>NW_022196893.1:3912443-3955891 GCF_008632895.1 Mastomys coucha
GGGGGGCACGCGAGGGTTAAGTCCACACCACATACCCAGCAGTGTGCAACAGCAGAAAGAGTCTACTTTACTGATATTCCCACCTGCCCTCGGGCACCTAGGAAAGGGATGCTGGATGATGTTGGAGCATCGTGTATAACGCAGACCAGCACAGTGTAGTCAACGCTGCCTGGGAGAACTTGCTTCCTGAGGGATGTGGGGCAGCCCTGGGTGGAATGCCCAGCCCATTCCTCCCAGAGCTGCCAGGAAGAGGGCGGTAGACAGACTGTCCCTACCCAGGGACCTCTGATGCAGAACGGTGACCTATGCTTGCTACAAACCACTACCAAGGAAGATCATGGTGCCTTCTGGAAAATCCTACACTCCCTGTCCTTACAGGCTTACGGACAGGGGAACCTGGCTGCCCTGCATCCTGCATCCGGCTCCTCTCCTGGCCTGGCCCCCTCAGGAATGTTCTCAGCCAATCAGGGACCACTCTGAGCGAAGGAAGGGGCCTTGCTTCTCTATCCATGGTGGAACTGAAACATAGCCATTACTGTAATATACTTTATTTTCTCCAACCTTGATAATAAAAAATTACAGAAGACAGAGAAAAGTAGAATAAAACCACAGAGAAAGTCCACAAGGCAGTCCCTGTAAAATGAGCCTTCTAAGCACACACGCCCCAGCTAGACCTGACCGGGTTTTTCCACCCCTTGTCCTTCCTTTAACATTATACCATGTGCAGGGCCTCCAAACTACCTCAGTGTTTTCCAAACTCCCTACGGACCACACAGAGTCCAAGCTGATGCCCGAGAGAACACATCTCTATCTCCCTTAATCCTGGAACAGAAACCAGGACCCAGAGTGGGAACTCCCTCAGACAGCACCCTCCCTCAGCACTGATCTGGTCCATCTTCCTGCCCTGTCTTCTTCAGGCTGTGACCTCTGATCTATACCTTCTCAGATCTAAGGTAGCCACCTCATTGAGCTCATGCGTGACCCTCACGCTGGCCCAGGCACTTCTAAGCACACATGCCCCAGCCAGACCTGACCAGGAGCCCACCATAGGTGACCCCTGTATGGTCGCCTCCAGCCACCCTCACCCCAGCATTCCACTCCCTACACTGCAACTCCACACTGAATTCTGAGACTTACTTTCTCCTTCCTTCCTTCCTTCTTTCCAGATGGGTCTTATATAACCTAGGTTAGCCTCAAACTTGCTATGTAGACAAGGCTGACCTTGAATTCCTGATCTTCCTGCCTCTAACTTGCCAGTGCTAAGATTATAGGTGTGTATCACACATCTACGCAGTGGGATTTGAACCCAGGGCCTTCTGCATGCTAGACCATATCTACCAGCTGTCTATCCCAGCCCAGCATTCTGACCATCTCTCTTTCATGACGAATGAATGCTACACTGAAAACCTGGCAAGCTTAGTCCTGTCTGTCCCAGTATCTGTCCTCTACAGTCTCAGGTGGCAAGAGGCCTAGCTGGCCCATGGCCAGTCATCCTTACTAGCACCGTGGTACGCTCCCCACCGCCTGTGGGACTCGGCCATTACATATCAAGAAGCCCTTATTTTTTATCACATCTTAAATTTGGTATTTTGATGGCTTTAATTCAGTATGACTAATTTGATCTATCAACCTATATATTTCGTTTCTGCCATGAAAATCATTACTCTAGAAAAAATTCTCACACCAGCATCACCAGACTGACAAGGGAACTCGTGATCTGAACATGTGAGAACCAGCTTCCCTGGGTTTCTGGGGCCAGTGTGGCCTCACCTCTAAAGGCAGAAGCTGGTACCTAGCTCCTGAAAACGTCAAACCTGCACTCAGACTGACTATGGGGGATGGGCAGGTTAACTGTTTCTCTCTAGGGGTCTTTCAGAAACAGTGGCACTTGTCCTCCTGAGGCAGGAGCAGCTGGAAGGTCAGGACAGCACCCTGCAGACATGGTAGGGACTCTGCTGTCTCCATGGCTGCAACAATGTGCGTCAGTTCACCATTTACCATTGCCATGGCAACCGGCCTCTCCTGCGTCTGCTCATCATGCAGGCTGCTGGCATGGGCAGCATCAAGTTTAATCAGGAGGCCGGTGTCCTGAGGAAGCCCGACAGTGGCACCCCCACATGGCATCCTGGCATGTACACACATGTAGTTATCATGTAGCCCTGGGACATGATGCTAGGCAGTCCATATGCTCCCATATACAAGTGCTATGAGCCCATGTGGAGACCACTCCATTATGTGTAAGCAGAGGAAGGTGTGACTGTCCAGAGATTTTCTGTAGTATTAACCATAGGAATGGGGGGTGCACACTCAAAATCCCAGAATGCCGGAGACTGAGGCAGGAGGAGCAGGAGTTAAGAAGCCAACCTGTGCTACCTACATAGGAAGACACTGTCAACCAGGAAAACAAAAAACAAAAACAAAACAAAAACCCAAACAATAACAACAAAACGAACCATTCAAGGGCTCGAGTAATGGCTTCCAGCACCCACGTGGGGCAGCTCACAAACAGGGTGGCAATTTCAGAGGCACCTGCACTCACGTGGCACACACAGGCATGAATAAAAATAAACCCTTTTTTTAAAAAAAAGATTTATTTATTTATTATATGTAAGTACAGTGTAGCTGTCTTCAGATGCACCAGAAGAGGGCATCAGATCTCATTACAGGTGGTTGTGAGCCACCATGTGGTTGCTGGGATTTGAACTCATGACCTTCCAAAGAGCAGTCGATGCTCTTCCCTGCTGAGCCATCTCACCAGCTCCAAAATAAACCTTTTTAAACAAACATTCAACTTGTTCTGCTAAGACAACTCCTGAATCTCCACCCCTACACGGTCATGCTTTCGTTAAGCGCCTACTGTGTTGCAAGCACACATCTTGCTGCTACTATATACCTGTGTCTGCTGAAGACTACAGGTGTCATGTGACAAAGCACGTGTAGCAGGAAGTCACCTTGGAAACCAGGAGAAAATTCCCACCCCTTGCTTGAGCAGAGACTGCTGAATCGTTGGCCAGGTTTGGGTCTGCGTAGTACACAGAGACATAAGGGGCTACTGCACCGCGTCTGAGGGGCTCAATGGGAGTGGGGATAAAAAGGCAAGCATAGAGGACAGCTGCCACCCTTCCCAGAAGGCTGCTTCCTGTCACCACCCACCTGCAGTCCTGCTATGACATCTAAATATGAGTTGTATGACCTTTAAACAGAACAAAGGTTGCATGACTTCACTCCTGGGTGACTTACAGGAGGGAGTGGGCGTGGGGGTAGCTGCCAGTAAACCACTTGCCATGACAGCATGGGCACCTGAGCTCAGAGCTCCAGGACCCATTAGAAAAGCCACTTGGAGGGCCAAAAGAAGATCCTCAGGGGCTGGTCCAGGAGCAGTGAGCTTCAGGTTCAAAGGCACTGTCTTAAAAAAAAATGGAGACACCCGATGACGACAACCTCTGGCCTCAACATGTACGTGTACACGCACACACACTCCTTGTGGAAAAAAAAGTCAACCACAAACAGTAACTTAAGAAGCTAATGACAAGCCAGATGTGTTGGCTACCACCTGTATTCTAGCATTCTGAAAGCTGAAGCAAGTGGACAGCTGTGGATGGCTATGACAATGGCTGTGCCATATTTCCATCCTAGCTTAAGAGGAACTCTGCCTCAAACAAACAAACAAAAACAAAAGGCCTGGCTCCAAAGGACACGTATCCCCAGGGCTCTTCCTCCAGGACCCAGCCTAGCCCCAGGCATTCATGGAGGGAGATGGGAACACTCTGTGACTGCAGAGTTCTTTCCAGGGCTGGGCTTCAAAGCAAGCACTTTGAAGGCACATAGCTCATCTTCCTTGTAGAACTCTGTGCTCATGCTGAACATTGGTCAGAAATTATGAATGAAAAGAAGGTGACACACAGCCAGGGAAGCCGAGTACTCCTGCCACACCCTGGGCCACGCCAGGCATGGGCACCAGTGCCTCTCTGCCACAGTCAGGTCCACAGGAAAGCATCTACAGACGCTTCAGGGTTGGGTGACTTGTCTGGGTTCTTGGCTAGACAATAAGTCAGGCCCAAGCTGGACACTGCAGGCTCCAGAACAGAGTGGAACCTGACAGCTTGCAGGAGCACAGACTGACAGTAGGTTCTGTCAAACAGGTGCTTTCGGGAGACTCAGGATGCATCACATAGTTGACAACCCTACCGTGCAGCGAGCCACATGCCACCCACGCTGATGGAGCTACATTAAACACAGTCAGTCTTTTTGGACAAGAAAGGGATGCCTGGAGTGTGTACCAAGAACGGGAGCCAGAGCCATCTGCTCTGTGGCTGGAGAAGGAACACAACTACCATGCACCCTCAGCAGAACCAGTGTGGAAGAATCACTGTCAGGAAGTCCTCGGTAGCCACCAACCAACGAAGAACACAAACCCAAAGCCAGCCCCACTTCAGGAGCGACTTCCAACACAGGAACACTCGTGCTCACGTCTGCCTCACATCTGGCTCAGGAGTCTGGGGCCAAGTATAGCTTGGATTGGAACCGTGCTTGTGGTCAGATACCTCCCACCCCAGTTCTGACTCCCACAGCTTGGCAAACACGACTGTAAGCAGAGCAAGCGTGCAGGAATATGAGAGAGCACAGCATAACCAGAACAGCAAGGGAGGGGAGCCTTTGCCCTTCCAGGTCCTGGCTCCCAGACTTAGCAAACAAACCCCGCTGAGATGCAGCTGGGAACGCTAGAGCTGGAAGGGTGACCATCCTAGCTGGCTTGAGCATAGGAGGCGAGGTCTGACCAGAGGGCAGTTACTGCCACAAAATGGGGTAGTTTGATCTCTGAAGCTGTTTGGGGCCACTGCAGAATTTAAACATTCCAGAGTACACACAGCTTGGAGACACATAACCTGGAATTTTGCCCATCACCTCATGTCCTGATAAATCTCCTGTTCCCATTACGAAGCCCTTCAGTGAGGTCCTTTCTCCTGTGTGTAGTGGGCAAGAGAGGACCCCCTCTGCCATGAGAGGAAAAGGCAGGGACTGCGCTCTCCACAATCTGTTGTCCTTGAAAGTCACCAGCTGCCTGGGGGTCTTTTACTTTGATCACACCTGATTTAAAACAACAAAGCCCGGCAAGTCTTCTCTTTTCATCATAGCTAGTTTGGGTGAGACAGGAAATGGGGCCCTTGGGGAGCAGACACTTGAGGGGTGTGGGGTGCTGGGTAGGGCAGCTTCTCTGAGGGGCCCAGAGGGCAGAGTACTACAATGGCTCATTTGGTCCTTTTGGTTTAATGAGTAATCTGCTAAATATATGTTGACCTTATTTCAGCAAGTGATAGAATGTGCTATGTGAGTGCAGGGTGCACACAGCAGCTTAGGGTCAGCTGTGACAGTGACACCCCATGGGGAGGTCCAACCACTCACTTTCATCTCAAACCGAAACTCCTGATTTACAGTGGGGTTCTCAATGGCTTTTGTGGTTCAGTATGAAACTCCAACCATGACCCTCTTTGAGAAATGGCCCCCAAACCCATCTCAAAAACAGTTTTGCTTAGTAAATTCTGAACCATTCCCTCACAAGTTAAACATCCTCAGGTCCAGGAACTCTTCCTCTGCAACATTCAAAATACCACACTAAACAAAAGGGGCTGCCCAAGAAAGTTGGCTACAAAGCCAGCTCCCCAAGGCTGCACCCTTGTCACTCTTCCTGATACAACTGCCACAAGGGGGCCCAGCTGCTGTGTGCACCTGTTTAAAACTGCCCCACAGTAAGCCTGGGTGTAACTTGAGGAAGCTGAGCAGAACACCTCACTCCTGCTTTCCTCGAGTCCGGAGTCACCACGCTTCATGCTCCTAGGGCCAGAGACTGCTTCTTGCTAGACTAGACTGTAAGCATCGTGACCATGGGACCTGGGTCTCTTTATGCACAACTGTGGACTGGTTGAATGCACAGGTAATGAAAGAGTAGTTGATATCAACGGCCATAACAGGAAAACTACTGATTTATAATTCAACGTTGTCAGTCTTTACAAGGAATCCCAAGCCTCCGAGGGCCTGCTATTGCGCACAGTCAGCAACACTTATCAAGGTTTCAGCATGTCTGCACCTACTTATCAAATTCATTTCCTACCTCTACATGCTTACTGGCATGAGGAGAAGGGCCAGGGCTCTTGGGCCAAATGGCAGACCCACTCCTGGTAGCAGACCACAGACCAAAGTGTGAACTATTCCACAGCCTCTGCAGGCTGTCATGAAGGGTACACCTGCAGACAATGCCTTTATGCAGAGAAAGGTCCTCCTCCTCGGCAGCTGATGTTTTTAAAAAAAAAGACGACGAGGACTCAACTTGCCAGCTGTAATTAGCGAGGGCAGCGAGGGCAGCGAGGGCTGGGTGTGAGGCACAGATCTGTAACCCCAGCACCTGGGAAGTGGCGGCAGGAAGATCAAGGTCACCCTCGGCTACCCAGCAAGACTCATTCTCAACCAACCATGAAAAAGAAAACAAGAGAAGCTCACAAAGGCAGACCTGAGCAGCCACTGCGCCCTTTCGCAAAGAGACCTAGGAATACTCCCAACTCGAGGTCCATAGTAGGCCTGTTCAAACTGCACATCCCCACGTGAGGACAAGCTGATGTTCTTCACGGTTATACAGTCCTAGGAGATCCTGGTGCTTTCCAGTTCCTGGGACCCCATCCAGCTAAGGGTCCTGCTCTTCTACCTCAAAGCCAGAAACACGGCTGGCTTTTGATTCAAAGCAAGTCTGACACCCCACTCTGGGCTCACAACACGGCTAGGGGAGTTCACAACGGACCTGCACAACTGAAAATAACACCACTGTGTGGAAATAACTGCACTGCTCGCAGCCCAGCACTGCTCAGACCCCCATGAGCACAGGCAGCAGCAGTACAATCCTGTTTTCAGTGCCACGCCCCTCCTGCTAGGAGAGGGCCAACCTTCACCTACTAAGAGTACTGTAGATCAACCTTGTGCTCTATCAGCACATATATATGTCAGCATCAATAACAACCAACGATGTGGCAAGACCAGACCTGGCGCCCACTGCTCTAATTCTTTTTCTGGAACAAGTCTCCAACAGCAGTGTGGATAGGAAGGGCTGGACCAGGGCCTTTCTCACTCTTGCTTTCCAGCCTGAGCTGGGGACAGACACAGCGACCTCAAACTTGAATCTCTAAGAGGTCATGAATAAGTCATCCATGCCTCAGATCTGGCCTGGAAGGGACAAGGAGTTACGAGTCCAGTGTAATAACACCAGGCACAATGGACAACAAGCAGGTTGATTTCAGGGCCTGGCTTTTCTCTGAGGTTTGCTAGCAAATTGGGGAAACCGCTCTGTAAGACTTCATCCTGACGCCTGCTTAAGTCTGGTTTGCCCTTACAATCTGTGAAACCAGATGCATTTTAATGGAAAGAATCGGGAAGAAAATGTTAAACCAGAAACTGGCAGGTGTGGGGCTGGAGTTGTAGTTGTGGCAGGGCACCTGAGCAGCATGTGGGAGGTCCAGAAGGAAGAGAAGGGTGGCCCTTCCCACATGTCTCAATTCCACCACATGGGACTGAGACTAAGCCTTGGCCCTCTGCCTGTCTTGGAAAGAACAAATGTCATATTTTCCATTGAGGTAGCAGAGCCTATGAACATCTTCTACTAACTACTCACCTACTCAACACAGGCCCTTTCTCAAGCCAAGGTATTACCTGCCACCCAGGAGAACTGGCAAATGGCCCTTCTGACGGGGACATCTTGGCAGACAGCAGTGCCAGCCAGGGCCCAGGCTGCAGGGCTCACACCGTCCTCTGATCACCTGCCCGCCTCAGAGCTCAGCACTACATGATCTAACAGAAAGGTGAGGTGGGGGAGGGGTGAGACCAGGCTGCAGGAAGGGGGCAAGTGACCCCATAGCAGTCAGACACTGACAGTGACGTCTCAAACCCCTCCACTCTGATGGGAGATTTGAACCAGGCGAGAGAGGCCTGGCCAGTTGATGGGGCCACTCAGGATTTACCATACAAAGATAAAGGTGTGGCAGGAACCAGGACCAGGGCTCATCTGCCCCACCAGGATGAAGTCTCACAGAGCGGTTTCCCCAATTTGCTAGCAAACCTCAGAGAAAAGCCAGGCCCTGAAATCAACTGCTTGTTGTCCATTGTGCCTGGTGTTACTACACTGGACTCATAACTCCTTGTCCCTTCCAGACCATACATTAAGCCTCACTTCCACCAAGTAAAGGCTCTTGGTTAAATCAGTGGTGGGTCTCCAGAGCTCCTACAGTGCAGTGGACACAGCCACACTGCTCAACGGCCCAGACCCCAGAGCTGCTGAGTTCCGGTGCATTCCTGGCAATCCCTCTGTGCTCTGCGATGCTGACTGCCTAGGTACGCCTGAACCATGGGGAGCAGCCTCCAGTAGGTAACTGGGGCTGCTGTCATCTCTCCTCAAAGTCCTCTGGTACCCAGAATTTCTGCACACCATACCCACGACCTGTGTTCAACTTGCTGATATACACTCAACCTGGAGACATACACTTTTCCCATTACATTCTGAGCCCAGCTAAGCAGGATGGTTCCACAGCTTGCCACCTATGGCCTCCAGGCTAATGTGTCGAGCAGGAAGGTAGACTTAGGAAGAACCTGCTCCAAGAGAACCGTCCTTGACAACCTCAACATTGTCCCGCAGGCCCATCAAGCCATTGCCCAGAAGACAAATTCACTAACAGCCACTATGTTCTGGACTTGTCTCCTGAACATGGACAATAGCTCCATGAGATAGTCTTTTGCTACCACCACGTTATGGATGTGATGAATTGAGAAACATTAAGAAACAACACACCTTTCATCCCAGTAGTCTGGAGGCAGAGGCAAGCTGATCTCTGAGTTCGAGGCCAGCCTGGTCTGCAGAGGCATACTCCTAGTGACCCTAGCTACTACTCAGGAGGCTGAGGTGGGATGATCACATTTGTGTCAGATCTCCAACTTCCTGTGGTGCCTCAGGGCATACCAGTGTCCTTTAGGCATACCTCCAACAAACATTCCTACTGATACCTTCTCCTCCGTCTCCCTCCCACTTGCTTCTGACTGCAGGATGGTGGCGGAGCTGAGACCAGAGCCTGCAGTCACCCCCTCACCCAATCCACACCCTCTCACCTGCTCTTTGGGGGACCTGTGGATACTTGACCAGGGAGCAGCCTCCTGCTTATTACAAACCAGTGCCCATGCTGGACACAACCCATCTATGACAAATCACTCTCAACAGCACACAAACACACTGAACCTGTTTCTTCAAATGATGAAGACCAGATCAAGACCTCAGGGGTTTGAGATAAAGACACAGACCCCAGGGGCATAATATTGTCTAAGCGCTAAGAGAAAAGAATGCTAAGCCTATGGTTACACACTCAGGAATTTCTGTAAAGAACATCAGGTCAGCCAGTAGACATCCACTGCAGGAACAAAACCTTAGATCTTATCACCTGTCCATGCTTCCCTGTCTCCTAATCCACTCTTGCCTTCCCAACCATGATGGGAACAGAGGTGCTCTTACAGTAAGCAAGCTAGCTCTTCATGTAATCCTCCCCACTCAAGACACCTGTGGAGGTTTGAAGACACTTGGCCCATGGGACGTGGCACTCACTAGTAGAAGGTGTGACCTTCTACATTGGCTAGCTTCAACTCCCATCACCTACTCTCCAAACAGATAAGATCTCAGAATCTATGTCACTGAGTCACCAAGACCCCAAGATAAGCAAGCCCTACCCACCACAGACCTGTCATGGGGCCAAAATGTAGGCATCACCACTGGATCTTCCATTTTGCCTTAAAATACCAAAGTGAGTCAAAACTGTGCTGAATATATCCAAGTTCCCCTTAGTGGTTAGGAGAAAGTGGGCAGAAGGCCAGCTGTGGAGAGCCACAGGATGGACACACTCAAACCCTTCCCCTCCAGGCTGAAGGTACTGCAGATCAATCTGTGAGCAGCTGCATGGAGCAAAAGATGAGCCTGTGCCTTTTGTGCAGGAGAAATAAGCCCAAGTCCGGGTATGTAGCTCAGTCAGTAGAGTGCTCGCCTAACATGCACAAGGCCCTGGGTTCAACTCCCTTACTGACTGAAAGAAAACACAAGTGAGACTCCTGTTATTGTGGCTTCAACCGCCCTGATCTGTGCATCTCTCTGAGGCCACCATTTCTACAGACACAGGCAAGTCCTTGCTTAGAGAGAAACCCATGCTGAAACTGCATAGAGAACATGCTACTTCTGCTTGTGACAAAGAGCTTCTATAGCACGCCAGAGCCCCAACAGGACCATCCAAGATTCTAGATGAGCCAGGTTGGCCATAACAGACCCTCAGTGAAACACAAATACAGTACCTTGTTTTAGGAGCATTTCAACTGCAAGAAAATTCTCACATTTGTCTTAAATTATAATAAACAGAAATACCACCTTCTCACTCCTAACACTGAAGATATTCACACCCAGAATAGTGAGACACATATCCATGACATTCCCTCCAGACAACATTCAGAATGTTCCTCCTACCAAATATTATAAACTGAAAAGTCACCCTAGCTCAGTGTTGCCCAGGAGCGAGGCTTCCCTCAGAGCCACGGCACCACCACACACCTGCAGCTCAATGGGTGCTGCAGATGGAGAATTTCACTTTAATATCCCAGCTTGGACCTAATACAGCTCCCAGAGGAGCATCTTAAAAGCAAATTTAACAAGTGACAGAAACCAGAAAACGTCCCTAATTTTCTCACCAGCTATTTGAAATGTCACTACTAAATACTGGCATCCCATAGAGGGAATTTTTTTTTCCTAGTCAGAATAATTAATTAAGGAGTAAATTGTTGAAATCAAGCAGATACAATCCACAGGGCTGTTTGGCTTCTTTAATCGATCCCTTCCTGAGGAGAGACAGGCCTACAATTTAAAATAAATTAAAGCCATCCCTTCATTCTTCAGAATACTGAAGAACAGCAGTCCTAGACGCAGGTGGCTTCAGTTCTGGGCTGCACAGGAAGTAGGGCCTGGCTGCCGGCCTTTACAGAACTGCTATGGAGTTCTCCAATAGGCTCCAGCAGAGACACATCTTCACAATTCCATACGAGTACTGTATTTACATCATGTCTGCCATACCCTCTTTCCACTCCAATTCCTGTGTCCCAACTCCTAAAATTGAATCACACACACACACACACACACACACACACACACACACACACACACACCCTGCTAAGCCCATTTGTTGTTGCATGCTTGTACAAGTGCTTGGGGTTGACTGCTGGGTTTGGTTACTCTATGAGGGCTCATCCCTGACATGAGGCAGTCATGAGTTGTATGTGGCTCTTCATCTTGTGGTGGCCTTGTGAGCTCTCCCTGTGACTTTGACAATTTCTATCAAATACCAGCCTATGACAATAGCTGGCGAGCTCTCCAGCTGGGGTCAGCAGAGAGTGGAGGCTGGGACCTTGGTGCTCAGGTGGCTGCATTTAGCAGAAGCCAGAAGCCCAAAGTCACCAAGGAACCAGCTGGCTACAAACACATCTTACAGTGTAAAGCTTCCACACCAGAGATGGGCTGTTTGGAGGCAGGGTGATCAGGGTGGCCTCCTTCCAGTTATTCATAGAAATGTACCACCTCAGCCACTGCAGAGTGTTCGATGTGTCCTAACACGTCCAGATACCGTGTGTCCATCACTTCTCTCCTCATCTCTAGACACCGTGGACCCACTGGGCAGCTCCTGCATTGCTTCACTCTCATCCCTCTCCATCTGCTCCCAAGGCTCTGCTTGCCCTGGCCACTTTCAGTAAAGAGGAAGCGCATGGGCAAGCCATTTCCTGGCCTCTCCACTCTGCACTTGAGAGGCATACACATGTTGTACCTATGTTGGAAAGCTTCAGGCTTGAGGGTTACAGCCCTGGACATCACTCCTTCCAAATTCAGGTGACTTCCCTTGGGCACAAGGGCTGTCATTTGACAGCCCTTAGGGACATGTGAAAGAAACCTGCTGGTAGGGAGGAGAGAGCCACATGCTGGCTGCCCTCCAAGCTGGCTAGACTTCCTTCTTCTTGGGGTTTATGTCTATATACATGTTGCTTGAAAAGATTTTGTCTGTCTGTTTGTTGTTGCTATTTCAGGCACAATCTACCATGTAGCTCAGGTTGCCCTTCATAGACATTCTCCTGCCTCAGTCTGCAGAGTTGTTGTGATTAGACATGCATCACCATGCTACATCTGTAAGCAGTTTTTGTTCATTTTGTTTTGAGACAGGGTCTTACTATGTAGCCATGGCTGGCCTAGAACTTGCTGTGTAGACCATACTGACTTGAAAGTTACAGGAATCTACCTGCTTCTGCCTCCCACATTGTAACTAAAGGCTGTAACTGTAATCACCGTGCCCAACTTGTAAGTAGTTTTGTTTTTTTTTTCTCGAGACAGGGTTTCTCTGTATAGCCCTGGCTGTCCTCGAACTCAGAAATCCACCTGCCTCTGCCTCCCAAGTGCTGAGATTAAAGGCGTGCACCACCACCGCCTGGCTTTTTATATCTTTTTTTTTTTTTGTAAGTAGTTCTTAATACTTACAAATACTTGCCAGCAAATGAGGGAATCCAGATGGAACAGAATGGAATTACCCAGCTAACAGAACTGAAGCTGGTGAGGATCCACTGAAGATGACGTCAAGGTTTGTGTGTTAAGGGGGCCAGCAGGAGGCTGCAGCCCACCCCCCCTCAAAGCACTAGGATGTTCTACAGAATCCTATGTTCACAGCCTGGTGCACAGATCTCATGGGCCCAGCTTTCTCCAGGGCAGGGCTGCAGCTGTCACTGATGCTACCAATGCCACTACGGATGAATGGGCAGCTCGCTGTCCCTTTGAAGCCTCTGTGGGAGCTGTTGCTGACCTCACACGCTGGATCAAAGCTACATCTAATCTCCAACACAGCTCCTGTGACTATGAACCAGGAACAGAAAGGGACTATGGCAAACCCAGCTAGGAGAAGAAAGGCCCAGTCTGCTCAGAGGCTTCTACACCTCCTAGAGAAAGACAACAGGAAACCTAGCAGGTCCTAGCAGAAGAAAACTGGAGGGCGAGAGGTCCTGAGAAGAGGAGAGCAGTCATGGCCGTGAGACGCAGTGCAGGGTCAGCTCACCTCTGCTGAGCTTCCTATGCCAGCAAGAAGGAAGATCCACTAAACACAAGCAATACCAGGCCCAGTCAGAGCACGCTGCTTCACCGGAAGGCAGCCAGGCTCAGCACCACACTGACCACCAGTGCTTGGCAGTTTCCCATATTTACTTACCGGAGAGTTTTGAAGCCTGAATTCTTGGAGAGTGTGGACATACTATAATTTACCTCAGAGACCGGATAGGTTCTGATGACCCAGAACAATTCATGGCATACATGGACTTACATGGGTGACGTGCAATTCCATCCTCCAAGAGCACAAACAAGGACCAACCGTGACACACACACTTCTTGTGCTTCCCACTCAATATGGAAAAATTGCCAGCCTGGCCCGCGGGCCCCCATAAAGTTAGTGACATACTTGGAATTCCAGCAGGACTGGAAGGCTAACAACTAACTTCAAAACTGTTCAAAAATATATTTGGAAACAACCCAAATGTCCTCTGACAAATATGGAAACAAATGGAAGTGTGCATCCCCAGCGTGGACCTGCATACTCACAGGAGACACTGGCTCATGTCGGCCACAAGGACTTTGCAACACAAAGGGTCACAGAAAGCCATGTGCCACAAGCTCAATATGCATGCGTGCACACACACACACGTGCATACACGCATACACGCACACACGCACACACGCATGCACAGCCTCCTGAACAGGTGTCCACCAAGGCAGAACAGGTGGACCGAGTGGGATGGGCACCAACAGGCAACAAGTTCTTGTCCTTGTCCCTGGATACTGGAAGGCCTTTCAAATGAGCATACAATGGTGGCACACACAGAAGAGCCATCTGCAGACAAAACTGTGGTTACTCTTGGTTGTCAATTTGACAGCCCTGGGAAGAGGGAACCTCAATTAAGAAATCTTCTCCATCAGCATGCCCTGTGAGCACATCTGTGGGACATTTCTTAATTGCTGCTGGATATTAGACAGCCCAGCCCACTCCAGACCTTGGCACCGATGGGCAGGTAGCCCTCAAAGGTTTAGGAAAGGTAGGTGAACATGAGCCTAGAAGCAAGCCAGTAAGCATTGTCCTTCATGGTCTCTGTTTCAATTCCTGCCTCATCTTTCTTGGGGATGTACCATATATAATCTGTAAACCAAAGAAACCTTGTCTTATCTCAAGTTGCCTTTGATTATGGTGGTTATCATAGCAACAAGAACCAAGGAAACGGTGTCCTTTCTGGGCTACAGGGCAACTCATCTGATGCTGGAGCAGGTCAGAATCCACCAGCAAGGCTCATACCCCATTCTAAAGTGGTAGAGTGGTCTGGGAGCGGTGACACACACCCTTATCCCCAGTATGCAGGAAGTAGAGCGATCTGTGGGCGTCAGGGCCAGCCAGAGATACAGAGGGAGACCCTGTCTCAAATTAAATACACTAAAACTAAACTGCAAAGGTGGAAGTGGAGAGAGGCTCATCCCTGCACCCCACTGTCAACCCCAGTGGCCTCTGGGCTGCTTCACAGCGAGAGCAAGGGAAAAGAGTTGAAGACCAGGCAGATGGGGCAATGTGAAGCTTAGTCTTCACTGTCACTGTGCCTAGATTTGGAGTCACTTAGGAGACAAATCTCTGGATGCATCTGAGGATAAGCAGAAAGGATTTACTGAGGAAGAAAGAGACACTCATGCCAAATATGGGTGACACTATCCCATGGGCTGGGGTCCCAGACTAAGAGATGACAGTGAGCATTCATCTCTCTCTGCTTCCCGACTGTAGGTGGGATGTGAGCAGCTGCCTCGGGCTCCTGGCACCACGCCCCACCCACATGGACTACACTCTTAAGTCATGAGCCAAAATAAATCCACCCCCGCAAGCTGCTTTTATCTAGGTATTTCAATCACATCAAAGAGAAAACTAAAACAGGACACTTTTCCATTCCCCACAAAATACTTAAGTCACTCTAGGCACTACCAGCAAGGGAAGAGTCACCTCTCTCGGTGAGTATCCCAACAGGAAGGACTGCACTGTAAGAGACTGCCATCTATAGCACCTGAGAAGGTGAAGGCTTTCTTCACAAAGTCATGGCTCCTAGCAGCTTCCCACGGCTGGTTCAAGCTGCCTGAGCTCCACAGGAGGTCTGCAGCCAAGGGCAGAGTGTGTTCTCCATTCTACCCAGCTCCCTGTCATAAACAGGGTCAGAGATGAGCATCGCAGGGGACGGGGGCATATCTCCTCTCACATGGAGGCACAGTGGGGCTGGGAGGCCTTCAAAGTACAGAGCAATGGCTTACAGGCCCTACATACATACATACATACACACACACACACACACACACACACACACACACACACAGAGCCTTACAGCCTCTACACAACTAAGGTGAGACTTCAAATCAGGAAACAGCTTGACTACAGGAGCATAGTTCTAGAACACTTTGGGACCCCCCACACCCACACACCCCATTCTGGAGAGGGAAATCCCCAAACTTAAGTTATTTCTAACTCGTTAGTTCCATGACCATGGAACCCCAAGGGTTCCCCAAGATGTAAAACTCTGATGTGCCAACATGTGCTGTTGTCAGTATTGGAGACTGTGAAGCTGCAGGGTCATGAGCATACAAGTATGGTAAAGCTACCCTAACTCTCAGCATAGGACTTCAGACACCATGGAGAAAGCAAGCTCACCTTAGTATGTTCAGAGCCCCTCAGAAACATCCATGTTAGTAAATAAACACCCCAGTTATGGGAGTGAATTACTTCTTTTTGAGTTGTTGTGAATGGGGTTATATAGATCTGCAACCCACCCGCCTCCTCAAACATTATAGACTACTACCATTGCTGTTGGTTATCCCCAGAACATGTTGGCATCCAGCTGATACTCACCTGGAAGCTTCATCCTTATTGGCTAGCGTTCATGATGCTAGAAGGTGTCATGGCAAAAGTAAGCCTCATCTCTCCTAGCTGTGAAACTAGGAATTAGTTATCCTAAGTTATAATGACTGATGGGACAAGCTAGGCCCACGGGTACAATAGTGACACACATATTACAGAATTACAAACCATTTTCTGATTAGATCAGAGGACCGTACGAGATGGAACATATACATGGCACTATTCAAAGGGCCTAGAACCTGGTGGGGTAGGTCAAAGCCCTCCTCCGAGAAGGGTCTACTTGCAGTGGACAGCAATTTACAGGGAGAGTCACAATTGGTTAAAACTCAGACACTGTAGTGTTCAGTCCTAAGCCAGACATTCATACCATACCCGCTCCCTGCAAGGCTTAGGATCTTGTGGAAGATAAGGGCAGAAAGCTCATTAAGAGCCAGGTGGTTTGTAACACAATCGGGTAAGTGTCCATATGGACTCACAGCAACTGTGGCAGCATGCACAAGCTCCTGTCATCACAGAAGTGGGGAGGTAGGGTAGGTGCCCAGTCCCACCCTAAGTGAGGAGCTACTGGCATTTGATTGCTTCAGGGAGGGGGAAGGTCAGGTTTCTTTAGTGGTTTGACTTCTGATAGGGTGAACACACTGCATGGCAGTGAAGCAACCCACACTTGACAGAAGGGGAAGCTAGATGGGAAGAAATGAACGGTGGAAACATGGTAAAGGAAGAACTAGGGAGGGGGAATATGCTCAAAATACATTGTAGGAAATTCTCAAAGATTTAATAAAACTATTGCAAAAGTAAAAATGTTCCACACCAAGAAGAAAGGCTTTCGTTTGTCTACGTTCATTGAATAGATGGGCAATATGCAGGTCCTAAGTGTGACCGTAGCCTGGATCTGAGGGAAGCACCAGGACTTGAGCACTGAGCCCACCACCACCCCTTTCTATAGAAGACAAAGCCCCATCCCTAGCTGAGGACCTATTGGCATCTGATCGCTGCTTCTCATTTATGCCCTGATGTTTCTGTCTATCTGTCCAGTTCTGAGAGGCCCTGACTCCACACAGATTCCTTTTCGTCTAAGATTTATTTTTATTCTCACATATGTGTATATTGGTCTGTGTGAGTGTGTGCCAGGTATGGGTAGGCCAGAACAGCTGTCAATCACCTGGAACTGCCCCATGGAACCTATAGTACCATGTGTAGGTTCCATCCCATGGAGTGGGCCTCGAAGCCAATCAGAATGTGATTGGTAGCTCCTCTAACATCGGTGCCACTGTGGCATCAGTGGGCCTATCTTGTTAGGTTAGTCAATGGAGCTAGCAGGGTCCACAGCTGAGACTAAGGGGTCGGCCAGACATTTTCTTTAAAATAGCCAAATGACTATCTACTTCAGAGAAAGGGGCAAGTATGAAATTCCAGCTTTACCACAAAAATTAGAATGGAAACTTGAATCAGGAAGTTTCCATTTGCACCATGAGTTCCTGGGGACAGCAGTAACGATCATGAATGTGATGTTTAGATTTCATGCAATCAAACTTGTCAGTGTTCAGAAGGTCCAGGAACTCAAACTATGTTCCAAATGGATGATAAAAGACCTTACAACTGCAGGCCCACAACTGTAACTCTCCCATCCATGGTGTAGCCAACTTTTTAAGAAACTGTTATGGGGCTGCAGAGATGGCTTATTGATAAGAGTGCTGGTGTCTCTTGCAGGGGACCTGAGTTCAGTTCCCAATACCAGCATGTGGAGGCTTATAACTGTAATTCCAACTACAACCCCAGCTTCAGGGATTCACGGCCTCTTTTGGTCTTCCCACACACATGGCACATACTTACAAAGACAATAAAGTCTTTAAAAAAAAAAGGAAGAAACCAATATGGGAGCAGGACTCTTCAGAACAGAGGAAGGAGGCAGGAGGATCAATAGTTCTAGGCCATGATGAAGACAGTTCTCAAACACACACACACATTGTGTGCATTGCCTGTAACTCCAGTACAGGGAGGTGCAAAGCCAGCATCTAATCCTGTCTCAAAAAGGAGCCAACACACACACACACACTACCCCACAGCAGCCACTTGGTAGGGGCAGGGCTGGTTTTGGGCGGAGCAACAGTAAACATAAATTACTACAGCTTGAGTACCCCTCATCCAACTGGTTTGGAAAAAGAAGTATTTCCAATTTCCAAACATCTGTGGCTACATAAGGAGTCATCTTGGGGATGAGACTGGTGCTTAAATGTAACATTTATATTAAAACTTCTGCTCAGATGAATTTTGCCTGCACCCTATCACAAGGTCACATGTGTAAGTCTCTCAGTAGAACTGGAACCTGAGGTCTGAGTTGATAGTTGTTGGTTCTGGTCTCCATATTAGCAACACATTCTCAGCAGTGTGCAAAGGCCACAAGTCTATATGAGGCAAGCTGCTTTCTTCTTTGTGTCCTGCATAATGAATGCCAACCACAGCCCTTTCTCTGGAAAGATCTTAAGAAAGCACCCACACACCCACACACACACACACACACACACACACACACACACACACACACAAAAGCTACACAGTAACTCACATTACATTTTTCTTTAAAAGAAATGTCTTTCATATTATGTTTATATTAATATGTATTTGGCATGTTGCCCTCTTAAATACATATTTTGCATGGTTTGGGCTTTTGCTTTGTTTTGTTTTTCTAGACAGGGTTTCTCTGTGCAGCCCTGGCTGTTTAGGAACTAGTTCTGTAGACCAGGCTGGCTTCAAACTCAGAGATCCACCTGCCTCTGCCTCCTGAGAGGAGTAAACGAATGCATTACCACACCCGTTTTGGTTTGGTTTGTTTGTTTTGAGACAGGGTTTCACTATGACTTCAATCTTGAGGTCTTCCTGCCTCAGCCTCTCAAGTCCTGGGGTCATGGACATGCGCCTCTACACCCAGTATGTGAGGGGCTGGGGACCAAAGCTAGACAGGCACTCTATAAACTGAGCTACATAGCCAATCATTTTAAATCCCCAGGTTTCACGCGCAAGCACCGGATGATTTAAGGCCCAGAAGAAAAGGCCTCTGGAATCCTGAGTAACAGAGCCTTTGCTCCATATCAGCCAAGGCTGAGTCTGCCATGATGTGAACATGAATTGCCATCTAGACTTTTTCTCAAAACATCAAGGACACAGGCTGGGTGTGGTGATACACACCTTCTGAGAGGCAGAGGCACAGGGTTGGAGGCCAGCCAGGGAGATAGGAGACTCTATCTCAAAAACCAACCAACGAAAATCACCTGAGGAGTCTGGGGAAGGCTGGAAGGTGCGGGTGACTCACTGACACACGTGGAAGGCTAACAAGGCTGGAACATCCCACCTAAGCCATGGAGCCCAGGCCCAGTCAGTAGGGACCAGATTGTCTTCTGTCCTGATACCTAGGTCCACCATGGAAACCGGATGCTGAGCTGACCCTATTACTCAGTGTGAGGTGCTGAGCTGGGGCTCAGGAAGTGAGAGCATGGCACACTGTACAAAGCCCCTGGGAGGAAGCCACCACCTGACACTGAAGGTCATGAAGGGCCACCTTGTTAGTCACGGGCAATTACCATGGCCCAGGGGCTTTTGAGCTGTTCCCACTGTCCTCAGACTGAGCCAGTCATCCTCTGCTGAAGCCAACACAGGACAGGGGAAGGGCCTGGGATGCTCAGGACATCTGTGCCAGCTCTGGATTTTCAGAACCCTGAAGCTAGGGACCAGGCACCTATCCTGCCCTTGGTTTTTGAAGTTTGGCAAATCACTGTGTCCTCCACGGTTATCTAGTTATTACAGTTTAAACAGCTATTTATTGAGCGCTTAGCTCAAGAGACAGTAAACATTGTTCACTTCAAAATACATAATCGCACCAGGGAAAGTCGTTGAACAAACAGGGGTGCCTGTGCCCTCAGAATGGGCAGGCAACATTCCCCAACTGGCAGCCAGGCTCCAGGGTGAAAGGGCAGGTCTATCACGTACCTACCTCACCAGGCCTCAGGACCCGCAGGATGGGCCAGGCAAACCGAGGGCTGGAGCCCACATCTCATAGCAAGGTCACCCATTGCTTTCCTTCTCTCAGTTTTTGGTTTTTGGATTATTAGTTTAATTGTGTAAAAAACAAAACAAAACAAAACAGGCTGGGTGAGTGCGTAGCACTTGCCCTGCTTTTGTGAGACTAGACGTGGATCCCAATACAGAAGCATAACAAAGCCTCTGGGAGACAACACTGGCAACCTCCCACTCTAGTCTGTGGAACTCCAAGGCCAGGAACACACAACTGGACTAGATGGCCCCACCTAAAGAATACAAGTCACGGGAATGTTCCAAAGCAACCTACAGGCCAATCCCATGAAAGCCTCCATTCTGACAGAAAGGCAAGAAATGAGTGAGTATCAGACACTTGAACCCCCCACAAGAGTGGGGCAGTGAGCTTGGTGGCAGCAAAGACCTATGGGAATACCGGACAAGAAAAAAAGAGTTCCCATTGTATTCATGAGGCCACAGTCACAACCCAACCCAACCAAACCAAACCAGCACTTAGAATTCAAAATCCCAACCTTAAAAAAAAAAAAAAAAAAAATTAAAGTGTGTGGTGGTACATGCCTTTATTCTCAGCATCTGGGAGGCAGAGGCAGGTGGATCTCTGAGTTCCAGACCAGCCTAGTCTACAGAGTGAGTTTCAGGTCAGCCAGAACTACATAGTAAGGCTGTTCTAGAAAAAAACAAAATTCATTTGCTCCTTAATAAAGACCTTGGAGGCTCCCAAATAGTTCCTAATATGGGTCCTGTGCTGTGGACCTGACATAAGTAAAAAAAGCAGGTCCAGCGACATTCTCCCCTTCAGGAAGCCCTGGTTTATAAGCCAGGGCGACATGCTGAAATACATATTAATAAATTTTTAGGGTAGGCTCACTACCCACCTCAATAGTTTCGTTTAAAGTTCCCAAATGAAAACAGTACAATAGCTGGGCCACTGTCTAACCTCCAGCATCTCCCGCTGATAAGCTCGAGTTATTACTTAATAATTTTATGTTCCATCTGGCTGCCCTGGACCCAGTGGCCTGCCCAGCTGGGCTGTGCTCTGGGCCTCGATCTCCAAGCTCCTTCCTGTAGCGGCCATTCCTCTCTGTCCTGCATTCTTGGGCATGGTGTCTCTTCTTTCCTCCACACTTTCTTCACACGGCAGCTCCTCCCTCTCTTACATGTCTGGCTCAAATGCTCTCTACACTGCTAACAGAAACCAAGTCGGCTCCTAGGTGCAGGGGCCCTGTCTTAGACCTGGACTGAACTAGAATTCACTGCTGGGTTACACAGTCATGTGTCTGCTTTCTTTTCCATGGCTTTGTTTAGAAAACAACTTTTGACAACATCTGACCAAATGTCTACAAACTCCTGTGCAAAAACCAAAAGATGCTATTCTCATTCAAATGAGGTTAGAGGAGGAAGGCCCCACCACTGTCCTTCCAACTAAAATCTGCCGTCTGCAACTCTCAGCCTTTTTTAGGATACGAGGGAAAATGCTAGGGATTGATGGGAGCCTAGCTACACAGGAGCTCAGGAGGCTCTCTTGGTGGGGTTCACATGACGTCATCTTCAGGTCCTGTGTCCCACAGCCGAAGCCAGCCACCAGCAGCCAGACCACAATGGCATTCCTCGGAGGAGCCATAACACCCCTTCCCACTCTAAACTCACAATAGCAATTAAGAATGTATGCTGCACAGTACACCTCCACCCAGGACTCTACAAAGTCATTCACAGTTGCTCTATGTAACAATGGGACCAGTGGGACACTTATTAACCATGGCCCGTGATCAACACAACAGTGACTTGATATGACAGCTACATATTACTAACTGCTACAGACAAAGTACAATGCATGGTGCTAATTATTCTGATGCCAGAGGTAATTTCATATGAATGCATAGCAATTCCTTATAATAACAGTAAGGAGAGCTATTACTATTCCCACTTTACAGACTAGGAAAGAAACCCAGGGGGCTGAGTACTGAGCAAAGCGGGCATAAACCTTGGAAACTAACCATTTTCCCAGGGCCACTCCAAATCTGAGACAGTATCTTCCCTACCTCATCTTGGATGCAGTTCACCCCCAGAAAGGAGTCACTTTAAAAGGAGAAGTGTTTTAGCATGGAGTCTCTCTGTGCGCAAGTGCCCTGTGTTTTCAGGAAGTAATCTCTTGCCCTCCATGTGTATAGATCTCCCCAGTCATGGCTCCTCTTCTATCAGTACTAACTATCAGACGGCAGGCAGTCAACGGTGAGGCCCTCCAGATAGGTCACTGCAGCATCACCCTCAATACATGAGAGACTGCAGAGAAGAGATCCCCAAAGACTGGCAGGGACAGAGGAGGACAGAACAGGCACTGAGAGGTGCTGACCACTATGATGGCCATGACCACCGCTTCTTCAGCTCTCAGGAAAGGAGGCTTCACAGAGCTGCCCCAACCCTGGGACAAACTCCCATCTGATCTGAGATCAGCTGACACCAGCTTATCTCCTAAGTTCTCTGAAATGAGCATACATACCTCTTGATCATGAAGACCAGAAAAACACCAGATTGAAGGCAACCTGGCTGTGGGGACTGTACGTGCTCAGGAGACTGTGATGTGTTCAACAAAAAGGCCATGGGACCAAGCAAGGTGCCACTTCTTAAGAAAACACTGCTAACTTCGGGGCCTCATCAGTGCCACAAAGAGCACAATGACATGCAGCAGGGCTATCCCTGGCCTCAACAGCTACTGTTGCCAAGTTGCCAACCACAGCTTGGGCACACACTTGGTGGCAACTGATACTCCTAGGGCAACACCACGGTGGACTGCCCAAGTCAGGGCTCTCAGCCTCCTCACTGTTCAGATTTCAACCACAACACAGTGGCCATGCCGCTCTCAACTACAGACTACTCTCAACTGCCAGCCCGGTGCAGAGGCCCTTGCACTCTCCATGAAGAGCTGGATGCACAACTGGAGACATGCAAGACAACAGTGGTCTACAGCGGTGTAGAAAGCACAGGTCAGATGTCAGCTGGAGGGAGAACAGAGAATAGAAGAGGCACCAAAGATGGTGTAGGTGACAACCCACGATACCATCTAGGACTGTGTGCATCACACCTAAATGTGACAAGCAGGATCACGACAGACAAGACAGATGGGAACTGACAGCCCCACAACACGAAGCAGCTCAGGGATCATGCTGGAAAGGGCTAAGGACACTGACACTGACAGTCCAGAGAGCTAAAGTCACAGAGCTCAGCCTATGCTAAGTGAGGTCAGATAGCTGTGCCCAGCTTCAGCAGAAGTCAAAAGAGCACATGCCCATGAGCTTCCTGGTATCTATAACTGGTCCTGTGTTAGACGGGGCGGGGGGTACACACGGGTGCTCAGAGCTGAGTCCCAGCTACACCCTCTTGAAGGCTGCAGTCATTTCAGAGATTAAGGAACCTATGCTTGGTGTGCTCAGGGCCTGGCTTCTGTCCCCAGCAGGAAGGAAAGGGATGAAGAACTCGGGCAGGGGCAGGGGGGCAGGGATGGTGCAGCTGCTCAGTCCCCCCAACCCGTCCACCACCCCCACCACCCCCACACAGGCGGCAGGCATAGACGGGCTTTAGATTTTCTCCTCCACTTTTCTGAACGTTTTTATTTTTTTCACAACTAAAAGCCCCTTATCACATTCCCCCCCCCCCAAGTTTATAAACACCACCAGTCTCTTGGCATACGGCAGCCACCCAAGCCCTGCTGCAACCACACACACCCATGAATCTATCCCTCCCAACCTGGTTCCCCATCCTTCAGGATGGAGCACCTTTTTCTTCTGTCCTGCCTCCCTCTGCCTCTCAGTCCTCTCAGGCAGAAAGCTGTACCTAGTCTCCTAGCAGTGTTTATCTACTCTGTGAGGGTCACTTGTGGTCATACGAGTGTGGCTTTCCACTGGTGGGGCAGAAGGCAGTTTGCATTCAGCAGCATAGGGCTAATACTCAGACCCTAGGACCTAGACCAGGATCCTGGACTCTTGGAGTCCTGCTAATCACTCATCTAGTGTCTAGGCTACAAATTCTACAATGTGTTCTAATGAGATAAGTGCACTTTATCTCTCTATGGTTCATCTTCGAAAAAGTATGTAGACTTCACATTTCCCATCAGTTTTGATGGCTAATAAAGTCTTACCAAAGAACACTACTTTCTAAACTAGCCTTGTGGTCCACACCTGTATAATCCCACAACTCAAAAGACAGAGACGGGAGCTTCAGTTCAGTCTGCCTTGGCTACATATTCAGTTCAAGGCCATCTTCAGACAAAACTGCCTCAGCCGGGCAGTGGTGGCGCCTTTAATCCCAGCACTTGGGAGGCAGAGGCAGAGGCAGGTGGATTTCTGAGTTCAAGGCCAGCCTGGTCTACAGAGTGAGTTCCAGGACAGCCAGGGCTACACAGAGAAACTGTCTCAAAAAAAAAAAAACAAAAAAAAAAACTTCACTTTCTAAAACTCTGAAATGCCAGTGAAGCCTGGCAAGGTGCAGTGGCACTTCTGCGTGGTGACAGCAGGTGGAGGAAGTGTAGAAAGTTCTCCAGTAAATCACCTCCCATCCATGGTAACCGTGAAAAGACAATGAGCCACAGCAACCTAGACACAAGTGTTCAGAGGAGCACACTGAGCACAGCTGGAAGGAAGGACTCCAGAGACACAGTGGGCGAGGAGGGGAATCCATACCATACGTGCTAACAGAAACGGAAGTCCAGAACTCAGCGTTATTGCGGAATCCCTTGAGCTAGGGGTTCAAGACCAGCCTGGCTAACTAGTCAGAACCAGACTGCTAAGCAAAACACCCAGACACAAAACACCAGTATTGCTGGGTGGTGGCAGCACACATCTTTCATCCAAGCACTTGGGAGGCAGAGGCAGGTGGATTTCTGAGTTCAAGGCCAGCCTGGTCTACAGAGTGAGTTCCAGGACAGCCAGGGCTATACAAACAAACCAAACCAAACCAAACCAAACCAAGCAAACAAACAAACCCACCATGTATATTCATAAGAAAGGTCTGGTGAGGCAATTCAGTATCAAATCAATATTGGCTTCCAGAGCCAGGCAAGAGGGAATAGGGTTAGGAGCAGGCACTGGAGTCTGTACACCTAACTGGACTGGAGGCCGTTCCCTACGGGTGAAGGTGTGTGTAAAGATACACAAAGGACTACAGGAGGGTGTCACATGTCCTGTCACCTTGCACCTCTGAAGCAGAGCCTCTCTTGCTCTCTCCTGAAACTGGAAATCCTGGGGTTTTTTGTTCTGTTTTTTGTTTCCAGCTAGGCTGGAAGCCATCAAGTTCCCTCCGTTCCCCCATACAAGGATCCAGACGCTGCTGCTCATGCTTGCATAGCAGGTGCCCTTAGCCACCAAGGCATCCCGAGAGCTCTCCAAAGGTTCATTTGTAAATGCTTAAAAGAGTTGTATTATTTTTAATTATGTGTGTGTGGCCTGACTTCTGGCTACTATGTGAGTTCTTTCTTCCACTCTTCTTCCCCTTTAAACCTCCAACACTAGGTAGGAGCAAGGAGGAGAAAGGGAGAGAGAGAATGAAGTCCTCAGAAGAAGTCAGGGGTAGGAGAGGGGGCAACATTAATTATTGTCGGACTACTTCCTGCCGATTAGAGGGTCGAGTTCCTTGAGGCAAGGTCGATCTTGGCCTAAGAAATTAGGCTATCGAATTTCTTCTCTTTGCTTACAACTATTTGACAAATGGCAACAACTGCAACCAACATCATTCAATCGCCAACCAATCCCTTTCTATGGGGTGGACTCTAGCATTTATATAGCCTCTGAAAAATCCCCAGAATTCCAAACGTCACACATGTGCAGAAACTATCTGCAGCTGGCAAAACCATTTTCCTGCTAGAACCCGAGGCAAATCCCAGTCACCAGCTGTGGACACTCTAAAGCAGCCCCATAGCCCACACCTGAGATTAAAAACAAAACAAATTCCCGTATTTCTATGTTTTTAAAAGAAACCAAAAATCTCAGTACATGTATACTATTTGAGTGCAAGTGTCTGGGGATGTAGACAATCGGATCTCCCAGGGGCTGGACGCACGCAGTCTCGATCCTCCCGGTGTGGGCACTAAGAAAGGAACTCGGGTTCTCTACAAGAGCAGAGTGTGTTCTTAACCACTGAGCCATCTCTCCAGCCCCTTAAATGGTTAAGTGTGTGTTACATAAACTTCGCTATTTTTTTTTGAAAGGCTGTCATTTTGAAAGTACTTCCCTGCTCTGAAGTGTCAATCCCTTTTCTTCTCTCTTTTGTCAACGCAGACTCACTTGAACCAGATGAGAGCAATGCACCACACTGCACTCAATCCTACTGGGTCAGACTAGGGTGGGGGCCAGGAAGGACTCGCCATGGGGCCAGTGGGAGCTCCAGACGCCATCCCAGAGGCCAGGGCTGGAGTACTAGGAAGTGATGGCAGCCACCTGCCCAGGTTCTGAGGTCTGTGCATAGGATGGACGCCTTGGCATGATTCTGAACACATGCCATTATTCCGCAATGTGAACACCATGGTCGGTAAAATCATGCAAGAATAAAACAAAATCCACATTTCAAATAAATGTTCTTTAGAGTAACACTTGGTGCCTGCAGTGTGCTTTCCGGGGCTGGTCTTGCACACCCTGGGGCGGGCATCATCTCTCCACCCTCCCTGTGGCAGATGATAAGTGTCCTGCCCTCTCTTGAGAAGAGAGGCCCAGGGCTCAACTCCTTGCCACCGCAGGCAACTAGGATCCTCTAGGGAGGGGTGACCCAACAGAACGAAATTCAACTCCCTCCAGAGGCCAATCTAGTTCTGCATTTGCTTGTCGCCAAGCACACACATACACCACCACACGCTCCTTAGCAGCCCTTCCATTTATTTCACAGGACTGGTTTTTCAACCCCTTCTCGCAATGCCACCATCCAGGGAAACCAGGCTCCCCAGCCAGGACTCCCAGAGCCCAAGGATCATTCCCCAGCCAGAACACCTATTACTGTCCTGGTCATCTCAAAAGGAGCTTCTTGTCTAGCTGTTCCCAAGCCTGGTGGCTTCTTAAAAATGCACAGCACGGTTGCCATGACATTTCTGGGAATCCTTAATGGTAACTTAACCCTAATGCTCAAGGACTGAGAAGACGGGCTTTAGTTATACAACAGTAGTCCCGGGTTTTACCATTAAGCTTTTCAGAAAAGAGGGGCAGGTAAACTGACAGACAAGCAGACTTAACTGTTCGGGAGACTCGGTTTGTCTTTCATCTTCTAGACCGTGTGGAAGGCAGGGACAACCTACCCAGGCTTCTGGCCCAGGCCCACTCTGACCAGCAGTAGTCTTGGGAATGCTTGGAGCTCTCTCTTTTCTACCTTCTCAGAGCTCCTACTCATAGCACCTGGGAGTCCCATGCCCCTTGCAACAGAAATCACCTGGGCATGTCCTGGGTCTTCAGGGTGCAGGTAGAGAAGGCTGACTGAGTGCCAGCTGTGGGGGCCCAAAGCCTTAACCCACGTCATCTGGCTTTCACCCCAACCTCAGATTGCCTCCTTCAGCACCCCAAACCTAATAACCCAACCCTCACCCCAAAGCCTGCATTCCACCTTATTCCACCACTAGCAGCAATACAAGTTAGGGCACCATGAAATCTGGCCTCTCTTCCTGCCATGTCCAGGAAATTACTGTTTCCTGACAGTTGTCATGATGAAGGTACATCCAAAAGCAATGCCTCCCTAGCTGGACAGTATGCTAGATTCACACTCAGACTTCATGCAGCACACAGACCACAGTCCCATAGAGACTCACTACCTACTAGGACAATGCGGCACTGGCTCAACTGTCCTTTTACACCTGTAGTGGTTTGAATGAGAACTGTCCCTTGTTAGAGGAAGTATACCGCACTAGGGTTGGGTTTTCAGAGCGTAAAGGCTGCTATTTTCATTTTGCTCTGCTTCATGCTTGTAAATGTTAGAAAATGCGAGCCCCCAGTTTCCTGGTGCCATGCCTCCTCACCATTATGGACTCTGACCCCCTGAAACATAAGCCCAAATAAACTCTTCTGTAAGTTAGCTTGGCATGGTGCTTCATCACAGTAAAAGAGAACTAATGCAGCCCAAAACCCACCACCACCTCCTTCCCCCAGGTGACAAAGACTTTGAGAGCTGACAGAGCGGTCCCCTGGGGAACCTGCCACCTCCCCACAGGTCTGTCAATCTTCCCACAACCATAAAAAAGGGTCCATGCAGGCCTAGAGAGATGAGTCAGTGGTTAAGAGCACTGGATGCTCTTCTAGAGGACCACGGTTCAATTACCAGCACCCACACAAGCAGATCACAGCTGTCAGTAACTCTACAGATACCCTCACACAGATATCCATGCAGGCAAAGCACCAAGGCAGGTGAAAAAAAATTTTTTTTTTTTTAAAAAGGAGGGGCTGGCGAGATGGCTCATCGGGTAAGAGCACTGACTGCTCTTCCAAAGGTCTTGAGTTCAAATCCCAGCAACCCCATGGTGGCTCACAACCATCTGTAATGAGATCTGATGCCCTGTGTCTGAAGTCAGTTACAATAAATAATTTTTTTAAAAAAAAGGATAAACAATAAAATTTAAAATAAAAAAGGGTAGATCCATGGGTCACTCCACTCAAAATGGGTCCCAAACAACCAACCACCTACAATTTTCTTTTCATTCCTGTCCCAGTAGAGCTGCCAGCTCCTGCTCAAACACACATGTAAATAAGAACTGTTGGAGGATTTGTCCAAAAACCTGACCACCCAGTGCCCCAGCTCTTGGGTAGCAGTCTCTGCCCCAGCCTCCTCCTCCCCAGATTCCCACAGATGCTAGTCTGGCCTTCCATGGTCGCATAGTTTTATGCCCTAGGTCCCAATTCCTCTCTTACTTTAAACCATTGGCACCATTCAGCTGCCTAATCCTCAAGTCAACTCCTCACTTCCTAGCTTCAAAAGATAACCCAAGCTGCCCTGACCACTGGCTCTCCAGTGACTAAGAAGCATCCTAGGACTCAGCTTCAAGTGAGCTCCCTGGGAGTCGGGACCTGCAAAGACAAAGAGCCAACACCACCTGTGCAGACACACATGGGAACATGGGAGCAGATACTTTTTAATGCTCTTTGCATGGCCATAAGATTCTGCTCACTTTTTTGTTTTGTTTTTTGTTGTTGTTTTGTTTTTGTTTTTCGAGACAGGGTTTCTCTGTGTAGCCCTGGCTGTCCTGGAACTCACTCTGTAGACCAGATTGGCCTCGAACTCAGAAATCTGCCTGCCTCTGCCTCCCAAGTGCTGGGATTAAAGGCATGTGCCACCACTGCCCAGCTTCTGCTCAGTCTTAAACACGTCTAAGAATTGCCTGACTGGAACTTGTATCTGTATTGGCACACTTGCAGGCAGTGGTGTAGTCCTAGCTCTGCAGATTAGGCTTCAACCCTGGCTGGCTGCCTTGGGTGACACCAATCCTGACAGAATGCTCTCAAGATGACAGGGGACGCATACACGACTCCCCTTCAGCCTGCGCCACAGGGGAAGGGAAAGAATCCAGGTCACAAAGTCCAGAGGAACCTGGGCAACATCTCACAGACTCCACATGGAAGACCAACTCACCACGCATGCCTAAGAGGACAGATCTGAAACATATGAACGTGCTCATCTGTCCACTGCTGAGACGATGAGAAGACCAAGAATGGAGTTCCCCAATACTGGTCCAGTGCCCAAGAGTCAGAGGCACCTTGTTCCTGGCAGACAGCAGAGTGCCTGGTTGCCTCTCACACATGGGGTAGGCCCCCTGCTTGTGGCTGCAGCGGCACATTTTGGAACAGTATCTCAGGGACACAACGTGTGCACCTTCAGCTATCAGGAGGACTCCAGGTGAAGCAAGTGCATGCAATCGGGCCTGTTGCTCCCGAGTCCCAAGCTTGGCTTAGGGATGGCCCTCTGGGTCTGCCTGCTGTCCCAGTATCTCACTTGACTGAAGAAAGCTCCCAGTTTAGATAAAGAACCCTGCTCAGCTCTACTGAGAAATAGGAGAGCCCAGTGTTTGGTCTCAAAGAACAAAAGGACCAGGTTTTGCCCTTAGAGGTGAAAAGGGAAATTGGTTGTAGCTTGAGACTATGTCACCAGCACAAGAGCCATCCAAAGTGAAAGGATGGCACAGCAGGAGGAAGCAGGCTGGGGCTGGGTCAGTCTAGCCTCGATGCCCGTGAGATAGTGTGCTAGTGAGGCAGTGCACACAGTTGGGGTAGATAAAGGGATCAAGCACAAAAGACAGAGCAGGGCTCCTCACCGCACACCTGAGCCCAAAACTGGGGAAGGAAAAAAAATCCACCTTGGGCAACAGCGTCACCCTGACTTTGACTTTCTATGTGTTGAATGACATGTGCTGAAAGTGTAGAAACAGGCCATGCAGAAACAGGCTCCTGGGCTGGAGAGATGGCTCAGAGGTTAAGAGCACCAGCTGCTCTTCCAGAGGTCCTGAGTTCAATTCCCAGCAACCACATGGTGGCTCAAAACCATCTGTAATGGGATCTGATGCCCTCTTCTGGTGTGTCTGAAGACAGTGACAGTATACTCATATACAAAAAAGAAGCAGGGGGCTGGAGAGATGGCTCAGCATTTTAAGAGCACTGACTGCTCTCCCAAAGGTCCTGAGTTCAATTCCCAGCAACCACATGGTGGCTCACAACCATCTGTAATGTGTTACAATTGCACTCATGCACTCTTCTAGTGTGTGTCTGAAGACAGCTGCAGTGTACTCATATAAATTAAAAAAAAAAAAAAAAAACCCTCAGGATGAGGGAATCAGAATGGACATGTGCAGGTGGGTCTCCGTCAGCCCCTCACAGAACAGGAAAGCAGGCAGGCAGGACTCTGAAGGCCAGACAGACGGGTAAAGCTAGTATGACAGCATACATTCAGATCTCCATAAGGGAACAAAAGCAAGTTGAGAGTCAGCCCAGGCTGTTTCCAAAAAAACAAAACTAAAAAAGGTTTGGAAGACAGGAAAGTAGGGGCTGGAGAGATGGTTCAGCAGTTAAGAGCACTGACTGCTCTTCCAAAGATTCTGAGTTCAAATCCCAGCAACCACATGGTGGCTCACAACCATCTGTAATGAGATCTAACGCCCTCTTCTGGTGTGTCTGAAGGCAGCTCCAGTGTACTTAGATATAACAATAAGTCTTGTAGAAAAAGTAGACAGGAAAGCAAATGTACATGTTCTATTAACTTCATATTCTAACATCAATTTTCAATTTTAGGGGCTGGACAGCAGTTAAAAGCACTTGCTGCTCTTACAGGGAGGACCCAGGTTCAGTTCCCAGCACCCACATGGAAATGCACACCTGTCTATGACTTCACCTCCAGAAGACTTGATGCCCATTTCTGGCCTGTGGGGCAGTGTACATATGTATACATACAAACACCAACATAAATACAAATACATCTAAAAGCAAGCCAATTGCAATCATGTTTCTGAAGCCAAGAGAACTGGAATACCAATGGCAGTGGGTGGTGCTCATTATGCACCTTTGCCAGCCCATCGCGGTGACCGGTGATCCCAGGACTCAGGAAGCAGAGACAGGAAGATGAGTTTGAGACCAGCCTGGGCCCGACAGCCTACCCTGTCTCAGAAGGGGGGAGGGGCTGTAATTCCCTGTATTCTGTGCACACAAACATGTCAGTGAAATGTGTCTTAGGATGTAAACGGGAAAGGGACAGCTGACAAGGTGGAAACACTGACAACTGCAGGAGAAACAAAATCCTTTGACACCTTGCTTTCATGCTTGTAAAATTACTTCACAGTAGAAACATTTTTAAATACCACGTGATACATTTCCTACAATAACAATTCATAAAATTAAAAGAAAAAAAAAAGAAACATTTTTATCATGCTGGCAGCCCCGGCCTCTTTACTTGTAAAGAATAAACTCAATGGTGTTGACAGAGAAACTCAAAAGTTACAAAATGTTGCTTCTTAAGAATGTGTAAGTCAAAGCTTTTACATCTTTCCCCCTGAACACTTAAATTCCTCCACAAGGTACTGGGGGGAAGATTTCCCACAAGTGCTCAGCCACCGGGTTGTGCGTTCCAGCTGTTGGCAGAGCTTTCCCTGCGGCACACAGGCCGCCAGGCTGCAGTGGTACCCTCAGACAAAACTGGGAATTGGGAGAAGGGGGGAGGGGCGGGGGGAGGGGAGGGCTAACTGCTGCCATTGGAGACTCCGGCGATGATCAAAGACTCAGTCCTGATTGACAACTCTCAACCCAGTTTCCACTGTCCCAGGGCTTATTTCACAGCAAAGACTCCTGGGCTATATAATGCAGGAGCACCTCCTTGCAGGAGGCAAAGGCCCTCCCAGACAGTTTAAGATCCTTGTGTGGGGGGACCGCACCCAGAACCCACTATCTAGGAAGTTTCAGGGTAGAGAATTTACCTTCCCTAAACCACTAACCATTTTCAATAGCACAGGAAGGAAAAGAAAAAAAGAAAACCTGTGAGGTTCTGAACCTTGGCTCCCGATGCTACTAACCTCACACATGTACGTGTAGCAGTATTTGTAATAGACATAATAAGAACCCACTGTGAATTCTATTTTTAAAGTTAATTTACTAAGTATTTCCTCCCCATCACGCTCTGTAGCTTTTCTGTAATTCAGATCCAATGGCCTTCCATTCTCCAACACTTGGAAATAGGATGGAGTCTCTTTGAAGAGACGGGGATGGGTGGGATTCCTTGTAAACAGAGTTAAAAGCCTTGCTATGTACAATAAAATGGAGCTGCAATTACAGACACTGGCCCACCTGAAACTTGGGTTCCTTCCCAGCCTGCCATTAGCCAAGAATTAGCCTACAGACATCTCTTTTCTCACCCAAGGCCATCCTGGTTAGAGGGGACCGTCTCTCCCTTAGGCCACAATGCGGGAGGCCCACGCAGCAGCAGCCATCTTCAAAGCTGCCATTGACCAAAATGAACCGGTTGACTACAGCATTCTTTTAAAAGGCAACGAAGATCCCCTGGCAGAACACACAGTAGGCTCTTACTTCCACCCTACCTGGGAACTCACTGGTCTCATCCACACCAAACCAGTACTTCCAACAGCGGGTCAAGGTCAAAGGGACTGGGAACAAATTCTATAGGGGAGTGCTCAAACAGGTTGCCCTAATGCTTGCTGGCTCCCGAATGTTAAACCTCTCCGAGCCTCCACTGCCTGTCTTCAAAAAGACCCACTGTGGCAAGCTGAAAGGATCAACACGTAAAATAGACGAAAGCCTGGCCTCGTCCCCAAGGAAGTCACTAGAAGCTGACACTCTGGAAAAAAAAAAAAAAAACAAACAAAAAACGTACAAATTCGGAGCTAGGTTTTGCTGGGTTCCTCCACAGCGCTGAGCTAGGGGGGAGAGGGGATTCCCAATCTGGCAGGAGGCTGCCCTGGCCATTTCGCAGGGACCTCCAGACTCCAACATCTGTCCCTAGGATCCGGGCACCTCCCAAGCGCAAGGTTAAAAGGGTCTTCAAATTGCTGGGAAGCCCTTTAACGCATTTAGAAGTTGGTCAGTGGGCATTCGAGGAGCCCAGTGACATCAGGAGAGGAGGCGCACTAGGCTCCGGAACAGGCACCGTAGGGAACCCGGGAGGATCTGGGAGGCTTCCAGACCCCACAGTGAAGAAGTCTGGGGAGGCCCCAGGGCCGAACCACTAGGTCAGGTGGGCAGCAGGGAGGGCCCGCGGGCGCCAAGTACAGCCTGGCGGACAAAGGGGGGCTGGCTGAGCCCGAGCAAGCGGCGGGGCAGCCGGGAAATGGAGCCACGTGCCTGGCGGGAGAAGGCGAAAAAGCCTCCCAACACTTGTTTTCTCAACCCCGAGAGTAAACCGCCCTCCACTCTGCTGGAGAAGCGGGGTGGGAAAACGCGTTCGTGTTTTTAAGTTTTCTGGAACTTTTCCAGAGAAACGGGCACGCTGGTGGGAAGGAGTGCCACGGCGGCCGCCCGCTCCGCTAGGAAATCGCAGGGCGATTAGCACTTGAATGGGGAGGGCGGCTGCCCGGCGTGGAACTGCGACCAAGCCAGCGGCCGATCGCGGTCCCGGGGCCCCGGGGTTCGGTTCCCGACCCGTCCAGCTCCCCGCCCCAGGCCCGGCGTGCTGGGCCCCACAGCTCTGCGCTTGGGGGCGGCGGGAGGAGCGCTGCGGGAGGACGGAGACCCGTTGCAGGCCGGGCCTGTTCCCCCCCCCCACGTCCCGGCGGTGCTGCTCCGGTGCACTGGGCCTCCCCACCCCGAGGCCCTGCCCGGCCGCCCCGAAGCTACGCCGCGGCCCCATAGGCCCCGCCGCCCTCGCCCGCCCCGCCCGCCAACCGCCAACCGCCGCGGCACGAGTGCCGGGCGCCGCGCGGACTCACCGGGGCCAGCTCCCGAATACATGGTGGCGGTGCCGAGGGCCGCGGCCGAGGGCCGGCCGCGCGCTCCACGGGCCCCGACGCCGCGAGCCGCGAGGAGCCGCCGGCCGCTCGATCCGCCCCGGCGCGGCCGCCTCGCAGAACAGGTTTACCCGACGCGGCCGGGGCGGCGGGCGGAGGCGGCGGGAGCGGAGGGGGAGGGGAGCGGGAGGAGGGAGGGGAGGAGGAGGGGCGAGAGGGACGACGAAGGAGGGGACGGCGGGGAGGGAGGGAAGGAGGGGACCGCGGGGAGGGAGGGAGGGAGAGAGGGAGGGGGCGGGGAGGAGGGAAGGTGGCAGGGAGAGAAGGGGGCTGGGGAGGAGGCTGGAGGCGGCGCGCGCCGGCGGGATGGGGGGACTCGCGGCGGCGGCCTCCCGCGTGCTTGCCCTGAATGGGGGACCCCAGAAGCGACCCGGGGTACGCGAGCCGAGTCCTTCCCTGCGGCCGAGCGAGGCGACGTCTGGTTTCCGGGCGCGGCCAGCCCCGGCACTGCGACCGGAGTCGGAGTCCTCCCGCGCCGAGTGGCAGAGGCTCTCGGCCGCGTCCCGCCGCGCACCCGCCCCTGCACCTCGGCCTGGCTCTTTAAGTTATTAACGAAACGGCGACGGGAAGCTAGCTCCCCACCCAGAGCTTGAACTTGGACGCGGCCAGACCCGTGCGCGTGACCACACCGCCACCTCCCGGCGCGGCTCGACAACCTAGATAATCCTAAATAAAGCACCAAGGAAAGCCCAGCAAGTTCAAGATTAATTTTATCAGCTGTCAGGGAGCAGATCTGGTCGGGGCTCCCCGCTTTCTGGGCTCAGAGCCCCCGAGTTCTGCTCTGAGGCCTCCCAGACCAGCATGGTCAGTGCACATATGTCCATTCCCCACTTGTTGCTGGCGTGTGCTCCCAGTCCTGTCCAGCTGCCTCTGGAACCTTTTCTAGAGAAGAGGCGATGTCAGCTCCTTCCTCACCCTGCACGCTTGGCGATGTCTTCAAAGTTCATGCTGAGGACCCAGGCCAAAGACAAACAGGGTCCTACTACAGGGACCCCAGCATCGGGGCAGGCTCCATATCCTGTGTAGTGCTCAAAGATAGTCCCAGGAGCGAGAAAAGCAGCTCTCCTAATAAACATCGAAAGGAGAAGGAAACCAGACATAGTACTGCAGGGCTGCTAACCCAGGTAGTCAGAAGTCGAGGGAGGAGGACGGCAGTCGTAAAGCCAGTCTAGGATACATAGAAGAAAGACTTGGGTCCCCCTCTGTCCCCAGTGAATTGACACAAATGGGTAATCCATCATACCTAACCCTTGTGGCCAACACTTGTGGTCACCACTATGTTGGTACTTTGGGGATGGAGACAGGATTTACTGAACTCAGGAGAGAGCTTTGCACAGAACCAGCCAGGGTAACACAGAACTGCTGGCAGAGGAGAGAGGGGGCGGGAGGGGCAGTGTTAGACTTCAGTCAGCAGTAGAGCACTGACTGAAGACCTAGGAGACAGTGGGTTCCCTCCTAGCATTGACACCCTGCCCCCAGAGTCATGAAGTCTGTTTGGGGAGCATGGAGTAGGTAAGTTGCCAGGCATCAAGAAGCCCTGGGTTCGATCCTCGACACCGCAAAATCTGGGCATGATTACCCATGCGCTTCTGAACACAGGGAAGTCTGCGTACACTGGGCATTGCTGTTCCAGCACGGGGAAGATGGACACTGTGTGCACTCCCTCCAGAGTGGAGTGAGAAAGACAGAGGAGTGTGTCTGCAGATGGGATCCAGTCAATGCAGCAAAGGGCAGCAATGTGCGTGGCCCCGAGCCAATAAGCCAGCATCAGCCTGGCAGGGTGACTTCATTATTGTAAGGGTTCCTGCACATCCAGATGTGCTTCCAGGAGGCTGAGACAGTATAGGAGTCCTGCCTCGAAGGAAGGGAGGGAGGGGAAGGTCCCAAACAAAGCAAAGTTAAAGTAGCCACCATCCTAAGAACAGCTAATCAGTAGCTACTGTGTCAAGCTAGCAGGAAGGAGCAGCCCCTTGGGTAGCTGTGGTTGCAGGGTACCATTCCAGGAGCCGGGCTTCACTCCGAGGCCCACAGCGCCTGCTTAACGGCGTTACACTAGGACCTGGGGGGAAAGCTGCAGGCTCTGCAGTAGGATGGAGGCTGGGAAACTTTTGTTTCCAGGCAGGATTATCTCAGGAAGGCTGGATTGTGTCTCTGCTGAGACCCAATACTGCCCTCTGCTGGTAGAAGAATGCCATTGCTTCCTGTCTGCCTCCTTCCACAGCTCAGTGCCCAGTTAAGTCCTGGGCTCACATCCATCCACTCAGCAATTGGATTCAGAGTGCCCTTTTCCAGGGTACAGCCATCCTCTCCTGCGCTGATGCACCATCCAAAGATCTGCAGACCCCCAGCCCAAGCCAAGGACACCATCGCTCCCTCTGGCAATTTCATTCCCAAGCCACCCCTTCTCCCACAACTCCACCTGCAGAGCCAGGCATGCCTTCTCACTGCCTTCTTTCTGGCCTGCAGGCTAGGACTCAATTTACAATGGTGTCATCTCCACTCATGCCTAGAACCTTCTCCAGTTCCTAGTCTGGCCTGGCATATAGCATTGGAGGCCTCAGCCCCTCCCGGCCCAATTCCCACTCTTGGGGCTATATGTAGCTATAGGCTCAGGCACAGGCTGAGCCATTAAAGCAGGCCAGTCCATAACTTAAAACACTTTGCACTCCCAATTTTTATCAATAACCCCCAGGAAAGAGAAAAGAGAGCCCAGGGCATTGCACAAAGCATGCTCCAATGCCATGAGGCCTAAAGGATTCAACTTTAGAGGCTATTAGTTCCTTCAAGCCGGTGTGGTCATATTTGTAATCCTAGCACTGAGACTAAGGCAGGGGGATTGACAGAAAGACCACCTCAAAAACAGCTAAGTGTGATGTGGTGCATGCCTTTAATGCCAGCACTTGAAAGGCAAAGGTAGGTCAGCCTATGTGTGTTTGAAGCCAGCCTGCTCTACATAGTGAGTTCTAAGCTAGCCAGAGCTACACTACACAGACCTTGTAGTTTCAAAATATGTATTATATATTAATATGTTTCTTAATGTACATTAGGAAAAATCAATTTGGGAAGTATTGAGTCAAACAGCAGTATGGTTTACTGACTGCAGTCCTCAGAGTCTTTAGCAAGGTTTGAAGAATCTTCCTTGTAGGAGAGAGTCAGGAATAGTGCCTTAGCTTGTTTTCTGTTGCTGTAACTGAACACCACAGCCTGAGTAATTTAGAAAGATCCAGAGGTTGGCTTAGCTCAGGGTTGTGGGGCATAGCCTCAGAAGCTGCTCAGCATGCACAGAATCCAGCCCTGGGCTATCAGAAATAATGTGCAACCTGTCTCCAACAACCTGTCCACAGAGTCCTCTTGTCCTCAGGGCCACACTAGAACTTTCTGTGGCCCCTCCAGCTTTCAGATGCTAATATTGTTGGCATAAAAGTAGTGACACACGCCTTTAATCCCAGCACTCTGGATGCAGAGGCAGGAAGGTATCAGAAGCCAGCCTTGTCTACAGAGTGAGTTCCAGGATGGTCAGGGCTACACAGAGAAACCATGTCTCAACAAACAAACAGAAGTGTTGCTTATAGCTGGCTGTGGCAGCACACTTAATTCCAACACTCTGCCAGCCTAGTCTTTATAATGAGTCCCTGAGCTGCATAATAGAGAGACCCTCATCTCAAAGAAAGAAAAGAAAGAAATCAGAGTAGCAAAGTCACAGAGTGGAAGATGTTTGTGCAGTTGTAGAGATGTGATAGCTCCGGCTGGAAAGATGGCTCAGCGGTTAAGAGCACTGACTGCTCTTCCAAAGGTCCTGAGTTTAAATCCTAGCAACCACATGGTGGCTCACAACCATCTGTAATGAGATCTGACGCCACCTTTTGGTATGTCTGAAATCAGTTACAGTGTACTTATATATAATAATAAATAAATCTTTGGGCTGGAGAAAGCAGGGACTAACCGGGGTTGACCAGAGCGAAAAGAGGTCCTAAAAATTCAGTTCCCAACAACCACATGAAGGCTCACAACCATCTGTACGGCTACAGTGTACTCACATACATTAGATAGATAGATAGATAGACAGACAGACAGACAGACAGACAGACAGACAGATAGATAGATAGATAGAGATAGAGAGATAGAGAGATCTTTAGAGATGTGACACCTAACAATATACCCTTTGTCTGTATATATGTATCTCCAATGATATAGAATCCATCCAGAATATATGAAGATCTAAAAAAGAAAATAACAACACAACAGGCAAACTGACTTGAGACACTTCAAAAAGAAACCGAAGGGTCAATAGATTTTTGAAAAGAGTGCTGGACTCACAGACACACAAGCTGGCGCTACTTCAGACCCGCTAGTCCTGAAGTTAGGGAGAGGTAATCGCGTGGAACCTGATCTTGAGCATCTTCTCCATCTGCCAGCCCACAGTACATCACTGTGTCACTGTCTAACCTAGGCCGTCACCCTGTCTCTCCTCTCCCCTGTATTTCCTCCTGAAATCAGCTCCACACAGGGTCTCCTCCTAACAAGGTTCCGTACTCTCCCAAAGACATTTGTGTCTTGCTGCCATAGGGGTAAAGATGAACTCTGATATAGCTAGCCAGCCGCCACATGCTTCAGCTGTGTGTTGGACCATCCTGCCCTTTCTGGTAGGGACAACTAGCCCACCTGTAGCAGCCTTAACACCAGCAGTCATTACCCTGCAGGGCCAGTCCATTGCAGAGAGGCCCTGTTGGGGACAGGAAGAGTCAAAGCATCTATGTGGGGCTGGGGCCCTGTGTTTACTCCGGTGATGGTGTGTGAAGCTCAGACCCTGTGATCATGCCACTGGGAGTATGTTCTGTGTGCCTGAGGGATGGGGATGCAGTCAGGGTTGAGAATACAAAACAGGCCGGTGGAAGGACCTGGAACATAAGCAGACACTCTGTAAGAGGAGCTCCAACCTTACCCATGTTTTGTTTCCAATCCCTGCCCTTCCCCTGCAGTTCTAATTGAGCACCTGGCACTATGGTCACCCTGTGGATTAGTGGGGCAAGTGACAGTTTCAGACTCCTTGACTGTGTGCCTTCCAACTCATGCTAAAGTCCTCACCCAAGAGAGGACCATGAAGGCACACCTACAATCCCAGTATATGGGGCTGAAGCAATGCCATCAAACAGCCTGGGCTGCACAGACCTCTTGCTTCTATCTTTGTGACCACACCTGGAAGTCTTTCCTTTCCTTTCTCTTGGTTGCATACTATCCCTTTCTCCATTCCATCCTTCCTCAGACTTCCCTGTAGGAAGTCTATACACGTGTAGCCCCACGGATGGTGTTCCACTTTCTGTTGCGTTCAAGCCATGGTCTGTGGCACTGTGTTATGGTCATCACTATGGATTGAGACACTTTTATTGGGCTCTGCAAATGAGAAGGGAATTGCTGGAGTTATGGTACAGTTGGTAGATGGCTTGCCTAGCATGCACAAAAGCCCTGGGTTCTATCCTTAGCACCACATGAATCAGGTGAAAGACCCCCAGAACTGGGGAGATCCTTACTCAAGTCTCGGGATGACTCGACCACCCAATGACTCACGAGAGACCGAACTTGCTGCAATCACATGAGGTTTATTGGGGATACCGGTACGGGGTCGATCTCATGACCTTGCCAGTCAGAGGAGTTTGACCCGGAACACAAGAAGTGTGGGGTATTTAAGGGAAGCTGGGGGCGGGCGGAGAGAGAGAGTTACCAAGGAAACAGAACATAAAAACAGTGGAAAATTTCTGAGGGACCCAACCCAAGGTATTCAGTTAGGGAGGGAAACATATCATTCTAGGAATGTAATCTTCATCTATCGGTCCGCAGGGTGGAGAGTCTCATAAACCAGTAGATCTTCATTCTTAGTTCCGCCCTCATTGTGGATCATTCAGGAGGGGCAGGTATTGGGAACCAGAGCCCTGAGGCTCTGAGTTCCTGGAACTGGCTACTCCACCTTTTTGGCTTGTGGCAGAGGTTTTCCTTGCCCTCTTTTAAGTAAAGGTTACACATTAATACATACATTTCTATTAAATGCCCTCATTTTAAATTCTAAGATTCTCCAGCCTTTCACAGGCATGGTGGCCCATGGTTAAAATCTAAGCACAGAGGAGGTAGAGACATGAAGATCTCTCCAAGTTACAGGCCAGCCAGACTACATAGTGATTTTATTTTGGGAGGGGAAGGGAGTTTTGAGACAGGGTTTCTCTGTGTAGCCTTAGCTGTCTTGGAACTCGCTCTATAGAGTAGGCTGGCCTCAAACTCAGAGACAGACATGCCTGCCTCTGCCTCTCAAGTTCTGAGATTGAAAGCAGGTGCCACCATACCTGCCTTACTTAGTGAATTCTAAGCAGAACCAGTCAGACGGCTTGGTGAGTAAAGATTCCTGCCATGAAACCTGATGACCCGAGTTCAACCCTAGAACCATAGTGGAATGAGAGAACAGGCTTTTTCCAAGTTGTCCTTTAACTTCCACTCATGAATCATGAAAGGCAGGCACATGTGTATTGCACATGCATGTACCACTATACAAAAATGTAACAGAACATATATATTTTTAAAGGCCACAAAAAAAGAGTACTATATAAGGGCTGAGGGTAGAGTCTAGTATGTGTTAAGGCATTGGGTTTAATCCTTGGAACTGAAAAATAATATTTTATATATATGTACATATATATATTGCATGTCTCTGTGTGTGTGTGTGTATGTGTGTGTGTGTGTGTGTGTGTTCATACACATGTACATGGGCAAACTGGAATCTCAGACTTTCCTATAAGGCTCCAGTACAAGGAAATAGTTGATATGAGATCAGATGTGTATCAGTACACAGCTGGTTAAATAGATGTTAAGAGTTGGATACAAAAATAACCCAGTCACTGGGACTGTTGTCTTGACTTTAAACTTGACTACAAAGATGCTAGTAAAGTGTAGATGGGACTAGTAAAGCATAGTCTAAAGGCCTGTGAAAGTGTCGAGATCATCCATCATGGGGCTCCTGGTGTGAATGACTGCAGGGGGGTGGTGCAGCTGTGCCGGGAGCCGAGGGCCTGCCCGGTGCCTGTCTGTTTCCTGTCGTCACGAAGGTGACAAGCCTCCACTAACACACCTGCCACAACTGCCACGGAGCCAAGCAGCTATGGGTCAAATACTCCAAAATCATGAGTCAAAAGAAATCTCTTGGTACTGAGAGAGATGGTTCAGGGGTTAAGAGCACTGGCTGCTCTTCCAGAGGTCCTGAGTTCAATTCCCAGCAACCACACAATGGATCACAACCATCTATAGTGGAATCTGATGCCCTCTTCTGGCATACAGGTGTACATGCAGATAGAGCACTCATACATAAAAATAAATCTAAAAAAACAAAACAACAAACAAAACAACTCCTAGGCAGCTTCGGTCAGGAATTTGGTCACAATGGGATAAAGCTGACTGTTACAGTCATGGAAAGCTCCTCCCCTCCCTCCCTTCCCTTCTCTCTTTCTTTGTTCTCCAGTGCTGGGGATTAAAGCCAGGGAGTGGTCAGGACATACTAGATTAGTGCTCTATCCTGAGCCTCAGCCCCAGAAGTAACATATTTCAGAGAGAAAACAGAGGCCTTTCTTTGTCCAGGACTTGAAGAACCCGAGGAAGGGCTGCTGATGAGCTGCTGGGTGGAGGAAGACGGGGGTCTTTGATTGTTCTTGGCTCATTGTTCATTTTTCCTACATCAGCACTGAAAGATCCCCAGAACTGGGGAGATCCTTACTCAAGTCTCGGGATGACATGACAACCCAATGACTCACGAGAGACCAAACTTGCTGCAATCACATGAGGTTTATTGGGGATACCGGTACCAGGGTCAATCTCATGACCTTGCCAGTCAGAGGAGTTCGACCCCGGGGTCGATCTCATGACCATGCTGGCCAGAGTTCGACCCTGAACACAAGAAGTGGGGGGTATTTAAGAGAAAATCCAGAAGCTGGGGGCGGAGAGAGGGTTACCAAGGAAACAGAACATAAACAGTGGAAACTTTCAGAGGGACCCAACCCAAGGTGTTCAGTTAGGGAGGGGAACATATTCATTCTGGGAATGTAAGAGTCTCATAAACCAGTAGACCTTCATTCCTAGTTCCACCCTCATTGCAGATCACCCAGGAGGGGCAGGTATCAGGAACCAGAGCCCTGAGGCTCTGACTTCCTGGAACTGGCTATTTTATATTTCTGGCTTGTTATATTACTTTTCATTAACATGCTTTTTCCCAAATTTCTAAGTCTCCCAATCTTTCAGCACCAAGGGAGCTATGGGCCCCAAATGGCAGGTGGCATCAAGAGGAAGTTATATCCAAGTGACCGTTCTCTGAGCCCTTCTAGCCTAAGGCCAGATCCTCAGGCTATGTCCTTCCTACAGCTATAGACACACACCTAAAGCTGGCTCACTGGTGCACTCCCAGGGCAGGGAAAGCAAAGAGCTGGAAACCAAGCTTAGGTGTTGCACAAGGGACTGGGGAGACAGAAGCAGGAGGATTAATATCAGTGTGAGACCAGCTTGGGCTATGTATTAGACTATCTCAACAAAACAGAACAAAGTGACTCACATACAATGTCTTAGAGGAGCCAGAAATACAATGTCTTGGAAAAAGACAAAAATCATGAGCTTCGTGCAAGGGAAAGCTCTGGAGACATGAGAAGGAGAAAGGAGCCCCTTCCCCTGGAGTCTGGCTGAAGACTCTAGCTAGCAGAGTCGAGTAATGGAGCATAGTTAACTGCTTAAGGCCTTTCTCCTTTCCCAGCCACAAACCTGTAAAATTCTGTAGAAATCTCATGAGAAATTTACATAGAAAGGGCACACACTAAGTCCCTTGTGCAACCCTGCTGGCTCCTAGTTTCACCTCATCAGACTAAAAGTCCATTCAAGGTATCCACAGATCCTTACCTTGCCCATCAAAAAGCCTT
>NW_022196893.1:3955901-4009314 GCF_008632895.1 Mastomys coucha
AAAAACCAAATCAAAACATAAAACAGCCAGGTGGTGGTGGCATACACTTTTAATCCCAGCACTTGGGAGGCAGAGGCAGGCAGATTTCTGAGTTCAAGGCCAGCCTGGTCTATAGAGTGAGTTCCAGGACAGCCAGGGTTATACAGAGAAACTCTGTCTCAAAAACAAAACAAAACAAAAAATAAAACAAGAAAAAAGAAAAACAAAAGAAAAAGCAAAAAAGGAAAAGGTGTTTTGGCAAACCTTTGAGGTGTAACTTGATAACCTCCAAAATGGTCTACATAGCTGATACTGAAAAGTCATGACTACTCTAGCTGAAGCTAGAGTACACAAGCTTGGGTACATTTTACTTGCTCCTATTTTCCCATGGGAAGACACCTCCCTCGGGGATATCTCTCTCCTGAGTACCTTTCTCTTAATTCTCTTTTTTTTGGGGGGGAGGGGTTCGAGACAGGGTTTCTCTGTGTAGCCCTGGCTGTCCTGGAACTCACTCTGTAGACCAGGCTGGCCTCGAACTCAGAAATCTGCCTGCCTCTGTTTCCCAAGTGCTGGGATTAAAGGCGTGCACCACCACTGCCCGGCTCTTAATACTATTGTAATCCTAATGCCTACAATCCTAGCACGTGGGAGGTAGTGGCCAGGGGATGGCCACAAGTTCCAGCCCAGCCAAGGTTTCACATCAAGACTCTGTCAGAAAAACAAACAAACAAACAAACAACAAAAAACCATTTTGAAAGACTGTCATCTTTTACTCAGTAAAGCTGAGAGATAGCCTGAGGAACTGGTATGACTAGGCACATAGAGATGTAATCCAGGGAAGATATAGTTGGAGAACACTGGTGTGACCATGCACTCAGCAATGTAGCCCAGGGCAGGGCTGCAGCTTCAGGGCCACATGTCTGAGAGTGTGAGTGTGAGGCCTCTGGCTCTCCATTCCATGTAGACATCAGACTCTGTTCTCGCAGATACTGTTTCCCAGTGCCCCAGAAGCTTAACTCCCACAGTCCTTTCTGCCAGGTCTCAGAGGCACCCTTAAACCTGGGAGCAATGGCTTCTTGCTTTGTAAGGCACTGAGACCCCCTGGGCCTTCGGGGACGTGTTCTGTGAACACTGGAATCTATTTAGATGTGGGCTTGGTGAAGCGGGAGCTTGAAGCTAGAGTCACGTCTTTCCTGGGCACCTCAACTGCTCTCAGCTGTGCTTGGCTGCCTGTGGGTGCCTCCCATCTTGCTGCTCTTTTTTGAATAATAGGGACATGGTCACCTAGCAGCACCTGGCTCCCACGCTCCACAGCACAGCAGATGGAGATGCACTTGCATCCAGCCATCCACTTCATCTTTGTACAAGCCAAGGCATCAGTGTGTTGCCATAGAAACAGATGCTCTGTTCCTATGCAACTGGCAACCAACCTCCACATACAAAAATGCCAATGAGGAGCTTCCACAAAAGCAGGCATTGGTGACTCTTAGGTATCATCTTTCTAGCAGGCAACACACCAGTCATCCAGATGGGCTGGACTGCTGGGGCCATGGTGATGTTTACAGAGTACTCTAGTCACCAAAGTCCAAGAAACAAGAGAGGGTCAAGCAGTCTCTGACCAAAAGTCAGTGACCCTGGTAGGGAGCCCAGCAAGGTCCCATCTTTGGTTCTCTAGTCCTCCTTGTGATGACCATGTGGGGTTCCCTTGAGCCAATGTGAGAAAGCAGTGGTAAACCCACACAGGTCAGACACCACAAGCCTGTAGCCTGCAGGCCAACAGGATACAAAGTCGTAAGCCAGGAGTGGAGGTGGTACATGCCTGTGGTCCCAGCACTTGGGAAGCTGAAACAGGCTGCTGTTTGAAGCTAGCCTGGGCTACACAATGAATACCAGGAAATATGGGATACATGTCGAGACCTTGTCTCAGAAAAGCACACTTCAAAATCAGCCTGAGCCTCACTGAGACTCTGACTCTAGAAAACAAAGCAAGCCCAAGGGCTTTGTGCGGGGTAAGCACTCAACAGCTTCCCAAGAGGAGCAGCTGTGACTGTAGTTCAGTGTAAATGGCCCACAGTGGCTACTCCCAGGTGAACCCTGGGAAAGGACAGGCAATATGTACCATCACACAGTGCAGCAAGCAAACTCAAGACACAGATAAGAGTGAAACAAGTCTGCCGGGTGGTGGTGGCACACGCCTTTAATCCGAGCACTTGGGAGGCAGAGGCAGGTGGGTTTCTGAGTTCAAGGCCAGCCTGGTCTACAGAGTGAGATCCAGGACAGCCACGGATAAACAGAGAAACCCTGTCTCAAATCCCCCTCCCCATTCCCACCCCTAAAAAAAGCAGACTGGGGAAAATTAAGCCTGCTTCAGCTTCAGAACAGGCTGGAGTCGTGTTATGTTGTCTAATTGTCTTTTTCCTTTTTAATCCTCCCTCGCTCCCTGGAGAACCCATTGACTGACTGAGCTGGCTTGGTCAGAGAATCCAGGTTTGGTTCCCAGCACTCAGTTAGTAGCTCATGACCATGAGTAGCTCCAGTTTTAGGGGACCCAACGCTTTCCTCTTACCTCCAAGAACATCAGGCACGCATGCGGTACATATTGCATACATGCACACAGAGCGGTTTTTTTTTTTTTTTTTTTTTTTGGTTTTTTGAGACAGGGTTTCTCTGTATAGCCTTGGCTGTCCTGGAACTCACTCTGTAGACTAGGGTGGCCTCAAACTCAGAAATTCGCCTGTCTCTGCCTCCCAAGTGCTGCAATTAAAGGCGTGTGACACCACTGCCTGGCTCAGAGCATTCTTATAAGTAAAATAGAATAGCTGTAAAAAGGAAGTGATACCAACCTGACACAAACTAAGACCTCAACATAACTTTATTATTAAAACTGGGACACCAGGCAGGCAAGATGTTTCAGCTGGTAAGGGCATGACCTGAGTCTGATTCCCAGAACTGTCAAGGCAGAAGGAAAGAACTGATGGACAAACTCATCCTCTGACTCCACATATCGCGTACATACACTTAAAAAAAAAGATTTATTTATTTTATATATATGTGTACACTGTAGCTGAACGGTTGCGAGCTTTCATTATTATTATTATTATTATTTTATTATTATTCTTATTTTGGTTTTTTGAGACAGGGTTTTTCTGTATAGCCCTGGCTGTCCTGGAACTCACTCTGTAGACCAGGCTGGCCTAGAACTCAGAAATCCACCTGCCCCTGCCTCCCAAGTGCTGGGATTAAAGGTGTGTGCCACCACTGCCCAGCAGGTTGTGAGCTTTCATGTGGTTGTTGGGAATTGAATTTTTAGGACCTCTGCTCACTCTGGCCCTGCTTGCTCTGGCCGTCCCCACTCGCTCAGTCCCTGTTTGCTCTGGCCCAAAGATTTATTATTATAAATAGGTACACTATAGATGTCTTCAGATGCACCAGAAGAGGGTGTCAGAACTCATTACGGGTGGTTGTGGAATTTGAACTCAGGACCTTTGGAGGAGCAGTCAGGGCTCTTACCTGGTGAGCCATCTCGCCAGCCCACATACATACACTTATATACTCAAAATCTTTTAAAACATATATTTAAAAAAAAAAAGACAAGTTAAATTCACACATTTTATTTTTAAAATGTGTTTTAGAGATGCCTGCTCTCTTCCAGTTGAATAAGTACAGTGAAATCCCCCATGTGCAGTGTGTAACAATCCCTCTGTCAACTTCTCAGGTAAGACTGTGCTGAGGCACCAGACGGTGGTGATGTGGTGCTGCACTCCTTTAATCCCAGCACTTGAGAGGCAGTCTGGCCTCCAGGTTTGAAGCCAGCCTGGCCTACAGAGGGAGCTCCAGGACAGCGAGGGCTACACAGAGAAACCCTGTCTGGAGAACCAAACAACAACCAAAGAGTGTACTGAGGTGACTCCCTAGGAAGTCACCAGCCACGCTGGCCAGGGCACAGCAAGGCTAGCTACAGATCTTCACTTTTCCTCAGCTCTTCCAAATCAAATACCCTAGTTTTATCCCCAGCTCCATTACAATCTTCAACTCTATAATTGGGGCCCCTACTCTGACCCCATTCCCAGGGGACTATGCATATCCTGATGAAATGTAGCTTTCCTCCCTCCAGTGAACCCCCTTAACCACCCCTACATTACTCCCATTCCTAAGTGTCAACTCCCAATACATAGACACACTTTACCCATGACCCCCAGTGGCCACACTATCAGGATCTCAGGAGATCCTGGCCAGGCAGCACTACCAGGCCAGCAATCTCCTGAGAACAGAGAGGACAACAGAAAGCAAGGACAAAACACCCACACAACAAAGGCAAGGCCAGATATGAGCACCTAGAATTTCAGTCTCCCCAATCCCAGATGCCTAGATGCCAGTGTAAAAGCACAATAACCGAGACAGCATGTCTCCACGAGAGCCCAGCAACCCTACCACAGCAGGCTGTGAATACTGCAACATAGCTGAAGCACAAGGCAGAGACATTTAAATAGTCTTTATGAATATGATAGCAGTCCTAAAGAGGAAGTGGATAAATCCCTTAAGGAAATCTATCAAAACACAAACAGTGTAAGAAAATGAATAAAATAGGGCTGGAGAGATGGCTCAGCAGTTAAGAACACTATTCTTCCAGAGGTCCTGAGTTCAATTTCCAGCAACCACATGGTGGCTCACAACCATCTGTAATGGGATCTGATGCCTTCTTCTGTCATGCAGGTTTACATGCAGACAGAGCACTTGTACATAAAATAAATAAGAGAGAAAACTAATAAAACAGTTCAGGACCTAAATGTGGAAATAGAATCAATAAAGAAAACACAAACTGAGGGAAATGTGGAAATGAAAAATGTAGAAATTCAAACAGGAACCTCAGAGGCAAGCTTCAACTACAGAATACAAGAGATGGAAGAGAGAATCTCAGGCATTGAAGACACAATAGAGGAAATGGATGGCTCAAAGAAAATGTTGACTCTAAAAACTTCCTGGCACAAAACATTTAAGAAATTTGGGACACTATGAAAAGACCAAATCTAAGAATCATAGGAATGCAGAAAGGAGAAGAAACCCAGGTCAAAGGCACAGAAAATATTTACAACAAAATCATAGAAGAACATTTCCCTAACCTAAAGGAAATGCCTATCAAGGTACAGCAGCACACAAAACACCAAATAGCTTGAACCAGAAAAAAGTCTCCGCAGCACATGTGGTGATTTGAATAAGAATGCCTGGGCTGGAGAGATGGTTCAGTGGGTAAGAGCACCAACTTCTCTTCCAAAGGTCCTGATTTCAAATCCCAGCAACCACATGGTGGCTCACAACCATCTGTAATGAGATCTGACGTTCTCTTCTGGTGCATCTGAAGGCAGCTACAGCATACCTATTTATAATAATAAATAAATCTTAAAAAAAAAAATGAAGCCCCCCCCCCCGTGGATTTAAATGTTTGGTCATGGGGGAGTGGCATTATCTGAAAGGATTAGAAGATGTGTCCTTGTTGAGGGAAGTGTGTGATTGGCATGGGCTATGAGGTTTCAAGGGCCAAAGCCAGGTCCCTGGTCTCTCTTTTCCTACTGCCAGAAGATTTAGATCTTTCCGTAGAACTCTCAGCCACCATGTCTGCCTTCATGCTTTCATGCTCTTCATCAGAATAATGGACTAAAACTCTGAAACAGTATGTAAGCCCCAATTAAATGCTTTCTAAAAGTTGCCATGGTTTTTTTGAGACAGGGTTTCTCTGTGTAGCTCTGGCTGTCCTGGAACTCACTCTGTAAATCAGGCTGGCCTCGAACTCAGAGATCCGCCTGCCTCTGCCTCCCAAGTGCTGGGATTAAAGGCATACGCCACCACTGCCCAGGTAGTGCTAGAAGTCTTACCTAGAATAATAAGACAACTGAAGGAGATCAAGGGGATACCGACTAGATAGGAAGAAGTCAAAGTATCTTTATTTATAGTGATATAATTAAATACACAAGTGACCCTAAAAATGTCATTGGAATACTCCTTCAGTCAATAAACATTTTCAGCAAAGTCACTGTATGCAAAATTAACTCACAGAACACCAGACACCAGAAGACTTCCTGTATGCAACTGATGGGCTGAGAAAAAAAATCAGGGAAAAACCACCTTTCACAATAGCCTCAAATATAAAATATCTTGGTACAACTCAAACCAAGAAAGTGAAAGACTTGTAGGACTGAAAACTTCAAGTTGCTGGGCTGTAGTGGTGCATACCTTTAATTCCAGCACTCAGGAGGCAGAGTCAAACAAATCTCTGAGTGCAGGCTGACCTGGTCTTCAGAGCAACCAAACCAACCAGATAGATGATAGATAGATAGATAGATAGATAGATAGATAGATAGATAGATAGACAGACAGACAAACAGATAGAAACATACACACACACAACACATACATACATACATACATACATACATACATACATACATACATACAGCTCATGCTGACAAAGGATGTGGAGTACAGCAAGGGCTATACATAGAAGCCCTGTCTCGGAAAAAAAAACAAAAAACAAAAAACAAAACAAAACAAACAAAAAAACAAAGCAAGCAGGTAAGAAAACAAGTGACAACTCATGATGGCAAAGATGTGGAATGTGGGGAACATTTATCCATTGGTGGTAGAAGTGCAAACTTGTACAGCCACTATGGAAATCAGTATTGTGGTTTCTCAAAATGAGAATTGACCTACCTCATGATCCAGCTATAACACTCTTGGGCATATTCCTAAAGAATGCTTCATCCTATCACACGAGACACTTGCTCAGCCACAATCATTATTGCTCTACTCATAATAGCAAAAAAAATGGAGACAACCTAAATAATTCTTAATAGAAGAATGTATTAAAAAATGTGGTACACTTACAAAATGGGATATTACTCAGCCACTAAAAAATAACATCGTGAAATTTGCTGGTAAACGGATGGAACTAGAAAAAAAATCCTGAGATAACCCAGACCCAGATAAATATGGTATGTATTCACTTATATGTGAATATTAGCTGTTCAATAATAACCAAGGTACAATCTATAGAATCACAGAAGTTAGGTACAGAGTAAGGAACTAAGGGAACAAATACATCTCATTAAGAAAGAGAAATACAACAGTTATGAATAGATGGATGGATGGGGGGCTGGAATGGGAGGATCAAGTGGGTAGCAGGAGAGGAAATAGAAGATGAGGAGGGAATGCAGGTAGGAAAAATGCATAAATTAAGGGCCACTTGAGGGGTAGTATGGAAACCTGGTATAGTATATGCTTCCTAAAACATATACATATGCAAAGATGATCTAAATGAAATTACCAAATAATGGGGGAGACAGAGCCCTAACTGGCCACCAAATGAAGCTACCAGTACTGGGACTGGCTTACATCTAATTGAGTTGTTGGCCAAAGGGCTAAGACAAACTGACAGCAAGGTGTTGATGACAACAGCTACACACCTCACTGAACATAGAGAAGTCAAGCTGGTGCCTACATAGAACCTTCACCCCGGTTCTAGTGGTTCTGGTACTCTGCATACTACCAAAAGAAAAACACAATCACCAAGTCAGCCACAAACCCAACAATTCTGTCCTGCCTACCAGACATGCTAGGGCAATGGTGGCACCAAGCTTGTGGGAGTTACCAACCAATACCTAATTTGACCTAAGGCCCACTTAAGATGGAACCATAGCCAACACTGCTTGGGTAGCCAAGAACCTGTGACTAGATAGCTCAGAGACCTAGGATAAAACCAAATATTACTGATCTAAAACAAAGACCAAAGCCGGGCAGTGGTGGCACATACCTTTAATGCACTTGGGAGGCAGAGGCAGGCAGATTTCTGAGTTCTGGGCCAGCCTGGTCTACAGAGTGAGTTCCAGGACAGCCAGGGTTACCCAGAGAAACCCTGTCTCGAAAAACCAAAAAACCAAAACCAAACCAAACCAAAGCAATAAAATGAATCATAGTGACACTCTGCTATACTCAGACACAAGTGCCTTTCTTGCTGAGCCATCATGAGAGCTTTCTCCTGCAGCAGATGGGAAAAAAAATGGAGATCCAGAGACAGACACTGTGGAGTGAGAGACCTTAAAAACATCTCATTTGGAGCTAAGTGTTAAGCAAATCCTTCCCCTCAGGACTCAGGAAACTCAATGAAAAGGAGATGAGAGTAAAAAAAGCCAGAGGGAATAGAAGAGACCAAGAAAACAAGGCCTTATCAACACAAGTGGAGCTCATATGAGCTCAGAGACTGAGGTAGCATGCACAGGGCCTGCATGTGTCTTTGCCAGGTCTTCTATGTATACATTATGGCTTCCAGATTAGAGGTTTTTATGGTATTCCTGAGTGTGCAAATGAGTGGGTTTGATTCTTTTGCCTTCTCTTAGGCTGCTGGCTTGTCTTATACAACTCAGATGTGATTCTTTAAAGATTTATTTTATTTATTTTATGTGTTTGAGTACACTGTAGCTGTACAGATGGCCATTAGCCATCATGTATGTGGCTGCCGGTAATTGAACTCAGGACCTCTGCTGGCCCTGCTTGCTCTGGTCCCTGCTCACTCCAGCTCCCCGCTCTGGCTCCCATTTGCTCTGGCGTAATTCACTGTAGCTGTCTTCAGATGCACCAGAAGAGGGTGTCAGATCTCATTACCGGTGGTTGTGAGCCACCATGTGGTTGCTGGGATTCGAACTCAGGACCTTCGGAAGAGCAGTCAGTGTTCTTATCCGCTGAGCCATCTCGCCAGCTGTCTTAGTCAGGGTTTCTATTCCTGCACAAACATCATGACCAAGAAGCAACTTGGGGAGGAAAGGGTTTATTCAGCTTACTTCCACATGGCTGTTGATCACCAGAGGAAGTCAGGCCTGGAACTCAAGCAGATCAGGAAGCAGGAGCTGACACAGAGGCCATGGAGGGATGTTTCTTACTGGCTTGCTTCCCCTGGCTTGCTCAGTCTGCTCTCTTATAGAACCCAAGATTTCCAGCCCAGGGATGGCACCACCCACAAGGGGTCCTATCCCCTTGATCACTACTTGAGAAAATGCCCTACAGCTGGGTCTCATGGAGGCACTTCCCCAACTGAAGCTCCATTCTCGGTGATAATTCCAATCTGTGTCAAGTTGATACATAAAACCAGCCAATTGACCCCTTGCCAACTTGACACACAAATATATCACTATTAAGCCTCAACCCTTACTTTCTTATTCATCCCTAGGTGGAGGTGGTGGTGGTGGAGGAGGAGGAGAAGGAGGAGGAGGAGGAGGAGGAAGAGGAGGAAGAGGAGGAGGAGGAGGAGTAAACTTGTAAGCTTCATGACTCCAGAGGTAAAAAAGTACTAAAGGCAGCTAAAGAAAAGAAGGATAAAACCCTTGTTGCATAGGAGACCCACGGGACGAGTCAGCAAACAAAACAAAATAGCCAGCATTCAGGAAGGCAGTGAAGTCCACAATATAAATTGAAAAGCTCTGAGGTCACCAATGTGACTGGGTCACAAGGCACGTGGTTTGCATTTCATAGCTGTTGTCTTGGCAGGCATGCAGGATCAGGCAGTCATCTGAAGACTTGAGGGTCAGATGAACTCTCCACCTGTCAACCCTGCTCAGAATCCAGAGCCATTTGGTGAGGGCTATGAGGGGCTTCCTCAGGGCACTGCCAGCTCCATGTTCCACATCTGTCCTCTGACCAGTCACTGTTGCAGCACCTGCCTCCCCCTGTTCTCACAGGGGTTTATGTTATCTGTTATCTTCAGGGTTTATGGTTTGAGACTCACCTGTGACTGTTTCAGAAAAGAAATGCAAGGGGGCACTGGACACAGGATGAGGCAAAGGTGCCAAAAGTGGTGAGCCTAAGAGCTCTGTTCAACTCTGTCTCCTTGGCAGAGTCTGGAGCATTGAAGGTCACGGCAGTCTAGCCTCTGAGGAATGAGGTGAAGACACCCTCTTTTGTGCATGCTCTATGAACACTCCTCTGGATCCTCACCCCTAGCTCAGGATTGCTGTCTTAAAGAATGGACTCCGCAGAAGTAACAGCTCAAAACACTGGCAATCCTTGCTCCTTTTTTCAGATGGCCTAAGTGTCATGTCCAAAAAGGAACAAGAGTGTGCTCCTGGGAGTCACATGTTTACCTGAACATTTGCTCCACACTTCTGGGACTGTGTCACTAGCCTTCTTTTCCCAGAGTCCCAGTTGTGTTTGGTCTGGCTTTCTGGCTCAGATCAGGTAAAGCCTGAGAGACAAAAGCTAGCAATTCCCTTAAAAAGTGACCCATGTACAGACAGCTTCCTAGAGTCTGGATAGATTATTATCAGATACTGAAGACATCCAAAGGGATTTCTTCCTCAAATTCATGGCTTCTTTTTTTAGTGGCTGACTGTGTGTGTCTGTCTGTCTATACCTAAACACACACGTATACCATGTTCAGTTTTTAAGTTAACTTGCATGAATATTTTCAGGGTAACCAATTTGTGTGCTCTTCCCTGGGGAAGACTATTTCTCCTGCCCTCAGTATTCCTTGGTTACCTGAAATTCTTTGTGTAGAGCTAAGGCCTTGTGGTCTTTCCTCTATCCATGTTGGCATGTCCACTGATACTATCCTTGTTCAGGAAGCCATGTTAGTAACTTCATGTGTGTAGCTTCTCCGACATCCCTAGGAGACACAATCCCACGAGAAATCCCTGCTCGCAGTCTTCCTGCACCCTCTTCTGTAGTGATCTCTGAGTCTGAGCCTTTCATGAAGGGCTTGTATTATATATTTATCTGTTGGGACTACCTCCCACCACCCCCCACTCTGCACTTTGACCAGTTGTGTGTTTCTGTGATGGTCTCTGTCTGTTGCATAGATATTTCCTTGATGAAGGGTAAGGACTAATCTGTCTGTCTATCTACCTGAACAAATGCTTAGAATATATATACTTAGGGATTATATTCATTTAACAAAGTGGCAGTTTTAGGTTCTCCTCTAAGATCCATGACTGCACTAGCCAAATTGTTTTTTTTTTTCTTCCTTTTTTTTCTTTTTCTAGACAGGTCCAATTATATAACGTTGGTTGGCCTAGAACTTGCTATGTAAACTAGGATGGTCTTGAGCTCAGGGATCTGCCTGCTTCTGCGTTCCAAGTGCTAGGGGCTCTGTCTGCATTTTTGAATCAAGACAAAATAAAAGCAAGACATAGTGACTCATGCCTATTACGTATACACTGGAGAGGGCTAGCATGAGGACTGTCATGAGCTCTAGGCTAGCCTGGGGTACAAAGTGAAAACTTGTCTCAAAAGACCAAACTGGAGCTGGTGAGTCAGCTCAGTGGGTAAAAGCACTTGATACACAGCCTGACCCGAGTTTAATCCTTGGAAACCATAGTAGATGGAGAGATCTGAGTCCTAAAAGTTGATTCTGTATGAGCATCTTTCTCTCTCTCACACACACACATACACTCACACGAACCAACGAGTAAAAGTTCTAAAAACCAAGTAGGGCAGTTGTGGCACACGCCTTTAATCCCAGAACTTGGGAGGCAGAGGCAGACAGATTTCTGAGTTCGAGGCGAGCCTGGTCTACAGAGTGAATTCCAGGACAGCCAGGACTACACAGAGAAACCCTGTCTCGAAAAACCAAAAAGGAAAAAGAAAAAAAAAAAAGTTCTAAAAACCAAACCAAGCCAGGCATAGTGTTGTGGATCTTGAATCCAGCATTTGGGAGAAAGTAGCAGGTGGTTCTCTGTAAGTTTAAGGCCAGCCTGGTCTACATAGTAAGTTCCAGGACAGCTAGAGCTATATAGTGAAACAATATCTCAGGAAAACAAAAAACAAAAATAAGAACAAACAAACAAACAAACCCTCTCCCAACTAAAATAAACAAAAACCAAACCTCCTTAAAAAAATAAAATCAAATCAAACAAGAAACATCTAAGACCCTGACAGAATGGAAAGTCAGGTTAGGCAGACCTATTGTCTGTGTAGAATCCTCCATTTATATATAAGAAAAAGAAAGAGACTAGTGATTTGTGAGAGCTCCTGTAAGTGACCATTTCACACAGATTCCCTGAACAATTTTAAATGATGTGAAAGAATCCCCTCCCCCATAAAAATAAAGGCAACTGTAATGCAACCTTTCCTGGCGCCACCTTTTTAATAGGTCAGAGTAACTGTACAATTTATTATATTCTTCCTGAGAATAATTTATATCCCCCAACAAACTAAAGGGAAGGTATGCTCTCAAAATCACCTAACAGAATGCATGGTATAACAACTGGACATCTAAAGAAAACCACATCCCTGTTTGTCCTGCGGGGTCCTCCCTGGGAAGACAGACACAATGAAGATCAGTTAGCTCCAGTGGCTGTAAGAGTCAACATGGCTTTAATTATTCTTATAAATTATATAAAAAATGGAGAACAGGGCTGGTCCTGGAACTTCTTGATGCAGTTGGGAGTGCTCTGGTACAAAACTGGCACAGAATTTTGATGAAGAAAGACAAGTTTTTGTCAGTTCTACAGAAAGTTCGCAACCCAATGCTTCAGTATCCACAGGAAAGAAGGTGGAGACAGGGAGGGCAGAAGTTTTCTTTTGAAACCACTCATTCTTCAAAATATAGCTTTTATGCACTCTCTCTATAAATGAGATTAGCATATTGCAACTCAGTCTTGATCGGAATTCTGGCAGGAAGGATAACCAGTCTCCAAGGTCAGGGAGCCCTGCCTCCTCAGACACTTCTCTTCCAACTCAAAGTCATGGTCAGTATGAATTACCACTTCTAGGAGCACACATCCCAATTTGAATACCAAGTATATTTTAAAAGCTTCTTAATGTATAATCTTCATTCTCAGAAAAATGCCACATTTTGGATCCAGAGTTTTCTGAACACTATTTAGAAAAATAACAAAATCAAAACCATGTATAAGTGGTTAAGCTTATACATGAGAGACTTTCAGCTAGCTGTCATTCAGTTGGAGCTGTGAGTGCGGTCGACGGAGGACAAGGTTACTTCCTCGCTGCTGGTGGAATGCTAGAGAAGATCTCCCAAAGGACAGAAAGCCATGCTCAATGGCCAGGGCTCAATGTGGCCGTGTCTGCCCTAGCATTTTCAGTCTTGCTTGATCAATAACATCAAGTAGATTCTTGGCATCCACGGCCAGGGCATGAGCAGCTGTCAGCATCTGCTTCTTGTATTCCTGCTGCAGGCTGGTCATGACATACTGCTGTGCCAGCTTCATCTTGCTAATGAGCTCACCCAAATCGGAGTTCAGCAGCTTCTGTGCCATCTCGATCTGGAAAGACAAGAGAGGGTCAGAAAAATGGCTCCCAGGCACTGGTCCTAAGTCTGTCTCTGGGCCTCCAAGATAAAAAAAAAAAAAAAAGATTTATTTCCCTTGAAGAAACTTTCCTTAGAAGTAATAGGATAACCTGGGCATGGTGGACAATGCCTTTAATCCCAGCACTCCAAAGGCAGAGGTAGGCAGATGTCTGTGAGTTCCAGGTCAGCTTGGTCTATACAACTTCTAGTCCAGTCAGAATTACACAGCGAGGGGAAAAAAGAACAGATCTCAATAGGATGTGCAATCTGTCTGTCCACTTAGGAAATTCAACCACTGTATCTTGTGTGCATGCATGTATGTATACATGTGGCTAGCCGCCTTTCCATTTCCAGCCCTCATGACTCCATGACTGACTCTTCTGCACACTGTACTTGCTGTGGACTCTAACCTCAGTGTGTGGCTGAGAATTTAGCTCATTTTGTAGACACAAAATGTAACAGGAAGAACTTGAGATGATCAAGTCTAAGCATGCACACTCTAATGTGAACACCTGTAATACCAAGTGACCTGAAGTGGGTCACACAGGATAAGGACCAAGATCAAGACCTCTTTCTAGGTCTTTTCTTGGTTTTTCTTTAATTTCTGCATGTATATGTATGCATGTCTCATGTGTACAGGTGACTAAGAAGGCCAGAAGAGGGCTTCAGATGTCACAGAGCTTAGTTACATTTGGTTGTGATTTGGCATGCAGGTGCTAGGAACTGAATGAGGGTCCTCTGCAAGAGCAGCCAGTACACTAAACCACTGAGCCATCTCTCCAGCCCTCTTTCTATGTTTTCTGTATTTTGTTACCCTCTGTTGGGTGGGCTGGAGTGCATGTTGCCTTACAAGGCTCACAGCTCTTCCTGTTAATTTTTTTTTTTTTTTGAGACAGGATTTCTTTGACTATTTAATACCAACTAGTGAGCCCTGAAAACATACACACAAGTAACATTATACAGATTGAGCAGGTTATATTTATGTATTTAGGTATACAAACACACACAAATACACACACAGTAATGCACACACGTATGTAACATCAATTAAGGAAAAAAAATGAGGGAAAGAAAGAGAAAAAAAAATAAATCTTTCCACACTCCAGAAGTCAATGCCATATAATAGAAAAGCAGCCGGGCAGGGGTGGTGAACACCTTTAATCCCAGTGCTTGGGAGGCAGAGGCAGGTGGATTTCTGAGTTTGAGGCCTGCATGGTCTACAGAGTGAGTTCCAGGACAGCTGGGGCTATAAAGAAAAATCCTGTTTCGAGAAAACAAACAAAACAAAAAACCAAACAAACAAAACCCAAAAAAACCCAGGAAAGCAGCCAAACAATTTTCAGATGAACAGAGGTTACACAGAGATGGGTTGGCCACACCATTCGAAACAAACAACCCAACCTGCCCCTACACTACAGGCAATGAGCCCTGAGCACATCCAGCAGGGAAGGGGCTTACAACAACCAGAGGCTCAGAGCTTATTGCTGTAGGGTGGTGTCTTAGTTAGGGTTTTACTGCTATAAACAGACACCATGACCAAGGCAACTCTTACAAGGACAAGATTTAATTGGGCTGGCTTATAGCTTCAGAGGTTATCAGCTTCAGTCCAGTGTCATCAAGGTGGGAACATGGCAGCATCTAGGCAGGCATGGTGCAGGAGGAGCTAAGAGTCCTATATTTTTATCTGAAGACTGCTAGTGGAAGACTGGCTTCCAGGCAGCTAGGATGAGGGTCTTAAAGCCCACACCCACAGTGACTACCTATTCCAACAAGGGCACACCTATTCCAACAGGGCCAAACCTTCTAATAGTGCCACTTCCTGGGCTAAGCATATGAATTCCATACAGGATAGGTACACAGAAGGCCATCTCTGTTATCAGGAAAGACTCACAGGTATTCATGGTTAAGGGGGCCCATGTGAATGGACAACAGATGTGGGTGAGGTGCTGACCAGCGTGTGACACTTATACTTCAAACAAAGGATGCTCAAAAAAATTTTCTTTACTAATCTTGCAATTTTTGTAAGTCTGAAAGTAAGTCTTATATAATTTCAGAGTATAGAGCAAGGAGCTGAAAAGATGGCTCAGCAGTTAACAGCACTGAGGGATCTTCCATATGTGGGTGCTCAGTCTCAGCATCCACTCGGCAGCTCACAGCCATCTCTAACTTCTGTTCTAGGGTAAGGGATCCAACACTCTCTTCTGGCCTCCAAGGGTGCTGCACACATGCAGACAAAACACCATACAATGTAAAACTAGATTTTTTAATTAAAGAAAAACCCAAGCAAATGAGAACTCCAGGCAGGATAGGTTGAAGAACAGTGAATGCTACTGTAGAAAGAGGGAGGGGACAGGTGGGGGAAGAGTTGTGACTCCTTTTATTTAGAAGTCATACAAATGAGACAAAACCACTAAAGGCGACCGGCCAATGACAGGCATGCTAGCAGCTGCCTATAATCCAGCAGTCTGGCCAGTGGAGCAGGAGTATCAGAAATAAGTTTAGTGTAGTCAGTTTGGGCTGCATGTGACTGTTGCCAGGGGATGGCATCTTGGGTGAATTTTGGGTCCTTAAAGCAATTGGAGGCACATTAATTTAAGAGGACTTTTATATCTCCTCTACAGGGAATATTACCAGCACCTAGAAATGCTGAGACTTATGAGTCAAGAAGAAGCGGGGCCTGGTGGGAGGAAGGTGATTACCCAGAGTTCCTTCTTAGTGGTATGTGTTGTTTCATCATGTCATCCTGCCTCTCTACAGTATCAAAACAATGGAGTCAGGCACTCATAGGCTCAAATCTCTGAAAGCAAGCTTGTTTTCCTTGTTGACTGGACCAGCATCAAAGCTGTCCTCTAGCATGACCTCCTTCCCCCAGCACTATGGCCTACCTCTCGATGAGTGCTGGCTGGAAGAACAGGAATGGTCTCATCCACAGTGGCCAGTAAGGTCCGCAGGGCCAGGCCAACTTCCTAAGACAAGAACCAGAGTTGGATTAGGACACATGAAGAGTCAGGCTAATACTGAAATTTTCTCTCAGGAATGTACTATACTGTTTCCTTTCTGCTAGTTATAAGGAAATTTTCTTTTTCTTTTGGACATGGTATGACTCTGCAGTCAAGGCTGGTCCTAAATCCACCATAATTTTCCTGCTTCAGCTTCCCAAATACTGAGATTATCGGTATGAGCCACCATAAGGAACACATATCTGTCTGTGTTTGAGTACTGACCAGTGTTGCATGTTACTAGGTTCATGTCCCTGAAGATTCAGATCTAACTATCCTTGCTCTCATGCCCAAGGACAGATACTCACATCAGAAGCTCCCATAAACAATGTAAAAAGTAACCCTTTTCTGTTTTGCTCCACTGAGCTTCCAGGCAGATTATGGTACCCTCACAAAGGGCACACCCTCCTCCCTGTGAACTCAATTTGGCTTAAGAGAGGCTCTCCCTGCCTGGAAGCAATGTGGGCCTCATTTGGGAGCATGTTTTGAGTTTCAATGCATTCAAAACTATCCAAAAAGGCCTGGGTGTAGCCTCCTCCTGTAATCTCAATAATTCTGAGGATGAGGAAGAAGAACTGCTCAAAGTTAAGGCTAGCCTGGGTTATATGCAACACTGTTTGAGAGAAGAGAGGAGGAAGGAAAGCAAGAGATGGAGAGTAGGGGAAGTATGCCCCAGCATATAGTCAGCCAGGCATGAGCACACAAGTATGGTGGCTCATACTTGTACTTCCATAACCCTGACACTTGCAAGGATTAGAAGGACCTGTTGAGTTCATACCCAGCTAAACTAAGCTATATTGTGAGATACTATTAAGAAATGAGTTTCCTGCCTCTCTTTCCAGATGTTACGGCAGCAGGTGTGTGTTATCATGCTATTTGTAGGACACAGGGATGAAGCCCAGAATTCTGTCCATGCTAGGCCTACTATCACAGCTCATTCCCAACCACCTCTCGCCCCGCTCTCTGTGTAGCCCTGGCTGTCCTGCAGCTCGCTTTGAAGACCAGGCCTGCCTCTGCTTCCTAAGTGCTGGGGTTAAAGGTGCACTCCATTAAACTTAAAAGCAACAGTAATTAGAAGACTCGGGGCTGGTGAGATGACTCAGCAGGTAAGAACACTGACTGCTCTTCTGAAGGTCCTGAGTTCAAATCCCAGCAACTACATGGTGGCTCACAATCACCCGTAATGAGATCTGATGCCCTCTTCTGGTGCATCTGAAGATAGCTACAATGTACTTATTTATAACAATAAATAAATCTTTAAAAAAAAGAAGACTCTACTGTTTCAAGGAAGAAGCCTAGTGCTTGCTGACAGGAGCAAGTGAGAGCTATGACAATTCCTTTGGATGCTTCCCAGTGACACTGTCAACATCTGGTGCTTTTATACCCAAAGCATCAGCTCTGGCTTCCCTGGGAAAAGAGGCCACCCCCCTCCCCTAGAGTGACCGAATTTTACCTTCACCATAGGGACGTACTCTTCTGGAGGAGCTGGCTGGATTTTGCTGGACATCTCGATGACAGCCTTCACTAGGCCTGTCACGTTTTCATATACTTTGTCATTGGACCGGTCAAGGTTGGCAGTGGGAGGGGGACTGATTTCCTGGGGCTGAAGCTGATAAAACAGAAGCTGGTCAATTCCTGCTCTCCAGGACAGAGGTATCACCACAATTATGTTAGAGGGTCTTTAAAAGAGATCAAAGCAGTTACAGAAGTTAATAAGATTTTCTTGTTTATTTAGGACATAGTTCAGTTTGAGGATGACAATTAAGCAAGTCATCCAAGGGACAACACACGAGGCAGTGATGTTTTCTAACTTTGAGCTCAGTTAAAGGAATTGAGAAACAAGGATATGTACTAACATCTTGACATTCAAAGAAGCAATTAAGCATCCCAGACTCCCGAGTCATTCTCAAGGGAAACAACCCACAGAATTTATAACCAAGGATTTATCCAATTTTAGGGAAAGCTACCACTGCACCACTGAGTGATCAAACACTTAGCATCAATGCTGGTTGTAGGTTCTGCTCAGCTCTGCTGCCTTCACACATCAACAGCAAAGTGCTCTTTTCATGATGATAAATGTGGACTCACAAGCATCTGCTTTAGGCAGACACCATTTGCTTGTATAAAGCTTCTCATGTTCAAGTGGCAGAGAAGTGACCTCCTGCCAGTTCTATGCTGACAGTTGGATAAACCAAGGCGGGCAGGGCTTGGCTCAAGTAGTAATGAGGATGAGTATCTGAAGCCTCAGATGTAAACATGTGCCTAGGACCTGTACAGAGGGATGCCACAGACACTACCTATTGTATCCTAAGTGCTGAGGGCAGAATGACACAGAGCTCCTAAGAAAGGCTAAGTAGGGTTTCAAAATTCAAGCTGTATGTGTGTTTTACAAAGATTAAACTGTATAACAGCTATCAAATTACAGGTCTGTTATGGCCCTCAGGCTACACCAGATTTCTGGATGCCTTGGTCAGGCATACTGGAACAGACAGTTATGTCTAATTTCACTGCAAAGTTGGTTATGTACCAGTCTCTGGAAACTACAAATACTCTTTGGCATCTGTCAGTCATGAGAGGTGACAAACAAAGCAAGTGTGCCTTTCCACAGGGCTATCCACATGGTAGTCCAGAGTCACATGCAGAGAACTGGATTGTGATAAAGCGAGCCAGACAGACACACAGATATGATGTGCTTACCCTCCACGGCTATTGTCGAACAGAAGGTGAGGAAAAGTTAAAGGAATTTATCAGAGAAAGGGAAAAAAGAAAAACAATATTAATAAGGCAGCAGAAAACTCCCATATAACACATGAGCAGAACATCTGGGCACTAGCTACAAGCCTGCTGTGTGCTCTCTGCTCACTGGCTGTCAGAAGTGCCTGTGCCTGCTATTGGTTCTTTGCATAGCACATTACCAGAGCTCTGCCATGCAACATTCGTTCCCATGAGATGAATGAGGGCAGCATGCAAAGCCTGTGAGTGGCAATGGGCAGTCGTGCAAGAGTCTAGAGAGCAAGGCTCTTTGTGAGCAAGGAGAAGGGCATGTGCAATCTTCCATCTGACTTCTAGGAGATTAGGGAGAAACCACTCCACCCTCAGTCACTGCACACAGTTTCTCAGCCTTTGAGTCCTTAAATCTTAGGCAGTGTTTAGCCACACTGTGTAAGATAGATTTATGGCTAGGGGCTATGTCTAAAGACCTCACAAGCTTATTTTTAACTCTCCTCACATATTTGTTGTTGTTTTGTATATATATGTTTTTAAATCTTTTAAAGATGGGATTTATTATATAATCCAGGAAAGTCTCAAAACTCTTGATCCATCCTGTCTCAACATCTCAAAACACTGGGATTATTGGTGTAAATCAGGCTGGCATTTTTGTTCTGAAATTGGGTGGCTTTGGTATTTTATCTCCTCAGTTCAACCCCTAGCTATCTTACTATGAATAGACTGGCATGGGAAATGTAACAGCCTGCTACCTACAGAGCTGTCTAAAAGCTACCATAAGCCCCAGAGAGCCTTGAGTTTAGAGGTGCAAACATCCAGAGAATTCCTGGGCACTGATGATCATAACCTGTCTCTTCACAGGCATGTGTTTACTGTACCAGCACAGGAAGGTGGGTGGGCTTCTTGGAGGGGATATCTAAGGAGCATTACATCAAGATATGAAATAACTCTGTGTAGTTCCAGTAGGCCAATGCAAACTTAGTTTAAGCTTCTGAAAGCTTTTTCTTCTTTTGCATGCTACCCTTTGATCAACCAGTCATAGGAAGGCACCGTCATGATGCCTCCAGGACCCTTCAGAGTGATATACCAGAAGTCAGAGCTTGCTGGGAGAAACATCTATTATAGGTTTTTTATTGTCCAGAGTTTTGATTACTTAGAAACTCCTGGGCTGGGAGTTAAAAACTATGTCCCCTCCCGAGACAGCCAATTCCTATGCTACTTAAAACCCAGAGAAAGGAAAATAAGTCACATGAGCTCAGTGCCTGCCTAGTGTGAACACTAGGAAACAATAGAACTATGCAAAGTAAAGCCACAAAGAAAACTGGAAGCTATTTCTGGCTAAATGTTATTTGGGTAAATGATTTAAGTTACACATACTCAAGGCAAACATTTGGTTTTTTTTGTTTGTTTGTTTTTTTCGAGACAGGGTTTCTCTGTATAGCCCTGGCTGTCCTGGAACTCACTCTGTAGACCAGGCTGGCTTTGAACTCAGAAATCCGCCTGCCAAGTGCTGGGATTAAAGGTATGCGCCACCATGCCTGGCCCAATATATATATATATATATTTTTAGGATGAGTTTAACTACCTGTACTAACCAGATAATGAAAAAAGATATATACATGAACTTTGCCTAGATGAAGTAAGTCTATTTCATTCACAAGATTTCTTCTCATGTAATATCATATATTAAGGGCATCCTCAGGTATAATTCATGATGTTACTCTCATCATAAACTACTGAGTAAAAGGGACTGTCAGGATTTCAGATTTCAGGATTTTTAGTTCATCATAACACAAGACAGTTTAAAGATCTGCTCTGTGGCTTCTGAGAACAGTTCACTGCTCTATGTCTGAGGCCCAACTCCCTTGGCAGGGTACCTTAGTCCAACTGTGTTTAATCAGCATAACTTACTGTATGGCTAGTCTGTGCCACAGTGAATCCCTGCTGCTCTTGTTACCTTATGAACGCACATGCCAATGATGCCCTCAGAGCCATAGACCAACTAGCATGGTGAAGCTGTGTGCTCTGAGATGACATCACATCACTCTAGAAGAGGCCACTTTCAGTGTGTAGTCCAGGGTCCTTGGACAATGGCATGCTGCTTCACCACTGGCTCTAAGTGATCATGAATAAACTGCTCCACTTCTGTGAACCATAGTTATCTAATATAAGAAACGTGACCACTACCAACCTTGTGAGGCTGACACAGTGAGGATAAAAAATATGGAGCTCTATCACTACAAGTAGCAGAGGCAGCACTAAATAAATATCCATCCTCATCAGATTTAAGATGCCATCCATTACACCCTGCACTTTTTTTTTTAAGACAGAATCATGTTACAGAGCCCAGGCTGGCCTTGAACTCTTCCTGTTTGTTTCCTGAGTGCTACATCAATGATGCCTCATTTTGTACATCTGCATGACTGCACTCACATGCACAGAAGCCAAAGGTCAATCTAGCTGTGGATCCTCAGGACCTACTCATCTTGTTTTGAGATAGCTTTATAGCTTTGGCTGGCCTGGAACTCACTTTGTAGACTAGGCTGCGATCAGAGATCTGCTGCCTCTGACTCTAGAGTACTGGAATTAAAGGTGAGTGCCACCATGTTCATCTATCTTGTTTTTAGACAGTGTCTAAAAAACCTAAGGTTTACTGATTGTGCTGGTGTAAATGGCCAGTGAAGCCCAAGGATCTGATGTCTCTGCTTCCCCACTGCTGAGATTTTGGACATGTGCTACCACACCTAATTTTTTTGAACTGGGTTCTGGAGACTGAACTCAGGTCCTCATGGTTGTACAGCAAGCACCTTACTAAATGACCTACACTCAGCCCCTCACTAAAAAAAGCAAAGCAAGCAAACAAAAAGAACAAAAACAAAAAATTAAACCACTAAGAAACAAATTCCATCTGTATTCTAGAGTTATTAAAATGAAAAATAATGTGTAACAGGTTGAAAAACAGAACACAAGAAGAGGTATCCTGCCACTCTAAGTGGGAAATAAAGAGGTCCCAGCTTTGAGTACTGGACAGCAGTGGGGTGGCAAGGTAGGTGGATACTTCCTTTCTGTCCTTGGGACAAAGAGATCCAGGAGAGCTAGACAGTGACACAACCCTAGGGAAGAATACTGAGAAATCCCTCCAAGAGGAAGCTTGCTGAAATGTATAAGTCAAACACTGCCCTTAGGTTGAGGAAGGCTTCAGCATGAACACAAGTGTAAGCTGAGGAAAATGCATTTTCCACAAAGCCATATTTATAAGTATGTGCAGATAACAGTCCCTCATGTCTAGCATGCTTAGAGAGTCCATTCAGGAAAGAGTACAATCAATACTTTTCTGAATCTTAAGAGGTTCAGAACACAGGATGTTCTGCTAAATCCAGAATTCACTCTGTAGACCAGGCTGGCCTCAAACTCAGAAATCCGCCTGCCTCTGCCTCCCAAGTGCTGGGATTAAAGGCGTGCGCCACCACTGCCCAGTTCCTATAGTCTTCTTGTCAACATCTCTAACCACAACATGAGCTGAGGACTCAGTGACTCCACCAACTGGGAACAGACTATATTGCACAGGCATAGATACTCACCTTGACACCCTCATTGTAGCTGTCTGCAGGGCTGCTGATGCTGGACAGGTTGCTTAGGTGGCCAGGTGCTCCAGGGCGAGGTGGTTTCTTTGGTGGAGCTGCAGGATCTGGAAAATCAAAAGGGTTCCATCACACATTAGTGAGCAGGTTTCTAGGTTACCCAGCCCCATCATTACAGCATTGGTACAGCATACAGGAGGCTCACGTTCTAAGAAGGAGCTTCTGTAAGTTCAGCTTTCTAGTACTCTAGGTAAAGATCTAATGTGAACACCAAACTTGTGTGCAGAGGAAAACTGAACATAACAGGGCATTCCACTTAAATCCTACCCTTGTCAAATCACAGGTACTTCCTCCCACACAATGTACTTTCTCACTTACCTGGTTTCCCCACAGGCTGATAGATGTGTTGGTTTCCAGTCTGTGGAAGAAGAAAAGTTCAGACTACTGCTCTGTGTCAGATGTAGCAGTCCACCTCTCCCCTTTCCCTATTCTTCTTTATCTTGAATTCTCTGCTGGAGTCTCCAGATGCCTGACAGCCTCAGTTGGGTGTGATTAGGAAAGTAACCAATGTATCTAAGTGTGTTGCTAGTCTATGTCAACCTGACACACTAGTTAGAGTTATCTGAACAGAGGAAACCTCAATTGAGGAAATGCCTCCATAAAATCCAACTGCAAGCAGTTTTCTTTTTTTTTTTTCCTTTTTGGTTTTTCGAGGCAGGGTTTCTCTGAGTAGCCCTGGCTGTCCTCGAACTCAGAAATCTGCCTGCCTCTGCCTCCCAAATGCTGGGATTAACGGCATGCACCACCACTGCCCTGCTGCAAGCAATTTTCTTAATTAGATTGACGGCAAAGGACAAAGTCCATTCCCTGGGTCGGTGACCCTAAGTTCTATAAGGCGGCAGGCTGAACAAGCCAAAGGAAGCAGGCCTGCAAGCAGCACCCCTCAAGGGCCTCTGCATTAACTCCTGCTTCCAGGTTCCTGCCCTATTTTGAGTTTCTGTCCTGACTTCCCTCGATGATCAACAGAAATATAGAAGTGTAAGCCAAATGAATCCTTTCCTTCCCTAGCTTTTTGGTGCTTTGTCGCTGCAAATAGAAACCCTAATTAAGACATTAAGATACCCTGGGATTGAATACAGTAGTCTCAAGTTCTCACAGCTCACAGGACTTCATAGTCTATGCTCATCCTGCTGGCTGCTTGGGATCCACCTCTCCTCTAGCTTATCACTTAGATCCTGGTAAAGATACAGTCAGAACAATTATAGTAGGAGATCACCTGGTCATACTGGTTACTATATGTCCCAGAGGCACCTAGAGTCATTGGCCCTGAGGCACTGTGTTATGAGGAACCAGTGTTATCTAAGCCACTGCACAGGCCAGTGAGGAAAGCCAATTCACAGACAGTCCTGAATCTTTTTTTGCTGGGGGTATAGAGTCAGGGTTTCTGGCTGGCCTGAAACTTGCTCTGTAGACCAGGCTAGCCTTGAATTCAAGGGATCCACCTGCCTCTGCCTCCTGAGTGCTAGGATTAAGTCAATGGTAGCACCAACTGGCTAAGTCCATGGATGGATTAAAAGGCAGTTCTACCCGAGACAAGCCCTTCTTCAGCTGTACTGCCTAAAACTGGGTAAATGTATGCTTTTATCTGTGATAGCAGGGTCTTTTTATATGTAGTCTAGGCTCTTTTGAACATGACCCTCCTATCTTTACCTCCCAAGACCTAGGATGATAGGTACATGCCACCGTAGCTGGCCTTTGCTACTTTGTGGGTTCTTTATCCCACCCTTTATTCACCAGTTTCACCCCTATCACTAGATAAGAGAGAAAGAAGAATAGTGAGGACAGAGAGATCCCTGAATCCAATTTAATTTCTTTTTAAATATGAGTACACTGTAGCTGTCTAAAGACACACCAGAAGAGGGTATCTGATCCCATTACAGATGGATGTGAGCCACCATATGGTTGCTGGGAATTAAAATCAGGAGCTCTGGAAGAGCAGTAACCGCTGAGCTATCTCTCCAGGTTCAAAGTGGAAGCTCTTATTAGGCTATATATACACATATGTACATATACATAAATATACACATAGTTGTTTGTATACTGCTTTATTTTTAACTGGAATGAGCACTTCTTTAAAATACTGGAGCCACAGAGTAGCACACACAAGACTATTTCACAGCTAGGGACATATCCCAGTTGGTAGCATAATTCCCCAGTACCATATCAACTATGGTGACATATGCTTATATAATCCTAGCACTTGGCATCTAAGGTCATTTCTGGCTACACAACTAGTTTGAGGCAAGTGTATGATAGCTTAGAGAGATGCCCTTTGAAAAAAACAAAATAAATCAAAAAGACAACAACAAAAACTACTTCTACTCAAGATTAATCCCTGCTCTGCCCTGCCATCAAAACTGTTTCACACCCATGTCTCAGAATTAGTTGTTCTTTTTAACATGCTACTTACCTTGATTTTCTAAAAAAAATCATTTACTGAATATCTAAATGACTTAAATTGTTAGTGTAGTTGTTTGACTGCACATCTCCCTGCTGGGTGGGGATGTCTGAACACTTTGGGCCCCAGTGGGTGGCACTGTTTGGAAGGTTTAGCCTTGCTGGAAGAAGCGTGTCACTGGAGGCAGTCTCCATGCTTCCCTATCGTGATGCACTCCAACACTCTGCAACCATAAGCCTTAAATAAACTTTTTTTTTTTTTTTTTTTTTCGAGACAGAGTTTCTCTGTATAGCCGTGGCTGTCCTAGAACTCACTCTGTAGACCAGGCTGGCCTTGAACTCAGAAATTCATCTGCCTCTGCCTCCCAAGTGCTGGGATTAAAGGCATGTGCCACCACTACCTGGCTTAAATAAACTTTTTCTTCCATAAACTGCCTTGGTCATGGTGTTTTAACACAACACAAAGTAACTGGTATGGTTGGTTTTTAGACTCTGCTATGTTGCCCAGGCAGGGTAGGAAATCCTAAACTTAACTGATTCTCCAGCCTCAGCATCTTTTTTTTTAAAGTAAGGATTAAAAAGTTTTTTTTTTTCTTTTTTCTTTTTTTTCAAGACAGGGTTTCTCTGTATAGCCCTGGCTGTCCTGGAAATCACTCTGTAGACCAGGCTGGCCTCGAACTCAGAAATCTGCCTGCCTCTGCCTCCCAAATGCTGGGATTAAAGGCGTGTGCCACCACCGCCCGGCTGACTAAAAAGTTTTAAAGTGTGTGTGTCCAAGTGTATCTGAGTCTACAGGTATGTGTCACCATACCTGGAAAAAACCCTCTTTTTCTTTTCTTTGCTTTTAAAAAAGATGTATTTATTTACTGTATATGAGTAAACTGTAGCTGTCTTTGGACATACCAGAAGAGGGCAATCCCATTAGAGATGGTTGTGAGCTACCATGTGGTCCCTGGGGATTGAACACAGGACCTATGGAAGAGCAGCCAGTGTTTCTAACTGCTGGGCCATCTCTCCAGCCCAGAAAAATCCTTTAATTTTTAGTGTTTCTAGGGAACCAACCCAGGACCTCCTGCATGTGAAGCAGTGAGTACTCTATCACTCTTCAGGGAACAAAGTGTGAAGAATGACTCTCCAGGAACTTGCTTTGCATGGTGCTTTTTATTTCACATGCCATCCACTTACTACATGGTAGGACAACTACTGAGCCTCCGTTTTACTCTTGCTGTGGGTAAAAAAGAGATCTTTGCCCTACGTGGATGACAGCAAAGTGAAAAGAGACAGTGGACACATGGAGCACACGTGGAGGAAATCCAACACTTTGCCTGGGAACATCCAGGTAGCCTGTATGAGAATAGCCCCCAAGACATGGCCAAGGTAAACAGACTTTTAACAACAGTGTCTGTGGGCTGTGCTGTACTCACAGGTCCAGCAGTAAAATTCACACACAGTTTGAAGGTATCTGTTCTCAGAGCATTCTGGAATCATCTAACAAGGTACATATATGTAGAATAGAGCTTATAGTCAGTTGCATGGATTCTGTTTTAAGGGATAGCTGTTTAGAGACAATTTAGGTATTTCTGCCCTAAAACCTAGAAGAAAGACATCTTGCTTGAACAAGTTTTAAATGACTATGGGGAAATTTGTAATCATGTCCAGCATTGTCATCCCAGGACTTGAAGGCAAGAGGCAGTTTAAGTCCATCTTTAACAACTGTGTGTAGCTGTTACTTTAATTCTTATAGCAGACAGAGTACAGCTTCACAGCTAAAAATCTGTATCAGTAACAGGACAGTAAACTGCATCTCTGAAAATGTAGAACATGGCATATTTTGACAATCTTAGATAACATTCTTGTGCTTTAAAGAAAGCCCATTCTACCTATATCATGAATATCAGTATACCTTGATGTCTTTCAATAAAATGTGGAAGGCTCCAATACAGAATATGAGACCAATTCTGAAGACAGTGCAGGCAAGGACTTACCAGAGCCTGAAAACTCCCGTCCTCCCTGTCGATGCTGCCTCGAGAGAGCCTCACATCAGGTTTCTGAAGATTAAAACAAAGGCCAAAATAATTTCATTAATATGTGGATGTTACTGACTTATTTGCAGCCCCAACCCCTCTATAGTACCAGCTTTGAGCTGGCCTTCTTGCCTGTTGCCAGCATCATCTCAGTGTCACTGTGCTGTCTGTGTTCCCAAGTGGTAATTACTTCTTGGATCTGAGATGGTAAGCCCACCATTGTTTCTTTCAGTGTTGGTAATGTAACTGAGATTCATGAACATGTTAGGTATGTGCTCTACCAGTGAGCTTATGCTTAGCTCACAGCATCAATCTTTAGGTGATCTCAAATGATTTCCTATCTTTATTTTGTAAATATTAAGTAACTTTAATTACCTATTTATTTAGCATGTATGTGTGAGTGTACATGTGCATATGCACATACTATGGTGTGTAAGAGGAGGTCAGAGGACAGCCTGCAAGAGTTGATTTTCTCCTTAAACCATGTGGGGTTTCAGGGATCAAGCTCAGCTTGACAGATCTGTTATCTACTGCCTTTATCCACTGAGGTATTTTGTGTGCCCCTTCTTAATTTTCTGGCTAAGGCCCTACATTTTTTTTTGTTTGTTTGTTTAAATTTGTTTTTTTTGGGGGGGGCAGGGTTTCTCTGTGTAGCCTTGGCTGTCCTGGAACTCACTCTGTAGACCAGGCTGGCCTCGAACTCAGAAATCCGCCTGCCTCTGCCTCCCAAGTGCTGGGATTAAAGGCGTGCGCCACCAACCGCCCGGCCAGAGTGGCTTCTTATGGCTGGAAGGGGATCTGCTGTGCATTTTTGGGGTCTTGCACTGTTTTCATTTGTTGCTTCCCACCTGTGGGCATTGAATCGGGATCAAGGGATGCAGCAACAAACAGCTTAAAATCTGGCCAAACAAAATAATCTGGACAGTCCTATGAATAGAACCGGTCACCTTGCAGGTAACAGAGTCTATGTGCTCACAGTAGGGAGGAGTGCAGCTCACAAACGCTGCCCAGTTCACCACAAGGGGACATCATGGATATCTTCAGAAGCTTTCATAGAAACTTGGACAGACATTTTTTTTTTTTTTTTAGGATGCCAGAGTTTATAAGGAAGCCTTGGTCAGTCAGACAGCTCAAGGCTCATGCTGCCAGAAAATGCCTGAGGTTTTTAATGCAGAGACCTTTCTCCCTGGAAGCCTGTAAGGGAGGGGTAAGGGCTGCCACAGTAGCCTATTCTCTGGCAGGCAGCCCTTTGCTACTATTCCCTAGTTCCCTCATTGGTTTTCTTTCAGTAGGATTGACTGGATCCACTGTGTGAGAGGAACACAGAGTAGGCTTTATGTAGACAGGGCTTCCACATTTTAAACCATAAAAAGTCCCTTTTTTTAGTACAATACTGATCGTACAGTAATAAAAAGCCTAGTCACTATTTTTAAGCAGTGCTCAGAGGAAAACAAGGTTTCTCATCAGACTACAGCTCTAGCAGCCCTGGCAAAGGAGTCCAGTAGCAATCATAGTAGTGATCCACATGCACAGGCCATCTAAGTAAGGCCACAATCTTGAGCTGGGGACAAGAGATGGGACACCATAGAACAGGGGCACTTGCTGTCAAGAGGGCATGTGACCTCAGGCAGGAGCTGTTGTCCTCAAAATTATCCTGTGCGGGACCATGATTTGACAAAAGACCTCTGACCCACCCGAGCAATTGGTAAATGACTCAGTGTATGACAGTAGCAGGTAACAGCAGCTACTTCGAAACCTAGTAGGAGTTCTGAAGATCTAAGTCTTCCAAGAACAGTTACTGTGATCTAGTGGGAAATAATTCAAACAGTACTATGAATAGAACTGGTCACCTTTCAGGTAACAGACTCTACCTGCTCATAATAGGGAAGAGTGCAGCCCACAAACGCTGCCTAGTTCACCACAAGGACACAGTGGATGTCTTCAAAAGCTTTCACAGAAATTTGGACAGGAATTTTTTTTTTGTTTTGTTTTGTTTTTTTTCGAGACAGGGTTTCTCTGTATAGCCCTGGCTGTCCTGGAACTCACTCTGTAGACCAGGCTGGCCTCGAACTCAGAAATCCGCCTGCCTCTGCCTCCCAAGTGCTGGGATTAAAGGCGTGCGCCACCACCGCCCGGCTAGGAATTTTTTTTAAGCTGCCAGAGCTTATGTGGAGGCCTGGGTCAGTGAGACAGCTCAACAGTGAAAGGGCTTACTGTGACCAACCTGAACCTGAGTTCGGGTCCCCCAAGTTCCATCATGGAAGGAGAGAACCAACTTTTCAAAGTTATCTACATATATATAGTGCAAATACACATGCACACATAAAAACATTTGAAAGAAAGGAAATTGGGCTTGTATATTTTGTTAGAAATGTCATTTTTCTATTGATTTTTACTTCATAAGAGTATTGATCTATAATGGTCTACAAACTTGATAAGAACCTCCTTTTCTGCAGACACAGCACTTTGAGAGAAACATACTACAATCAGGCTGCTAGAACCTTGATGATCCAACAGAGGGCAGCTCCAGTACTCTCTTTTAGCATGGTCTCTTTAAAGTTGCTATAAACTCTCACTAGTGCCTCTGGTTTAGCAGTTGCAGGTATTCAGGGATTGGGCATAGATGCAATGTACTCCAAGAAGGTACATGGCTCTGGTGCAGGAGCCCAAAGACACATGCAAATGAAAGCAGATCGGAGGGGCCCTCTGTAGACAGACAGTTCTTCCCTACTCAGACACATCACCACACTCTTCCACTCTCACATGCATTTCTGCTTATGGGCAGGTGCGTACACACAATGGCCCTCCAGAGGGTATCTGTGCCCAGACACATGACAATCTTTCAACAACAATCTGACAAAAAAAATGCATGAGAGAAGCACTGTTTACTGACTACAGTGCCCGGCACTTTCTATGCTAAACATAGGGCCTGGATGGGATGAAATGGACAGATTCTTGTCCCAGGAAACTTCAGTCTAGCAGGGAAAACACATAGAAAGAGAACATTTTACAGAACATTATATTGTGATTTAAATAGGCCAGTAGAGCTTGTTACTCATCTTAACAGCTTCTCTCCATCACCCACATGTAGCTCAAGCGGGAAGCCCTCAGGTTTGTCTGCCTCCTCCTTCACAGGCTATACATGGAAATGAATGCAACTGCAGCCAGCACTCTGAAGACAGCAAGTGGCAGGAGATACTTTGGTGTTGTTTGTTTGTTTTTAAACCAAATTAGAATGGGACAGTGTCCACTCTGTGCCCCACCCTACATATTCATCCTGGGGTTCTGCACCTGTTCTTTGGGGCTCAATCTCCTTTTCAGATTCTTTTCAAAGCACTTAACTTCTCCTTCTCTGTCCACTGCTTCATTAGTTTGTCTCTCTCCTCAATGCATCTGGCTTACTGTTATGCAGAGTTACTCATTAGTATATGCTGAGACTGCATGGCCTGTGAAGAGCCTGACAAGATCAGCGAAGGTGTGAGGAAGGCAGGACTCAGAACCAAGAGGATCTGATCTCAGTGAATGTGGGAGAAAGTAAAAAAGGAACAACACCTCAGCTTTTCAAGGCTAAGTGTATAAGGGAAATGAAATGACACGAAAACCATAGAGAAAGGTAACGGTTAGTTCAGGATCTGGCAACTTTTGATGTGTTAAGAAAACAGCCAAGAGGAGTGGGGAGGAGGGAGATGGGGGCGAGAGGAGGAGACTGCTTTGGAAACACCTGCACGAGAATATCATCACTCAGTTCATGAGTGTAAATCAAAACTCTGAATGAACTAGTACAAAAGCCCAACCCAGCCAGTAGCTTAGGCATGGAGGGATTTGTTGCAGAAGGCAATCAAGCCTCTAAGATGCGTCCACTGGACTTGGTAAGCCTTTCCAAAGCTTCTACATATGAGTAGAATGTTGAATACATACAATCATGTTTCACGGAGAATATATTTTTAAATAAAAGCAGGCACAGAACAAAAGGCACAAGCAGACAATTTTTCAGGAGAAAAACAAATAGTATAACAAGAACTGAAAACGAATAAAGAAAACACAAGGTTTGGAATTGGGTCTCACATTATAGCTCCCTCCAGTTGGCCAGGAACTCATGGCAACACTGCCTCACCTTGCTAAGTACTAGGATTATAGGTGTGTGATTTTTTTTCTTCCTTCCCTATACTGGGGGCTAGACCCAGCATTTTACACATGCCAATCAAGCATTTATCACTGAGATGCATCCCCAGCCCAATTTTAAAAGAAAAAAAATTAAAACAAAACCAAACCCCTCAGTTGTGCATCTAGAAAAGCTAAGGGTGACTGGAGAAGAAAGAAGGAAAGCTGAGCAAGTCAGCATGGGCCTGTGATCTCAGTTAATCTGCGGGAGAAGAGTTGCAGCCTTAGGACCTCCTAAGCTACACACTGAGTAAACAGAAGGCTAGCTTGGAAAATTATTGAGCAGCAATAACAGCAGCAGCTAAAGTCCTAACTAACAACAGAGTATACCACGCAGAAATGCACAAAGTGGGAGCTCAGTGCCAAGGGGAACTAAGACAGGTGAGGCTCTGTAGAGACAGTCTCCTCAGAGATCATAGAACTACATATGATAAATTAGAATTGAACTGTGAAGACTCTCCACTCCAGCAGGCCTTTGCTGCTACATACAGATGGAGACTCTTCAAGGTGGACATTATAGTCAGGGGTGTGGGCATGTGCCACGCATACACTTTGAGCTACCTGGAGGCTGGAGACATCCTGTACAGAGCATGAGTTAGACTTTACCAGATGTATTTCAGGATGAGATGCAGTGTATGAAAATAATCTCAAAGAAAAAGTAAGCCTGTAGAATACAGGAATCTCTGAGCCTTCTGTTGAGAATTCCCCAACTCCCTCAGGACACTAGCTTGGGTCACATCTGGCTAAACTAGTCCCATGACCCCACGTCAATACCCACGCTCTTCCCAGTGCCTGGAATGTATTTCCTGTTGCCCGTTTGCTCTGCAAATTCCAGCTTCTCTTTTAAGACTAAGTTCACACATTGTCTGGACTCTGATGTCTCCCCCCGCACCACAAGGGGCACAGAGGCTCCTGTTTTCTTTTGACGTTGTTGGCAGGCTAACTAGGTATCCACAGCAAATCTGTCTAGTAGAGCCATAATAGCATACCTGCACTGAAACCTATCAGCAATTCAAATAATTTCATTTTTAAAAATGCAACAAATGTGTGTATGTGCATGGTAGGGAAGTTTTTCTGGATAAAAAAAGCTTAAGACATAAGGCAAGCAACAATTGGTGTATTCTTTTTTCTTTTTTAATTTTTATTTTTGGTTTTTCAAGACAGGGTTTCTCTGTGTAGCCCTGGCTGTCCTGGAACTCACTCTGTAAACCAGGCTGGCCTTGAACTCAGAAATCTGCCTGCCTCTGCCTCCTAAGTGCTGGGATTAAAGGCGTGCACCACCACTGCCCGGCTTCTGTGGCACTCTTAAAATCTAGATCTGCCTTAACTAATTGAGGATCCTGAAAGTACAGGATACTTTTTCTCTAAAGGAATATAAAGTACAAATCCATGTGATGAGGGGCCTAACAGCTCAAGACAGTAAATCCCAGCTCCACAATGAACACGCAGCAAGCCCTGGAGTGTAGGACCCCGGTGCTGACACACCTAATGCTCTGCATCTGTACCTCACCTCTGTGAGGAGACACAAGTCTTACTCCTAAGATCTAAACTTACATCTTTTTTTTAAGTTTAAATGCATGTAATACAGCAGTAAAATCTGACTGACCTGACTGTATGGAAGACATTTTATTCTTATTTCTCTGTAAATGTATTTATATTTTGTGTAGAAATATTATTGGTTGAATCTGGGAGTTTAATGGAGAATTAAGAATAATAACTGTACCATACACTAGTTTTCTAGTTAAAAAAAAAAAAAAATCACAATGAATTCTAAGGCACACATGGCCCCAAAAAATTAAACACAAGGATTCAGAACATGTCCTAACTGTACAGGTTAGGTGACTATAAAAACTGAATAACTTTATACAGGTATATTATATAGAAAATGCCAATATTGGAACAACAATATGAACTAACCAGTACCCCCAGAGCTCCCAGGGACTAAACCACCAAGCAAAGAGTACACATGGTGGGATTCATGGCTCCAGTCGTATATGTAGCAGAGGATAGCCTAGTCAGTCATCAATGAGAGGAAAGGCCCTTGGTCCTGTGAAAGCTCTATGCCCCAATGTAGAGGAATGCCTGGGCCAGGAAACGGGAGAGGGTAGGTTGGTGAGCAGGGGGAGAGGGAGGGAATAAGGTTGTTTTTTGTTTTTTTTTTTGGAGGGGGAAACCAGGAAAGGGGATAACATTTGAAATGTAAATAAAGAAAATATCTAATAAAAAACAAAACAAAACAAAACAAGAAAATGCCAATACTGTTATTGTTTACTATCCAATTACTCACTGTTAACTTTGATAAGAACATGTGTTAAGAGATGATGTACTGTCCTGAAGGGGCAGAGACTTGAAATGTGGAATGTGTACATCTGAGGCTGAAATAGAAATAAGACACTGAGGGCTGACAATATGGCTCAGCAAGTAAAGGTACTTGCCTCCAACCCATATTACTTGAGGACATTCTCTGGTGGCATGATTCTTCCAAATTGTACTCCGACTTCCACATGCATGCCAGGGTACTCCCCACAAATAAATATAATAATAATAAAAAAAACAAACACTGGAAAACAGAGACTTTGCAGTGTGATCTATTTCCTGGCTCCCGTGAATGCACTGTTGGCTATTCTTTGCTTTGGCCCCAGAACTTCTCGGGAGTGCAACTGAACGCTCTGCCTGTTAAAGCATGCTCCATCATCCTGAAAGCAAAACCTTTCAGTTTTCACTTCAGTTGAAAGAGAGTAGCCTTTGTACTCAAACTGGTGGAGTGTGCTTTAAGCTGTATAGATCAGTGTTAGAACAACTAGCTAGGATGCACAAAGCTCTGGGTTCAATTGTCAAGACAGTGCAGACACATCTCTTCTCAAAAAAAAAGAAAGAAAAAGAAATGAATTAAGTGAGAATCAAACCCTGATGAAGTCTGCAGAATACAGTTTGAAAACTCTGCCTTACAGTACCATCACTGGTTGACTGAAATACTTCTTGCCACAGACTTCAAGGAAATTAGGGACAGAATTGGATCCTGCCTTCTCTGTATTTTGTCTCTGAGCAAAAAATGGAACACTAAGGTGGTGTCTTAGGGTTTCTATTTTCTTATACCATCCAAGACCACCTGCTCAGGGATGGCACTGCTCCAAGTAAGCTGGGTCCCCCTGCATCAATTATTATTATGAAAATGTACTACAGAGTTGTCTACCAACAAATCTTATGGAGAAATGCTCTCAAATGAGAGTCCCTCTTCCCAAATAACTCTAGCCTGTGTCAAGCTGATATAAAACCAATCAATACAGGTGACATTGATGAATAATGACTCAGTCAAAGACAAGGAGTCAGGTTTGCATTCTCCAGGTAAAGGGACTAAGAATTTATGGAAGCAGCAGGAAGCCTGGTTCTTTCTAGCCACATTTTCCCCAAGGGCTGTAGGGCAGGAGGACAAAGTCTCAAAGGCCCCAATACTGAGGCATGGACACAGCACTCAAGAAGGATCAGACAGAAAGCTCTTTTGTTAGCAAGAGTTTCCTGAAAGACCATTCTTATCCAGGTCCAGATGCATCTGTCAGACACTGTGGCTGGGGCAGGAGGTAGAACAGGGTTCACAGCCACATAAGCACATGGCTACATGAAGGCTGAGGTGTCATGTTTTACCTGTACAGTAACACTGAAGTTCATTCTGTGTAAACAACATGGTAATGAAAACAAAACAAAGCAAAAAAAATAACAGAAATCTGAGCCATAATATACTACAAAACTTTGGAAACAGATTCCTAAAATATCAAAAACAACAAAGAGCCCATTATGACAAGTGTTTGGGACCAGATGTAAGGAAAGCCTCTTGCTTTAGGAATGGAGTTCTGCAGTAGTGCATGAAGTAGGCCTGGATGGGGCTGAGTGCTCTGCTGAGTGGTTACCAGGAATCGCTCTTCCTTTTCCAGCCAGCGCTGGTCTTCTTCCATTTCCTGCTGCTGTCGGATTAGCCGCTCTTCCATCAGGTGAGGGGGAAGCACCTGTCCCATCCCTCGAAGGTCCAAAGCTGCAGAGTCCTGGAAGGGACATTATTAACAGAACATTTAGTTTTCTGGGTCTGTTCTCATGTTCCTACTTTGTGCTGTAGGCCTTCTTATACTCCAGCCACCTCTTTGAAGGCTGAGATTTACTGTGTTTAATATTCATGTGTATATTCGAAGAAACAGTCCAGTACACTAAAGAATGCAATAGCACTTAGAGTAAAAATGGGGAAACAACTGGGTAGTAAGAAGTGCAAACTGAAATCTGACCTAAACAAGAGCCATATGCGGTTGCACACATGTCAAAAGCCCTGAGGCTAAGGCAGGAAGAATAGCCTGAATTATATCAGACTCTTTCACAAAAAGCATAAGAGGGGCCAGTGAGATGGCTCAGTGAGTAAAGGAGCTTTCCTCTAATCTGGTGACCTGAGTTCAAAATCTAGAACCTATGTAAAGGTAGAAGAGAATTAATTAACTCCATGAAGTGGTTCTCTGACCTCCATATTCATGGTGTCATAGCCCCCATCTCCCAAAATAACAAGTAAATTTTTACACACACACACACACACACACACACACACACACACACACACACGAACTGAGGACGTAGCTAAGTTGTTGAAAGTACTAGTCTAGCAGCATGAATCCCTCTCTAGAATGTTATGGTAATATAGATCTATAATCCAACACTCAGGAGGTAGAAGCAGGAGGATCAGTACAAGGTCATCCTTGGCTTTATAAGGAGTTCAAGGTAGGAGTCATTCTCAAACAACAATCCACATTTACTACAAGGAAAAAATACAAATAGATAATTACAAATAATTCTTTTAAATTTTATTTTATATGAATGAGTGTTTTGCCTCATATGTATGTCTTGTACCGTTTGGTTTTGGTGCCCAATGGAAGTCAGAAGAAGGAGTCAGGTCTCCTGGGACTGAAGTTATAGACAATTGCTAGCTACCATGTAGGTGGTGAGAATCAAACCTCTATTCTTTAGGACAGCAGCCCAGTGCTCTTAACTGAGAAGCCATCTTTCCAGCCCCTAGAGAAGTATAGTACTATAAACGTGTTTCTTAGTTTGACCAGGAAATTTGCATATAATACACACAGTTGGAAGAATATTAGTTGGGCCTATATTTTTTTTAGCCTTATGTGCATGCAAATTATATCCATCTGAGGGTTCTACTTTTCAAACAAGCTGAATGAAACATGATTATGTCTGATATGATAATATCCACAGGTATTCCTTTTTTCATTTGGAGAGTGCTAGGAAAGCTCTCTACCACAGAGTTAAATCCACAGTCCCTGGATTAAAAAAATAAACTAGATGGGGCTGGAGAGATGGCTCAGCAGTTAAGAGCACTGACTGCTCTTCCAGAGGTCCTGAGTTCAATTCCCAGCAACCTCATGGTGGCTCACAATCATCTGTAATGAGATCTGACGCCCTGTTCTGGTGTGTCTGAAGAGAGCAATGGTGTACTCATATACATAAAATAAATAAATAAATCTTAAAAAAAAGAAAAGAAAGAAATCTGTTTAAAAAACAAGCTAGAAAAGATTGAATAGATAGAGCATTTTTAAAATTTTTGCTTTTTACATCTTGTTGTTATTATTATTAATAATGATTATACATGTGGATGACGGTTAGACCAAAACTTCCAGGACTTGGTCCTCTCCTTCCAAGGTGTGTATTGGGGGTCTACTCAGATTGTCAGGCTTGTTCTGATAAAAGTGCTTTTAAGATAAGGCCTGGTTATGTAACTTGGTTGGCCTGGAAGTTACAATCCTGCTTCATCTGGAATTCTTGTTGTGAACTGCTATAACTGGCTAAATGGGGTATCTAGATTTTACAATTAAATAATCACAACCAAGCAATCTCAGAATTATTCATAACAGGTGACTTGAACCATACTTGTCCATTAACTGACTATAGCCAAGAATACCCCGTTTACCTCCACACTGGGCTGCCACATGGACATGTCCTGAGGTCTGTGATTCCACAATTCTGTCTGGTCCAGAAGAGATGCCTGACCTGGGTAAATGCTGCCAGCCATGGCTGGGATTCCATGGGAACCCGGGTAGCCAGAAACCTGTGAATGATTCAGGAGGCAATGTAAGCTTCTGATACAACAGAGCTTCTGCTAGATCAAAAGACCAAACAACTTCTATTAAGGAAAACATGCATAGTGGGCAGAAAGGACCCCAGATCCAAGTCTGATTGATTCTCTGAGCATGTCATTCTCTGACTTGATAAAAAAGACTGTGTAGAGATGTGCCTTTAAATCATGGACACAACTGGAGACACAAATTATTTGAGTGGGTCCAATGTAATTATCAGAGTTCTCAAGTGCAGGGTAGAAGCAAAATACTGAGAAACGGTCAGAGAGCCAATGCTGCCAACTCTGAAGTTAGAATAAACATGGAAGGAAACCAGAAGCTCAGGAATGCAGGTAGCTGACAAAGCACACAAATGAGTGTCATTCCCCCCACCCTACCCCACCAAGGTTTTGTAGCCCTGGCTGTCCTGGAACTCACTCTGTAGATGAAGACTGTAGTCGAATTCAGAGATCCACTTGCCTCTGCCTCTCAAGTACTGGGACTAAAGACATGCAGCACTATTGTAATGCTGAGTTGTTTTTCTGTTTTTGTTTTTTTGGTTTTTCGAGACAGGGTTTCTCTGTGTAGCCCTGGCTGTCCTGGAACTCACTCTGTAGACCGGGCTGGCCTCGAACTCAGAAATCCGCCTGCCTCTGCCTTCCAAGTGCTGGGATTAAAGGCATGCGCCACCACTGCCCAGCTTTTTTTTTTTTTTTTTTAAAGATTAAAAATAAACTACTTTTATTAATTTAAAGTTATGTGTGTGTTTTTTCTCTGGATATGTATTTAAGAATGCAGATGCCCACATAGGGCAGAGGCATCATATCCTCCTGAAGTTGGAGCAATAGGCAGTTGTAAACTGCCTGACACAGATGCTGGAAACTGAATTAAGAGTCTTCTGCATGAATTTCTCCAGTCTAGAAATGAGTTCTTAAAGAAACTTTCAGGAAAGGCAATTTTTGGCTTCTGCATTAGATAATGAAGCTGAGCATATCCCAGGAGATAAGAAGTTAGTTACTTCTGGGACTAGGGTGCCAGTTGTTGGTAAGGATTGTCTCACAAGCATAAAGATATAAGTTTGATTCCCAAAACACATGAAAATGCAGGGCATGGTATAACACATACTTATAATGCCGTAATGAGAATCCCTGGGGTTTACTAGCCAGTCTATGCAAATCAGTAAACTCCAGGCCAATGAAAGGATGAGACAGATGGCATTCCTAAAGGTGACACTCTCACCTCCATACACATAAACAAGTATGCATATGAACACACACACACACCACTTAAACAGTTATTTTACTTTGGAATTTGTACACCATGTAAGTACTCAGAGTGACTATTGCTGGATACGATCGTGACAAGAGCACAGTACAGATGCTTCATGTTTAGTTCCAAAATTTCCCTTTCTTATCTCAACACCATCCATCCCCTGCAGCAAGAACCACAGCAACCTTGGTGATGTAGTTCTAGCACTTGGAATCTATAGCAAGAGGCCAAGAGTCTAAGGTCAGCCTTTCACCGTGAGGGCTCATCTCAAAAACCAAACAAACCAATGCACAACCCTACCAGACAGCAGAGATGCATATGGTGGACACATCCTATAAGCCTGACACTTGTGAGGCAGAGGCAGGAGATCACAAGGTTGAGACTCGCTTGACTTATGCAGTGAGTGATCATCTAGATTATGGTCACACACTGAGATTCTGTTCTAAAAATTCTAAAAATGCCATGTGTGGTGATGCACACTTTTGATCTTAAAAGCACTTGGGAGGAAGAAGCAGGCACATCTCTAGAGTGAAACATTATGAGTTCCAGGCCAACCATTTCAAAATATTCCAAACAAACTCATTCCCAAATAAAAACCAAAACTGCAACAAAATTCCAAATGTTTTTCTCCAGTGAACAAAAGGCTGATAATGGCCATGTCTTCTATTTCTAAGTGTGGTGACTAAACCAGAGGAGAGAGAATGTTCAGAGGGACATGGTGACAAAAGCCAGGCACAGAAGAAAGCAGAGGGAAGTTCTTTTCAACTGAAAGAACAGGGAATAGACTTAGAACATCACTGCATGGCCTGAGTTGCCAGTTACGTACTTAGTGAGAGATGAATGCACAGAGAAATCTACATTCCCAAACATCAATACGTCCTTCGCCAAAGGCTTGTGCACATTTAGGTCTCTGGGCATTGACAAATGCTCAGCCTCCCTAGTATTTAATTAATGAAAACTCCTACTGGATACAAGTGCTACACATACAAATGCATTTTAATATAGTTTTATTTATGTGCATGTATGTGTCTGCTTGTTTGTATGTGCATCATTTGTGTGCAGGTATTAGAGGAAGCCAGAAGAGGGGGTTGGATTCCATGTAACTATAGTTACTAACAGCTGGGAGCTGCCTGATGTGGATGCTGGAAGCCAAACCTGGGTCCTCTGCAAAAGTGCTCTTAAATCCTGAGCTGTTTCTCCAGGCCCTATGCCTTTTTTTTTTTTTTTTAAAATAAAAAGGAACACATTATTAACAGAACTTTCAGAAATTTTTACAAAGAATAAGTTTTGTGTAACTTAAAGCAGTTTTCTAAATAACCCTTAGGGGCTTCCAAAGTAGTGAGATCAGACATTTTTTTTTACAACATGTCCTTGAGTGTGATTAGGTTTCCTGCATGTCTGTGAGAACATGCAGAACTGACAGCTACCTTAGAAAGTAAGTGCTGCTGCTGTCTAATTCTCCCCCAGGGTCAGTTGGGCACTGACTTAGGCAAGTAGGCCCTGGCTGTTTTTCAGGGTGGCTGTGCTATATGCTAGACCTAGGTCTCTCATCACTCAGAAGTGAGTCTGCTTACTTTAGCCTAACCACACACCTCTCACTGCTATGATCTGTGTCCTGGTCAGAGGTACAGCCCTTTTGCTGAGCTGGAACACACCCAACCGTGTACCCTCCAGAACGAGTGGAAGACTTCCCTTTTATGTTCTAAGTGCCTAGACAGTAGATGAATAAAGTTGGGGGCCTAGTCTCCTTGTGAAGTAGTATCTCCCAAAATACAGGCCTAATCCATCAGCCCTAAACCAGTTCCCAGTGATGGGAATCTTCTTTGGCTCCACATGAGAATCAGTTTGTGGGAAACAATGTGCTATATACAGAGCCCCAAACTTATCCATTACCCACTGTCCTAGACTACCACAGACATATGGCCTTTTGTTTTCTAGTCACTGTCTACCTCCTCCCCTAGCAACAGCTAAGCACTTTTTACCCCCCTGTATCGGCCCAAGGCTCTCAGTGGCCCTATGGAATGACCTCAGCAAACCTTGTCATGGAGAAAAAACTGACCCCTCGAGCATGCACCCCACTTTAATTACATCAAACTCCATAAAAAGAAAAATACAAATATACCTCTGCTGGCCAGGTACTAGGGATCAGAAGGGTGCTAGCTTCAATGGCTAGGATGACACAAAGATGCCTCTTAAAGAATGGGGCCATGGTGTGGGTGTTGGCATTCATCAGTAATGGGGCCTATGCATTTCTAGCAGGAGTTATAGGTCAATGTTAGTGAGTGTCTTTCCCTTGGCTAACATTCTCCTGGACAGCACCTCTCCTCACTTATCTGTAGGGCATCTATCTCATCTGCCTTCACTTACAGATGCAGTGTCTTACATTTTTTTTTTAAAGATTTATTTATTTTATGTCTATCTTCAGCCAACAACATTGGATCCTGTTACAGATGGTTGTGAAACACCATGCAATTGCTGGGAATTGAACTCAGGACCTTTGGAAGAGTAGTTAGTGCTCTTAACCACGGAACCATCTCTTAGTCCCCTATACTTTTTTTTTGGTCTACTCTAAGAAGTAGAGTTCGTATTAGCTCTGCCTAGATGTTTCTGTGGTTCCACCTTGTCCTTTAGAGGTAGGTGGGAAAGAACGGATCTAAGTATAGCCACGGGCATTGGCCTGCCTGCTTTAAGACAAAACTGATAAATGTTATGAGCCCGTGGGAGGTTGAAAGGGCATGAAGGTCAAGATAACCATCTCCAAGGCAAAGACCAAGGTGACTAGTTTCTTAGCTTCCACTCACCAAAACAGACAAACCAGAGAACAGAAATTAATTCAAGGTTCTTCCTATCAAGCAAGTGTTGATGAGTCAAGTGGTATGTCATATATCTATAACAATTCATATACCTGGTAGTGATTGGTCTGGACCATGTGCTGTGGGCTGGGATAAAATCCTTCACTGGACCTCGGGCTAGGATAACCAGGTCTGCTGGGCTGTGAACAAATTAACAAAACATCATAAGGATGAGTCTTCTTATTCTGAAAATTCAATGGCTCACAATTTAGTTGAAAAGAATGAACAAAGGAGGTGAGATACTTTAGCAAAGAGTCTTCAACGACTGACCCTTCTCCGCAACTTACCTAACAGTTAACTCAGAATGACTCACAGCCTAAATATAAGAGGTCAAGCTATAACCATATTAGAAGGGAAGAGGGGCTAATCTTTTAAATTACCTGGAGTGGGGAAATGTCTTCTTAGCTACAATACCAAAACCTCAAAGGACAAAAGGGAACTCAAATATAAAATTATATTATCAAAATAGAAAAATCTTTGTGTTCGAGGCGACACCCTAGGAGGAAGGCCAAGCTGAAGACTGAGAGGCTCTCCATGAGACAGAGTTCCCACAGGTGAGTGCTAAACTAACAAACCATCTGATTAAGAAGCAGACAAAGCTTGCCACTGTCTCCCGAGAACTGGGATTAAAGGCATGTATCACCAAATTCAAGGCCAGCCTGATCTACAGATTGAGTGTTAGGACAGCAAGAGCTACCCAAAGAAACCTTGTCTTGGACTGGGGAAAAAAAAAAGTGGACAAAGCTGACAACACAATACAGACCAGGCTGGCTTAGGCATATGACAAGATCTAAGGGTTGGGGACATGAGTAGACACAAAGAGAATACAGACTGGGCAGAAAAAGTTGCTAGGTACCTTTTGGGCAATTCCAAACCACCAGGAGTGACTTGATTATGACCTCCAGGATAGAAATTAAAAAGGCAAAAATAAAAAGTAAGGCAGCATTGGAGGAACGAGCTCTGTGTACTGCTGCTGGGAATATAAAATGGCATAGCTGCTATGCAGAACAGTATGCTGATCCCTGAGAAAAATCAAAATCAAACATAGAATTTTGTTGCTGATACAATTCAGCAAACCCACCAGAGAAATGAGGATGTAAGTCCACACAACAACACACACATCAATGTTCTTAGGAATACTGCTCATCGCTGGACAGTGGTGGTGCATGTCTTTAATTCAGCACTCAGGAGGCAGAGACAGGTGGATCTCTGAGTTCAAGGCCAGCCTAGTCTGCAGAGCAAGTTCCAGCACAGCCAGGGATACACAGAGAAACTCTGTCTTGTACCTCCCCACCTCAACACCCCTGCCCCCCTCCAAAAAAACCCCACTGCTCATAACAGCTAGAAAGGGAAAGCAGTATCTGCCAACTGATGAGTGGGTAAACAGAATCAAATAGCCCAGGAAGGTGATAACTAAAAGGATGATGCAGTCACTAACTGTGTAGAATAGGCTTCTAAAGCCAAGGAGGGGAAACACCCACAAGGTAGCATCCACTGGCTTAAATGAGAGAGGCAAGTAACACACAGGGGAAAACACACTTGTAGCTTATGCAGTAATATCCTGTACACACTAGATAGATCATCCTGCAAACAATGCCGTAAAGTCATATCACCCCCTGACCCTCCACTTTAAATAGGCTCAGAAAAGTCAGGTGCTGCAAAAGGCTCACACAACTGACAATGGCAGAAACCCCAAATCTTTCTGCCACAATTCTACTCTGTTAACAAATACATTTATACCTCACCAAATAAAAAGGAACAAGAAAGACATTAGCCTGAATAAGGCAAAGCTCTACTAAACATTACAGTGAGTCACATACTTTTACATTAGTACTAGATTATTTTATGTGTATGGACATTTTGCCTGCATGTATGCATGTGTACCATGTTTGTGCCTGGTGTCCTTGTGGGTAAGAAGGGGACATCAGATCTCCTGGGATTGGAGTTATTGATGGATGTGAGCTAACATGTAGGTGCTGAGAATCAAACCTTGGTCCTTTCTAAAAGCAACAAATGCTTTAAACCTCTGAGCCATTTATCCAGCACGTCACATTTTTTTTTTCCCCCGAGACAGGATTTCTCTGTGTAGCCCTGGCTGTCCTTCCTGGAACTCACTCTGTAGACTAGGCTGGCCTCAAATTCAGAAATGCGCCTGCCTCTGCCTCCTGAGTGCTGGGATTAAAGGCATGCACCACCACTGCCGGCTGAGTCACATTCTTAAAGTGAGCAAATTCTGCTTTTGGACTTTGCCTAAGTCAGCTCCCTTCTTATCCCCTTGTGCTGACTGCTAGGAGAGACCGGACAGTAAAAAGGCCACTTTCTCCAGCTATGTCTCTGACTGGGCAGAGTAGATCAGATCAGCAGGCCCTCTTTACTACATCCTTCAAGGCCAACATGGGTTATTATACAGTAGAATACATAAGCGAGAGGATTTAAGCTGAATCTCGCTTTTGAAGATGAAGGATAAACGGTGATGATCAAAGCTGGAGCTATAAAGCTGGCTGCTGTGTCTTCTCTCAGTAGTATGCAAGCACCCAGTGAAATTCTGATGAGCACACTGACTATCACAGAACGGAGGCCTGAGGAGTGATTCTGGGAAGTGAGCAGGACCAACTCCACCGTGCATATTAACATAAGTATAGCTTTACATGGTTTATTAACTTCCTGGGATAGTGACTGTTTAAAAAAAAAAAAGAACAAAACAAAACAAAGCAAACAAAATGAGCCTCATATAGCTATTTGACTAGAGATGGAAGACTACTTCTTTGTGTGCTATAGATGGAACCTGGGCCACATTTATCAGGTAAATGCTCTACCACTGAGCTATAAATCCCCAGTCAGGAAAGCATCGTGCTCCTGAAAGTTTTTCAGCACAATTGTGAATACTGTTTCCTAATGCTACACTTCAATCACTAAATGAATATTTCTTAAAATCAAGAGTCAGTATGGAATCTACTCACCAATGTGCTAAATTAGGATTCATGACTCTGGCCTGTATTTTTGTTGTTAATTTTTAAATCTGAGATCAATTAATGTTAATTTGAGATCAATATGTCCTCAAACATGTTATTTTCTGCATTAGCCCTGGGATGTAGGATGGTAGGTAAGAGCCACATCTTGCTTCTATCTTCTACTTTAGATGGACTACTTACTCATGTGTGACCCTGTCACATCCTACATCCATCTGGAGAGTACTAGTTCAATAATGTATGCAGATCATCTGAGTATGATACATTCTAGAAGACAGGATGTCCCTCTGTGAAACACCATCCTCTAGGCAAATAGCTGCCTTTATCAGGGCGGCTGTGACTACTTGCAAAAGCCCCTAAAGGTCCTGCTTTACCTTCATATAATGGGTTCAGTCCCTCTGTACCTTCCTGCCAGGTATCTATAATTGAGATACAGCTGCACATGGCCTTGGCTGTGCTAGAGCATATAGTATGAAAAGTTAACCCAAGTTTGGAGAATAGTGTGGAACTTGGCAGTTGGTGCAGCTGTTTTAGGGCTACCCATGCTCCTATAAGCAGCCATATTCCGTGGGTAAGATCAATATACTGCCTGGTCTAGCAAGCTGGACTTTGCAGCCCTCTCTGAAGTGAACAGATTTCTGTTTGCAAGTCCAAGGAAATTAACACAACAATTAACAATCATGTGTTAATGTTGCCATGAGACCTCCAAAACAGCCTTCAACCTGGAATCTATCATGGTCAAGGATTTTTGTTTGAAGATTCAAGTTTTAGGAATAATTTTCACTGAAGTGAGGGCTTCTTTTTACTTCCTGAGAAAATGTCCACCAAATCCACCAATCCAAGCAGCATATTTTTCTCGGGCATGCTAGACTGGCCTTCACTCAACACTATACCACCTTCATCAGGGCCATTCTTCCATAAACTATGAGTTTTTCTTAGTGTATGAGCATGGTGGAGATATGGTGCTCACTGGTGAAGTTTGGGGACACTGACTGATCTTTGCTAAAGTGACAATAGCCCACTCATACAACTGTCAAATCAGGAAAAGGAGGAAGAGTTCTTGGTTTGACTAGGAGCCCAGCTTTGGTCTCACAGGCCTAAGTAATGGTCACATGAGTGTATGAAGCTGTGTTCCAACAAAAACTGCAATGAAGTGGATCAGGGGGCATATGCTGATCTATGCTTTAACAAATTAATAGGGGCAGGGGGCTCCCACAGAAAAATCCTGAAGAATGCCTCAGAATGTGAATTTGGAAACACTAGTATGAAAACTGACCATGCATGAGAAGGATAGTTAAAAATTTATGAGCTAGTCTTTCTACTTGAAACCCAAAAGAAGCCAAAACACCTCTAACACATGAGTTAAAAAGTCTGTCAAAACTGAAATTGTTAAAAAACAAATTATTAGTAAAAGTTAAAGATACACAGGCACTGTAAGCTCTGTGGCAGAGCTACTCTTAACTTAGAGAAATGCCATCTAGTGTGTTTCCAACAATGTCACCAAGAGGCGGGAGTACTTACTATGAGGTTTAGAGTAAGGGTGGCATGCGCCCTGTCATTAGACTGACCCCAGCTACGCTTTAGATGAAATGACTTTCTGGATCCCAGGCCTGAGTAATGAGTGATATTTCTCTTGCCTCCCGATATGGAATTACTCTGCAGATGTCACAGAACTAAAAAGGAAATCAGGAAGCTGAGGCAGGCGGTAAAAGACAAAAAGCCCTGTATCAAATTAAAACAAAACAAAGACTCACAGACAAAAGGTAAATAGCCCACGGAGGGCTGTAAGTGGGATGAAAGATTGGTGCATTTTCTGTAGGTAAGGAAGAATTTTGCTGCTGCTGCTGCTGTTATTAAATTGGGAACTAGTTTTCACTGCCTGTCTCAAAATCCTGCTCCCTCAGGTGGTGGATTCTGTGTTCTGGGAAGAGCTGGGTGGATAAGGCTCCCTGGTTTGTAGACTGAGTTGAACCCATTACCTATGCTCACTTTCAGGGTGTGTCAGGTTCAATACCTCACAATTCAACATGGGACTACCATTTGACTTCACATGGTACAATAATATGTATGATAGAACACATAGTACAATACTAACGTGGTCCCATGGTACCAGGTTCCCACTTTTCAAAAGAAAACAAAGTGGTGGCAAACTATATTTTTAGCTAACCAATATATCATATAGCAGGGAACAACTTTTTAAAAAAACCTGTTGTCTTTTGACTTTTTAGAAAAAGGTCTGAACTGGATTATTTATTCAAGTTGATTATGAAGTATCTTTCCATCCCAAATCAAAAGGATGTGAAAACTTTCCCATGTGTACAAAGTGACAAGGGCCACCTGTTGTCCCAAATCCACAACCACTGTCCAGCTGTTGTAAAAAGGGAGTGGCTTTCCTGCCCTGGTTAGAGGAGAGAGAAAACCTGGAAGTAACAAGAGAAGGCCAGGTGCCACATCATAACAGGCGTGACAAAGGCTTGAGAGCAAATGCAGTGACCTCTCCAACACCTAGCCGTCAGCCAACACCCAGAAGCAGCACACAAACTCCAGCAAAACCAGAGCAAAGGGGTATAAGGGGAGTGGCAGAAGTGTGCTTATTCGAGATACACCAAACTCTCAGTGCTTGTGGCCTAGTCTTGTGTTTTAATCCTGAATGTTTGGGAGCTCTCTAATTCTCTTGCCAACAAGAGAAAAAGTCAAGTCCCACCTAACCTTCCTGAGAGCACCATGAGGAGAAAAGGGCAGTTTCACATCGGGTCTCTCACAGCCGCTGGCTTCCTCAGCTTCTACAGAGTGAGCGGCACATTGGGCAATCTACAGAGAGAAGGTTGACTACGTTACAGTTCCTACTCCTCCAATGACTTGGGGGCTCACCACACAGACAACAGTGTCTACGGCCACAGACTGTACAACTTAGTTCAAAAGGACCCTCAAAGCTGGGGCAGGGACCTTGGCTACCTTGGGTGGTGCTTCATCAGACCCTCCAGAGTCCCAGGACACGGTAGCCTGTCTTCTGGACTCCATCCTCATCCGTTCTTCTTGCTGCACCTTCTCTTCCTCCAGGATTGTGCTGGAGAAACAACACACTGTGTTAAGGGTAGCTGACAGCCAATCACCCACCCCACTCAGCTAAGGAACACCAGTAGAAGACAGACATAGAGAAAGAAGCCTATATAACACAGGTTTCTAGCCTTACTCAAAAGGATTATAGAAAGGCCATGGTGCTAACTGGTAATTCGACTTAAGTAATAACCAGATGATAAAAAAGACAGATGATAAGAAAAAGACCCTGGTGAAACGAAGGCTAGACAAGATGAACTGTATACACACTGGAATTTACTCTGTGCAGACTAGAAGGACCCTGAGAGATCTCCAAGCACCTCTCTAGCAAGCAGCTACATGTTTCCGCTGACTGCATGAAAGCAGACTCCCACATAGCTCCAACTCACCAGCACATGGTAATCAACCTGTAAGAAGCCAACATCTCCCCACTAGCTCAGTCAATAGTGTACTAACTTTTGCATCAAAAAAACAAGAAAAATGGCAGCAGTACTTACAGGTGCTCCTGAAGCACTGCCTGCTCTAAGCTGGAAACGCCCCACTTACCACCACCAGGCTGCACAGCGGCCTCCGCAGCAATGGGGCGGTGTCTCAGTCCTGGCTGTGTGCCATCCTGTAAACGCCTCAGAACGCAGCCCAGGGAACGTGGCTAGGCCCCCTATTCCCTACCACTTTCTTGGAGCTTGGTAAGCAGCAGGTCTTTAAAATCTTCGTCTTAACTGTGGCAGCAATTGGTTCTTCCCTCCATGCCTGCAACCCGGAGTTCTAATAATGAGGCTCATTCACAGATTCTGGCCCTTGGCAGCCAGATGAAGTAAATAACCACCCAGAATTACTCAGGAAACAGTGACATCAGCCGCACAGACTCCTTCTAATCTGGGAATCTGCCTGACTGTTTAAAAAGACATTCCTGCCGGCTAGGGGCTGGAGCCTGCTCTTCTCAGTCACCTCCCAAATCAGGAACAGACAGACAAAATTCACTCCATAGCTGGCCTTGAGTCAGCAAGCCGTCACTGCAGATATTAAAGAAAGTTTTCTCCTTAAAGGAAAATGGAGTGCTCTCCTCAAAAGAAAAGACTCACTGCCTCTTTAAAAAAATGTTCTAGTCAAAATGTCCATCCTTCATCCTTCCTCCAAGAAGATTAGTTTCCTTTTGCACCAGTTAGGAAGAGCAGTAGAACAAACCCATACACACCAAATTACCTTAAAATTTAAAAATTTCTCAGCAGCACAGGATGCAGCTTGGTGGAAGAGCACTTGCCTACAAATGTGCAAGGTCCGGATTCAATCCTAAGCACCACTTCTCTTTAAAGGCTATCCATAGAAAGCACTGAAATCCAAGCAGCTTTTAAAGTGGATAAAACTATGGCAGCTTCTCATCAAGAAATGTCTCTAGTAGCCAATGGCTACCTACACACAAAATCAAATTACTGCTTTAAGTATAAAAGGGCAGCCATGTCTTGGCAAATTCATTTACACTCCTATTTCTAAGCCTGCAATCAACTTTCACTGCCTGCTTGCTACACTTCCACTGACATGTGCCTTTAAATGAACTGCCAAATGCAGAACATGCATGACCTTAGCAAGAGCTAGCACAGCTTTACAGAGCTCCCCAGTGGGAACATAAGCAGTTCACCTTAAGTTCCCAGATCACAGATAAATTGTAGCCCCAAGGCTAAGAGTATGTGTGTGTGTACAGGGTTGAGTGGGGACCTGCATAGAGAAGGCCATTTCTGGGCAAGGGAAGCCCTAGCTGGGATCACAGCTGATTAGACATCAACAGTTGGCAGGTCACTTTCTTAGAGGAGGCCCAGTTTGAAACTGGAGAGAAGCACATTCTGGTAAGATCTCCAGAGAATGGCTCTCTATATCACCAACACCAAATAACAGATCCTGATACTTTAAAAATTAAAACAAAAACCTGAAATGTCCTTTCTTTTATCTCTTAAGCCAAACTAAAATATAGACAGGCAGCAAGAAGGCTAAGTAGAACCTTTCAAGCAATGGAAAGTCCTCATTTTACATTTTCTATGAAATGGGCAACCTGATCTACTGTCTACCCATCTGCTGAGACCTCAAACAGGGGCTCTGAGGTTCTCTTGTTCTAGGATGTTCTCGGGCTCCAGCAGGCCAGTCTCTTCTGTCCACAGTTATGCTCCCCATCTCTGATTACCTTGAATTTACTACCCAAATCTTCCTTTCAGTGCTTAGGAATGGGTCAAGTCCCTTTGGCCAATGAAAGAGCATCTGCACATTGGTACAGCTCCAGTGAGTAATCAAGCATGTCAGACTTTCATTTCAAAGACTGCAAAGATACTGAGAAGCTATTTTTCCATTCAACACTCACTCTCATACCAGATATAGAATGTCAAATGCTCTTGAGAATCTGTAACTTGCTGCTCAGAGAAGCCAGGAATATAAATAAACCCTAAAGATCTGTTTGACATTGGGTAGCTAACCCACATATGGGGCCCCCAGAGTCACTTTCTGCAGCTGCTGAGTAAAAGCAGCAAAGGAGGACGTGTAGGGTCATAGAGGTCAAACTGCTGCATATTTTCCCAAACTCACAGTATTTTTAATAGTGATACATTCTACTGAAAAGCTTTTAGTTGCCTAATATACATGGGCAATGATGGATGGACGCTTACAAATTGTTAATTTGTAAATGGACAGAACAGGAAAAAGCTGAGACTTGTCATTTAGAAAATATAATTATGCCTGCTTATTTGTGGACCACACCTAGTAAAGGAGTTCTGAAAAGGGGAAATTTTTATTTAATATTAAATCTATAGAGCAGAGACTGAAGGAAAGACCATCCAGAGACTGCCCCAGCTGGGGATCCAACCCATATATACTCACTAAACCGAGACACTACTGTGGATGCCAACAAGTACTTGCTGACAGGAGCCTGATGTAGCTGTGTCCTGAGAGGCTCTGCCAGTACCTGACAAATACAGAGGTGGATGCTCTCAGACAGCCATTGGACTGAGCACAAGGTCCCCAGTGGAGGGGCTAGAGAAAGGAAGAACAACAATATGAACTAACCAGTACCCCCAGAGCTCCCAGGGACTAAACTATTAACCAAAGAGAACATATGGAGAGACCCATGGCTCCAACTACACATGTAGGAGAGGGTGGTCTTGTTGGATACCAATGAGAGGAGAGGTCCTAGGTCCTGAGAAGGCTCGATGCCCCAGTGTAGAGGAATGCCAGGGCACGGAAGCAGGAGTGGGTAGGTTGGTGAGCAGGGGAAGCGGGGCTGGGATAAGGAGGTTTTCAGAGTGGAAACCAGAAAAGGGGATAACATTTGAAATGTAAACCAAAAAAATAGATTTATAAAAAATAATACTAAATCTATTTCTTGTTTCCTTCACATGAGAAGAAAGAAGTCACCAAAGCAGTGAACTCACTATCAAAGCCATGGAGACTATGAGAACTGCTCTGACTTTCTTTTTTGGCTTTACAGCGACATTGGTAGTCAAGCACAGGAATCTTCTAACTTCATGCCTGGAGCAAAAATGAAGTGGTCTGCTAGGCCCTTGTTTCTAGGGCAAAAAAAACAACTCTCCTGTCAAGGATGTTTCATAAATGCTTAAGGCCACTTAGTCATGGAGTTTGGGGTTCAAATTCCTTGGCTACACTAAAGAAAGGAAAGGCAATATTGGGGAAGCTGTTCCCTAGCAAGCTGTTCCATCATTCATAATCAAGAAGAGCAGCATGATTGAGAAACAAAAGATTTTGGAAAAAGACGAACACATAAGTAAATCCAATCCAAGTTGGTTCCACACTCCTCCTGCCTTTTTTTTTTAAATTGGTTTTTCAAGACAGGATTTCTCTGTGTAGCCCTGGCTGTCCTGGAACTCACTCTGTAGACCAGGCTGGCCTCGAACTCAGAAATCCACCTGCCTCTGCCTCCCAAGTGCTGGGATTAAAGGTGTGCGCCACCACCACCCGGCTTTTTTTTTTCTTTTTTTCTTTTTACTCCTCCGACCTTAAAGCCAGCAGCAAAGAGGGAACTCTGATACTTCCCTTCCCCTTACATCGTGACACTGGGGTAGAACCCAGGCCTCACATGTGCCACTTCTACTCCATTTCATCTCTGTAGTATCTATTCTATGGGCTACTATGGATTACTGCAATACAAATTCTTCTTTTTGAAATTATAAAATATTTATTATTAAAGATAAAAAACTGATAAGGGGAAAAAACTTTTTAAAACTAATCACCAAAACAAAGGGTTGGTATCACAACATTTGCTTTGGATACAAACTCAGTCTGGGTCTGTAGTTATTTAAGTCGGTCTGGAAAATACCCAGAGAAAGCAGCAGTAAATCCAAAGGAAAAGGCTAGAGGAAGGACTTGCTCTGGCAAGTTCACAGGAACATCAGTTCTGAAACATGATCCCTTACAGTTACTAAACAGTGCCTCACCACAAAGGAATGGACTTGACCTTTCCATAAAACGGGGGTGTCCTTGAAGGAAACAAGTCTATAGCTTTTGCGGGGCTTGTGAGAGCAGACAGACTGCTCCAGTGGTGCTGGCACCTGGCAACTGTCTCTTCCCTAATGATGTAACTTAAAACAATGGGAAACAGGCTCTCCTATTCAAATACTCATGGTCATGTATGCATAACACGTACAGATGAATAACAGAGCATACTGGATTGAGGTGATGGTAAACTAGCCTCTGCATTTTCATGAACTCTGATTAATTCCACATAGACAATGAGATGTTAAAGATATTATAAGTCTTTTTTTTTTTTTTTTTTTTTTTTCCCCGAGACAGGGTTTCTCTGTATAGCCCTGGCTGTCCTGGAACTCACTCTGTAGACCAGGCTGGCCTCAAACTCAGAAATCTGCCTGCTTCTGCCTTGAAAGTGCTGGGATTAAAGGCGGGTGCCACCACCACCACCCAGCCGATATTATAAGTCTTAACACTAAAAGTAAAAATAAATTTGAGAGAGAGAAGAGAGTGAAGGAAATGCTGGCTTTGGAGGGCTACAACTACTCTGGCCACAGAGAATTTCTCTTTTCTGGTCAGGCTTCAGGCCTTTCTCCTCCTTCCATAGCCTTTCATAGGTTCTCCCCATGTAGACCAGGCAGGCCTCAAAATACCAACCCTCCTGCCTCCAACCCAATGTGCTAGAATTACATGCCTGACTTTTCCTTTGATATTCCTATATTCATACACTTGTCCCATCTTTCTATCTAATCAAGTTTAAGCATAAGAGAAACCACACAGAAAAGACCCAGACACTTCACTTTCCGGAGAGGAAAAGAGACATTTGTGGACATGGGCACTAACTCGGGAGACAAAATTCAGTACACGATATGAAGACAAACTAAAGAGACTGTAAAGAAAAAGAAAATGGTGAGAGAACCTTAGTAGCTGCAGCAGATTAGTCTGACAGCTGAGATACCACTCCATCAGGCCAGAGGTTTCTTGCTACATATAAAATAGGTAATGGGAAGTAATCAGAGCAAAGAAAACTATAGGAGAAATGGGAAACTGTTGAGGAAGGGTGTACTGTGGAAGAGGCAAGAAAACAGGGTTTCTGGAGGGTAAAGGAGGTCAAACCTTGATTCTGCCCCTTGGGAGCCATGTAGTCTAAGACAAGCCATATGGCTTCTAAGCCTCAAGCTCTCCAGTGAGGGGCAAGAATGTCCATCCTTTGGATGACCTGTGCAACCAAAGTAAGTAGTAGCCATGACATGGTATGGAACATCGGTTCTCAACCTGTGCCTTGCAATACTGCTAGGGATTACACATCAGATATCATGCATATCAAATATGTACACTATGATTCATAACAGTAGCAAAACAGAGCTTTAAAGGAACAACTAAATAATTTTATGGTTAGGAGGTGTACTGGCTGGGTTTGTGCGTCAACTAGACACAGGCTGGAGTTATCACAGAGAAGGGAGCTTCAGTTGGGGAAGTGCCTCCATGAGA
>NW_022196893.1:4010616-4022861 GCF_008632895.1 Mastomys coucha
TCCATCCATTTCCCCAAGAATTTCATAAATTCATTGTTTTTAATAGCTGAGTATTACTCCATTGTGTATACTGAACCATCCCAGCATCCCTGGGACAAAGCCTACTTGATCATGATGGATGATCGTTTTGATGTGTTCTAGGATTTGGTTTGCAAGAATTTTATTGAGTATTTTTGCATCGATATTCATAAGGGAAATTGGTCTAAAGTTTTCTTTATTTGTTACGTCTTTGTGTGGTTTAGGTATAAGAGTAATTGTAGCTTCATAGAACGAATCGGGTAGAGTACCTTTTGTTTCTAGTTTGAGGAACAGTTTGAGGAATATCCGTATTAGGTCTTCTTTGAAGGTCTGATAAAACTCTGCACTAAATCCATCTGGTCCTGGGCTTTTTTTTTTGGTTAGGAGACTATTAATGACTGTTTCTATTTCATTAGCAGATATGGGACTGTTTAGATCATTTATCTGATCTTGATTTATGTTTGCTACCTGGTATCTGTCTAGAAAATTGTCCATTTCATCCAGGTTTTCCAGTTTTGTTGAGTATAGGCTTTTGTAGTAGGAGCTCATGATTTTCTGGATTTCCTCGGTGTCTGTTGTTATGTCTCCTTTATCATTTCTGATCTTGTTAATTAGGATACTATCTCTGTGCCCTCTAGTTTGTCTGGCTAATGGTTTATCTATTTTGTTTACTTTTTCAAAGAACCAGCTCCTGATTTGGTTGATTCTTTGTATAGTTCTTTTTGTTTCTATTTGGTTGATTTCAGCCCTGAGTTTGATTATTTCCTGCCTTTGACTCCTCTTGGGTGAATTTGCTTCCTTTTCTTCTAGAGCTTTCAGATGTGCTGTCAAATTGCTGGTGTCTGCTCTTTCCAGTTTCTTTTTGTAGGCCCTTAAAGCTATTAGTTTTCCTCTTAGGACTGCTTTCATTGTATCCCATAAGTTTGGGTATGTTGTGGCTTCATTTTCATTAAACTCTAGAAAGTCTTTAATTTCTTTCTTTATTCCTTCCTTGACCAAGTTATCACTGAGTAGAGTGTTGTTAAGCTTCCACGTGTTATGGTGGGCATTCTATTGTTTATGTTGTTATTGAGGAACAGCCTTAGTCTTAGTCCATGATGATCTGATAGGAATTATTTCAATCTTCTTGTATCTGTTGAGGTCTGATTTGTGACCAATTATATGGTCAATTTTGGAGAAGGTACCATGAGGTGCTGAGAAGAAAGTGTATCTTTTTGTTTTAGGATAAAAAGTTCTATAGATATCTGTTAAATCCATGTGTTTCATAACTTCTGTTAGTCTCACTGTGTCTTTGTTTAGTTTCTGTTTCCATGATCTATACACTGCAGAAAGTGGGGTGTTGAAATCTCCCACTATGTGTGCGGTGCAATGTGTGCTCTGAGCTTTAGTAATGTTTCTTTTATGAATGTAGATGCCCTTGCATTTGGAGCATAGAGGTTCAGAATTGAGAGTTCATCTTGGTAGATCATACCTTTGAGTATGAAGTGTCCCTCCTTATCTTTTTTGATCACTTTAGGGTGAAAGTCGATTTTATTCGATATTAGAATGGCTACTCCAGCTTTTTTCGTGGGACCATTGGCTTGGAGAATTGTTTTCCAGTCTTTTATTCTGAGGTAGTGTCTGTCTTTGTCACTGAACTGGGTTTCCTGTATGCAACAAAATGTTGGGTCCTGTTTACATACCCACTCTGATAGTCTATGTATTTTTACTGGGGAATTGAGTCCATTGATATTAGTAGATATTAAGGAAAGGTAATTGTTGCTTCCTTTTATTTTTGTTGTTAGAGTTGGAATTCTGTTCATGTGGCTATCTTTTTTAGTTTTGTTGGAAGATTACTTTTTCTAGGATGTAGTTTCTCTCCTGGTGGGACTATTTATACTTTAATTCTGGGAAAGCTGTTGATGCTACAGGCATCTGAGGAAATAAAAGGGCTCAATGGGAAACAAACAGCAGAGTTTCTTTTGGATACTATCTAGCCCCCAGATAATGCTACCAAGGACTCACTGGCATGAAGACAGGAAGTGTTGGTAAGACACCTTCTTTGATACTGGGAATTACTTTAAAAAGTGTACAGCATCCTCTACCATTAAATCAAGACAGGCATTAAATTCAAAACTTGCCAAATAGGACAAGTGAAAGACCAGCAGCTTCAAGTTGGAACCAAGGCTCCCAATTCAGCCTGCATACAGTTATCTCTATAGACTCTTTGTCATTAACATCCATATCTGCGCCCCATAGCCTGTGAGATTACTGGGGCTGGAGAAAAAAAATGTAGCACATTTAAGACTGCCAAAATATACAAAGAACTCAAGAAGTTAGACTCTAGAGAACTGAATAACCTTATTAAAAATGGGGTTCAGAGCTAAACAGAGAATTCTCAACTGAGGAATCTTGAATGGCTGAGAAGCACTTAAATGTTCAACATCCTCAGTCATCAGGGAACTGTAAATCAAAACGACCCTGAGATTCCACCTCACACCAGTCAGAATGGCTAAGATCAAAAACTCAGGTGACAGTAGGTGCTAGCGAGGATGCGGAGAAAGAGGAACACTCCTCCATTGCTGCTGGGATTACAAGCTGGTACAACCACTCTGGAAATCAGTTTTGCGGTTCCTCAGAAAATTAGAAATAGTAGTACCCAGCTATACCATTCTTGGGCATATACCCAGAAGATGCTCCAACATACAACAAGGATACATGCTCCACTATGTTCATAGCAGCTTTATTTAAAATAGACAGAAGCTTTAAACAACCCAGATGGCCCTCAAAAGAGGAATGGATACAGAAAACGTAGTACATTTACTCAATGAGTACTACTCAGCTATTAAAAACAATGACTTCATGAAATTTGCAAACGGATGGAACTTGAAAATATCATCCTGAATGAGGTAGCCCAGTCACAAAAGGACACACATGGTATGCACTCACTGATAAGTGGATATTAGCCAAAAAGAAGCTCAGAAAACCCACGATACAATTCACAGACCATATGAAACCCAAATAGAAAGAAGACCACATCAAAGTGTGGATGCCACAGTCCTACTCAGAAGGGGGAAGAAAATAATCTTGAGAAGTAGAGGGAGAGAGGGATTTGGGAGGGAGAAAGAAGGGAGGGGGACCAGTTCAGATACTAGAGGAGATGGGGGAGAATTACAGAGGGTTAGGAACTTGAAAGGAGGTGTGTAGCTGTGTGTTGTGTGTGTGTGTGTGTGATAGCCTCTAAAAAGTCCCAGATGCCACGGACTGAAGAGGCTCCCAGGACCCAACAGGGAGGACATTAGCTGAAATACCCAACAAAGGTGAGACAGAACCTGTAGAGACCATATCCAGTGAATAGGCAGGGCCCCCAGCTGAGAGGCAGGGCCACCTACCCACCTCAAAAATATTAATCCAGAATTCCTCCTGTCAAAAGGAAATACAGGAACAGAGTGGAGCAGAGACTGTAGGAAAGGCCAAGAGACTGCCCCACCTAGGGATCCATCCCATCTGCAGACATCAAACCCAGTCACTATTGCTGATGCCAATAAGCGCTTGCTGACAGGAGCCTGGTATAGCTGTCCCCTGAGAGACTCTGCCAGAGTCTGACCAATACAGATGTGGATGCATGCAGCCAAATATCGGACTAAGCATGGAGAACCCAGTGGAGAAGTTAGGGCAAGGACTGAAGGAGCTGAAGGGGTTTGCAACCCCCATAGGAAGAAAAACAGTATCAACCAACCAGACACCCTCAAAGCTCCCAGGGACTACACCACCAACCAAAGAATATACACGGGGGACCTATGGCTCCAGCTAGATATGTAGCAGAGGACTTATCGGGCATCACTGGGAGGGGAGCCCCTTGGTCCTGTAGAGGCTTGATGAGGCAGGATAAGGGAATGCTAGGGTGCTGAGGAAGGAGTGGGTGGGTGGGTGAGACCCCTCATGGAGGCAGGGGGTAGGGGATAGGGGATTTTTGGAGGAGAAACTGGGAAGGGGGATAACACTAGAAATGTAAATAACCTAACCTATAAAAAGTGAAGAAAAAAAGAAAAGACTGCCAAGAAAGCAAACAGTAAACACCCTGAAAGCGGGCAATGTTGTCATACCTTCTGATACTCATCGTGCAAGAAGAGTTCAGAAGCTCTAGAACACCTGCTTTTCTTTAACCCAAACACCAATCAAGTGGTTCTCTGATCCAAAAAGACAGCATCTTAGTACCTGCTAGCCATGCAATACCAGGACGACTTATACCTCTGGCCTCTGATGGATTTCTGAGTTGCAGCTTATGTCAGGACAAGTACTTCACTACAGTTTTAATGTGTTTTATAAACCATCTGAGACAATGCTGACTCCTACAGCAAGGGCAGCAACAGTGGCCTGTGGCACAACGCTAGGTAACACAAAGAGCTCAGGAACTGTCACTTTCTGATGATGTGACTGTGAAGCTCACTAGAGGGGTCAGACTGTTGATACCAATATACATGTTCTCTCTGAAGGGCTCAGTGGCAGACAGCAACTCAAAACACATGCCTCACTACTCAGTGGGCACATGCTCTTTACAACACAAGAGATCCTGGGAAACTATTTTTACTTACCACTTACATCCTCCTACTTTGTGTGAACAAGGATTGTTTAGAAATACATGGCAGTATCCAAAGTTTAAAAAATAGAACAAAACCTGAAAAAAAAAAAACTACTGGCACTACAACTTAGGTTATGCTCACTCTGAAAACTGTCAATGTCAACTTGTGCAGACCACGTATACAGCCCCAAGCTTGTGCACATACACAATTGACAGCAAGCCTACTACTGTTCAGATGCTGCTGTGTTAATGAACTACTAGTTTTTGAACCCCAAACTGAAAGCCACCCTAACTTCTACCACTAACAAGATTATCAAATTAACAATTGTGCATTCATCATTCAAAAACAGGATTCTACACATCAGTGGGATTGGCATGGGGGAGGAGACATGACTACCAGGATATCACATAACTAAGCTTTAAGCAAAAGAGGCCGCCATCCAATGATACTATGAATATGAAAGTCAAAGAAGACAGAAGGAGCCACTGCCAGGAGAATAGCATGGAACAGCAGCTTTGGTAGAGCTTTAGACTGAAATCTTGTTGACATGGGTTCCTAGTCATGTCCACTTTGTGAAAATGCACCAAATTGATAACTCAATATTCAACTCAGTGTTGGTGTGTTTATTCTATCAGTAAGACCCAAAGGGTGCATAGAAGCTATGGTGCAAAGCTAGCCTGGTAGTTCTCCTTGTCTATTGCCCTCATTATCTACAAAGGACTTGAGGAACTGAATGTGAGCCAAGCACACTCACAGATGCTCTTTATTATGTGCACAGACGCTTCATTCCAAGACGTCATTGCTAGGAAATGTTCATACTGAGCAGAAGCTCCAAAAGCGCTTTATTGTGGTTCTTTGGCACAGGAAGGATTTTCCAATACAAATGTTTAATGCATATTATATCTGCCAGTCACAAAACAATAACAATGCTGGAGGCACATGAGAATTTCTTACTGACCATGTTAAATTACTGCCATTTAGGAACTGTTCATCCCTAACAGAAATGCTAAGAGCTAATCTCATTCTGCGCCTGCATGAGTTTACCTCGTGAGCACAGAAAAGGACACAAAGAGACAACTTTCTTGAACCTCAGGGACTCATTCAAAAAAGTGTGGCCAAGTATCTTTGCTAAGTAACAAGCACCTGAAGGTGCCCTTTCTCAGCTCTCAGTCCCAGTGAACCCACAGTTCAGTTGTGGATGCTGTAGTGATGCATCTGCTCAAAGGGTTCCTTAAAAGTAGTTAAGGGGACAAATTTGGGGATCATGTTTGATTTCTTGTTGTGGCAAAGGGCTACCTGCTTCTTTAGTAAAGGATTGGATATAATATAAATGAAGCAAGCCTCAATAACAGAATTCATTTAATTCTTTTGTTGTTGTTTTTGGTTTATTGAGACAGGGTTTCTCTGTGTAGCCCTGGCTGGCCTCGAACACAGAAATCTGCCTGCCTCTGCCTCCCAAGTGCTGGGATTAAAAGCATGTGCCACCACTGCCTGGCCCAGAACTCACTTAATTATTGTGACACATTGCTCATGGAAAACCCAACAAGAAATTGTATTATAAAGTACACAGTACAAATGTCTTCTGTTGGCCATACTACAAATGTTCCAAAGGTGAAGTCCAACTCCACTGCAGTCACTGCATACAAAATAGCCATGGCTACAGTAGAAGCACATGTGCACTGTTCTCCTGGTGGGAGGTGAGTATGACGATCCCTGTCCTCAAGGAGCCTCAGTCTAGTAGGGAGGAGACATACTAGACTGTGAGCTCCTCGAGGGCAGGAAAGCGCTCCATCATCTGTGCTCCATGCCCAGGACCTGAGCAGTCCAGCTGCAGCTGGCTGGAGCATGGCTAACCCAAGAGAGCTACAGGGACTTGAAGAGCAGGCTGCAAGGTTAGAAGGGCCAGGGCACAGAAGCCAAGAGAAATGGGAAGATTTTGCCAGTGGAAGATGCATTTCATGTGTGTAGAGCCTGGCTTTGTTTAAAAGGTCAAGATATTGTCAGGCCCTAAATGTATCCTTTCAGCTTTTGTCTGGACACAAAAGAAGCCAATGGAAGGTGCTTGAGCATCAGTATGACTTTCCTAGAAAGCCATACTAAACCAGTTACTGCCAGGTAGATGAGAAGGAGCTGAGGGCATTAGAGAAGCTAGCTTAGAGAAGGCACAGCTCCTTTTCTTAGACAGTATGATGCACTGCAGAAAACTTACAGTCAAAGTTTGAGGCTTCTAAGCTGAGCAAGCCCAAAGCTATAAATGGAGAGAGAGACAGTGCCTACTAGTAGGCCAGGTAGTGGAGAAGGGTACATACAGCACACAGAAGTTAGGGCAGGGAAATGGCCCATCTAAGTACAGGAGGTAGAATATCTTGTCTGTAAGGAAAGGAGCTAGTTAGTAGTCAGGAGGCAGAAACATTAAGCTGGAAAAATCAGCAAAGAAGTAGGTATAGAGAGGGTGAATGGATCTTCCACCAGAAAGAGGAAGATTTCAAGGCTAGGATCTGTCAAGACCAAAGGGGACTTGTGCAAAAAGCAACCAGCAAAACAAACATCTGCTGAGCAAAGCAGCTCCAACAGCTGCAACATAGAATACGAAGCAGTTGAAGACTCAGGGTTTCAAATGGAAGAAAACTCAGGAAGAAAGACTGTGGCTGTTGCAGGCATCGAAAAGCCTACCGTGGGAAAAGCAATACAGAGTTGTGTGGCAGGGAAAGGAGCCATACCCAGGGCTGAGAGTAGAGTCTTATGGAAGTGGGTCTCAAATGACCACAGCTGCCACGGTCTCTTCAGTGGGATTATTGAGCTCTCTAGGTTGAGGACACAAATGTACTCAGCAAACATTGCTCACTTTATAAACTGCCTACTTCTCCCATGGGGCCTGACCTCCTTGACATACTCCCACAAGAAGCCTCAGTTGAAGTTGGGGGCCTATAGAAGTGGCAGAGCAGTAGGCAGTTAGATGAGCATTGTGTCCTGCAACAGTTGGAGATGCTTTTGAAAACAATACAGTCAGTAAACAAAGAAGTCAAGTTTGGGCAAGTCCCCTAAATTTGAGAGAAGATGGCAGCATGTACAGAGCCAAAGTACTATCTGTTTCCGGCTGCGCATCCTACAAATTACATTAAAACACAATCTTATCAAAGTGCTAGCTTAGTCCAAATCGACTCAACAAACGTTTTTTCTTCAGTCACCTGGTGTCCAGTCCTAACCCCAGCACTGAGCTGCAGAAATGAATAGGACATGGTGACATCTATCAGGTTGAGTCATGCCAGAGACATAGACAAGCCAATCTAGATTTTCTCAGACCTAAAATTAGGTATTCTGCAGATGCTTCTTTGAGAGAATCAACATAAATCTGGTTTGTGTGTGAGCTTCCAGAGAGGACTGGCAACTCCTCATGACCTAGTTCCTACCCGTGCCTGGCACAAAATTTCTGAATAAACATACAACAGCAGTAGTTTTCAAAAGGCACCAAAGAATAGCTCTCTCTTTGGGAGACGGGCTTAATGGGGGGAGGTTTATTGGTGGAGGGAACATCTTAGCTAGATTCTGAAGACTGAACAGGAGTTCATCAAGTAGAAAAGAGAGATTGAGAATAAAGCATGTGAAGAGGTCAAGAGCCATGGCGGGAGAGTTATAAAATAGTCAGGTGTGGCAGGTGCTTAAAATGTCACAGAGGAGTTCTATGAGAAGAGATTGGAGATATAAGCTTGGTCATTAGAATGATGGGTCTGATCAAGCCTTCTCAGTCAGAAGGTAGGCAAATGAATTAAGATCATAATCAGAGCTTCAGTAAGAACTGAGGATCCAATTCACTGATACCTCTGAAGTAACAAGATATACAAATCAAATTCCAAAGTATCTGTGTCCTAAAGAAGCAGGTCCACCTTAGACATACTGACATAAACATCTCAGAACTAGGACTGCAGAGGAGGAGAAGCAGCAAACCTGCCCCCGCCCCAGGCCCTTGCCACCCCACTCCTACCTGAGCTGAGCTTTTAGTTCAGTAAACCTGGGCCGCCTGCTGGGGTCATAGGCCCAACATTTCGTCATAAGGCTGTAGAGGGTGGGAGGACAATTTGGAGGCATTGGTAATCTTTCCCCATTTTCAATTCGACCGATCACATCATTGTTCTTCACTCCTTGAAAAGGCTTCACGCCATGCATCAGTATCTCCCACATACACACACCTGTGGAGTGGGAATGAAAACAGTGCAGTGAGCTCAGCACCCAGAGAGAAAGGTCCAGGCTAAGGGACCAGATAGGCAGCTGGCAGAGCTGGGCACCTAGCCTAAAATATGGTGGCAAAACCCAGGTGAATAGCAGCAGCTAGGTCACGTGACACCAAGAACAACATCAGAGTCAGAACTTCCTCGGTGGCTTATTTCTGAAAATTCTGGATTAGCAAGTAGTCTACCAGCTACTGTATAACTGTCCCCAGTTTTAACCAGTACAAAAACAAACTATAGAAAACAAAAACCAAATCCCAATGACGTTTTTTACCTGCCCCACCACCAATGTAGGGCCGTATTGATTTTAAATAGTCACTAAGGCTTAACAAAACAAAACAAAATCCTATCATTTAAATCTCAAGCTCAAGAAAGCTTAGATTCTTTTTCACCAAGGTACATAAGGGCATTGTCCATTTAATTCACACAACATCCACCTCATCTAAAGACCATACTGAACTTTTACAAGGTGCACCCACTCGAACTCTGGGAATCAAGAATCTATCCACCATCTTCTTATTTACCAAAGATTTCATCTTTCAAACAAATGAACAAATGTAACAGCACTGACAGATACTACCAGTGGTGGCACGGGACAGGGAAGCAGCACAGCGGCATGGAGTGCAGGTCTTTCTCAGCATCTATCAGAGCCAGTCTGTATTCTGACCCTCCTTAACTCTATGGGTGTTCTGGGCAAGCCAGTTCTAAGGAGTTTTTCCTGTGTCTACCAGGGAAATTATAATTCTTTTATATCTACTTCTGTCCTCAAGCACACATTTAAAATAAGGTCCTGAGAGGAAGGTACCGACTGGACAGAGTGAAGTTGGCCTCTAAGGAGGCAAGCCACATTACGTGTTCATTGAAACCAGATTCTCAAATTGGTCCCAAATTTAGTTCATAGAACTAAATTTGTAAAGAGTCCCTGATAAAAATAACTCGCTGCTGAAGACAGAGCCATTCCCCCCTGGGAACCAGGACAGCATTACCAGCCATGGTGCTACTGTATCATGTCTGCAGGTGCCTTTTTTGAAATTTACATGTCTCATCCTTAATTTCCAGAAGAGTCTTACATTTCCTTAAATGTAAGACTTTAAATAGTTTTAAAGTCAAATCTATGATGACACTGATTATAAATAGTAAACATTTATTTTATATGGCAAGATGGGGAAACAATGCCAGTGTAGCTATGAGGTAATCTTTCTTACTATTTAGATTTTCTTACCAAAAAAACTCTTTTAAAACAATCATACAACAAAGTAACAATACAACTTAAAGTGGCAAGGTCCACATGAAGACAGCAAGTACAACTGTATTAAAAGACGTCCTGATGAATACCAACTATAAAATCTTAAGATATTCCAAAAATGTTAAAATGTGCAGGAATGGACACTTAGCCTATGAAGCACAGAGAGTCCCTAGAAGATGAGTGAGTATCTAGTCTTGTGGTTTACATGGCTAAGTCCACCTTGCACTTTTACGGACTGAACCTAGAGCCTTGCTAACCCTGCCTAAAAACTAAATGGATTAAAATCCACAGCATTCAGACAGAAGAAAAAGAATGCTTATTTGATATTTATGGTTATTTTACTTACAGAAGTTATATAATCAATTATATTTTTGTTCTGGAGCAGTTTAAACTTTACAGAGATGATGTCACTCAAGACTACCCACAAGAGCCACAGGTGAGTATCAACGACAGAAGGAAAAGCATAGTATAGAGAATTATTAGCTATGTGAAACTTCCCAAAAAAGGTGACATTTTGGTTAGATGGGATTCAGCTGAAGATGGTATACATTCCAGGTAGAAAGACCAACATCAGGAAAGACAGTTTTGGAGACAGTAAGAGGAATCAGTCACTTTACAAGCACAAAAAGTGTATGAGCAGAGCCACACTTTGAATACAATATGGTGAACAGAGCAAGGGGGAAAGAATGTGTGTAAAGACCAAGGCAAAGGAGATGAAGAGCTAGCTCCCAAGCCTGGAGACAGGCAGCTTCAGAGCAAGAGACAGAGAACAAATACAAATGCTTTGGGCTAGCAGTAACTCACTGAGCCAGAAGAACCTACATGTTGGCAACAGTGGGAGAGAACGAAAGAAAACAAAGAGGAAAACAAGCAGCTGTTCCTTTGTGGAAGGCAGACAGAAAAGAGCAGGAGCAGTGACGACAGGCCATACTGACCAGAGATGCTGTCAGACCACAGCGTCTGACAAGAGATGCTCACTCTGAAGATGCTAACTTTTAGGTGGTACTAGCTTTATTTTGTAAAGTACAACGAAGTTTATTTAAAAAGAAAAAAAAAATACTCACCAAACATCCACACGTCACTAGCTGAGGTAAAACGTCGAAAATTGATTGACTCTGGAGCCATCCATTTAATAGGTAATTTTCCTTTGGAAGCTAGAAGATTAATTTTAGAAAATGAATTTTCTTTGTCAGCTAATTGAGTAGTAACAAAGCTAGTCAAGATTTCGGCATCAAAATAAAAAGCATCAGCTTTGACCCATAGGCATCCAGTTCTTTGGAAGAAGGACTCATTTACTTGGTGCTTTGAAGGGTAAAAAGTGGTTAATTTGGGGTAGAGATAGGAAACTTGGAGGCTCCCCCCTTTTCATTTGGGGCAGAATCTGTGCATGTCAGGAAGAACACACAGCCCATGGTATGAGGCTTCACAGTATCTTGGAGCACATTCACCTGCAATTGAGACCCTTGCTCTACAAATGCCCCATGTGATGAATATGCATTCCACTCCTGCTAGACCAATTATGCTCTACCAAGCTGACTTAGACACAAACACTGTGCTTTCAGAAAATACATATAAACATATCTTATAGAGATTATAACCTTAAATCCGAAAATGAATCATGCTTGGGGGTTCTATTCTTTGTAAACAAGGCTCAAACCCACTAAGTCACTTGCCTGGAGTTGCTCTGCTAACAGAAGCCAGAGCTGTGCTCTGCCTTCTGACCAAGTCCTCTGGCTCAGACAGACCTCAGATAGAAATGTAGCGCCTAGGAAAGCTCAACTTTTATTGCCTTACATATACCACGAATGACTAAAAAAATCATCCGACGGATTAACGTGGAGTTATAAACTTTACCAAATATATGAATGAACAAAGCTGGAATTGATGGAGAGTCAAGATTGATTACATCTTCACTGATATGTGCAGAGGAAGAAGCGACTGAATGATAAACAAATGTATCAAAGCAACCCTGAAAATACCTCTTAAATACCCCTTCCTACTAGAGGTGAGGTCTAGCATCATAATGCTCAAGATGCTCAGTGGAACACACAGGGCACTTTTCAGCAAGTGACTCTCATTCTTGAAGGCGGGCAAAGAAGCACAGTCAGATGTGGTACCAGGAGTAACAACGAATAGGCCACTGTCCCACCATGCACAGAGGAGAAACACAGTGGGAGCATGGGGTGTGTGTGT
>NW_022196893.1:4022871-4051084 GCF_008632895.1 Mastomys coucha
GGATACAGAGCAGGCAGGAAGAAGCACAAGCTCTAAAGGCCTTCCTCTGTAAGCAGCAAGCCTCTGTAGACCTTCAATTCTGATCATTGGGATATGGTGTTTATATGGATTTGTCAGGTGACTATCTTAAATGGTCAAATGATGTGAAATTTTGGTCTTTATACAGAGGAATTTGGAATTTAGCTCTATAGTAAAATTTGAGGACCAGTGAAGATTTGTACTAGATATGAAATGTATTTCAAGAGGGTGAAAAATGATTAAAATCACCAAACTATTTCTCATGTTAAGGGATCACGGTTGAAACAGAAAGAGTTCATGAAGTATCAGGTCTACTCAGTAAAGAACTCTGATCTGAACTGAAAAGAGTTGGGGTTAGTGAAGGCTGAGCATCAGATCAGGGCCTCCTATACAGCAAGCAGGCAGCCCACCACTAAGCTGAATTAGCACTTGAGGTCTGGTGGAAAACTAGGTCTTACTTCTTTGGTATCAATGCCCATGAAACAACTGCACTGTCATACTGGGGGCTGTGTGATCACTTTTATACCTTTTCACTTTCTTTTTTCTCTTTTTCTTTTTTAAAGATTCAAGTATTTATTATGTTTAAGTACACTGTAGCTGTTTTTAGACACCCCTGAAGAGGGCATGTCAGATCTCATTACAGCTGGTTGTGAGCCACCGTGTGGTTGCTGGGATTTGAACTCAGGACCTTCAGAAGAACAGTCAGAGTTCTTTACTGCTGAGCCATCTCTCCAGCCCCCCTTTTCACTTTCATAAACAATAACTAATGTATTTCTCTGTATAAGTGTTTCAACTATACTGGTACTACTTTTCTTTTATCAGTTCTGATGGGTGTGTAGTGTTATCTTTCAGGGGCTTGAACTTGTATTTTCCTAGTGGTTAAGACCATGAACAATCTTTGTGTACTCATATTTTTGTTTGGGATCTAAATGCATCCTTTATTTACATTTAAGAGCTCTTCCCAAATTCTGGAGGCTACCATGTGTCATTTATGTTCTTAGCAAATATTTTCTCCTGCTTTGTATCTTGTCATTCATCCTTTATAAAACAAACACAACTTCAGCATGATTGGATCTATCATTTTATATTTTAATAAACTTTGCTTTTGGTGGCATGTTTAAGGGTTCCTGTTGAACTCAGATCTCAGAGAGTCGTGTTGTTTCTTCTAAATTTTATAACTGTACGTCTTATAACTAAGTCTTTAGCCTGTTTTGAGTTACATTGGGGTGAGCTCTGGGTTGCGATTGTCCGAAAGTTTCAAGCACCTTCAGCTCACAGGGCCAAACTTACTTTATTAAACTGGTCTTGGATCTCAGTAAACACATCACGACATACTTTCTCAAAAAAAATGCATTAAAATCTTTGTGTTGGTGTATGCTTGTAATTCTAGGATTTGGATAACTAAAGCAGAAAAGTTACAAGTTTTGAGACTAGTCCAGGCTACAATAGTGAGATCCTGTCAAAAAACCACTCATCCTCCAAATAACCCAATTATCAATGATTAAGAGCCTATTTCCCAGTTGTTGTCCTGGTTCCTTACCTTTATAATAAGTACTGTCTTCCATATATCGAGATAATCCAAAGTCTCCTAATTTTACACAATCATTTGAAGACACCAGAACATTCCGAGCAGCAATGTCCCTGATAAAGAAACATTGGGAGCAGTAAACACAGTTAAAACAGTCCCATCAACTCATAATTATTACATACAGGTATACAGGTAGGTATTTTGAAAAATAGTTTATATATAATATGAAGAGATTCACACGTTGCTTCACTTCATATGTATTCCTTCTAGAGGATATTTATAAGAATGAGTTGATTATTCTTATGAATAATGGTGAAATGTATTCTCAAACACTGAAAATACTCATCACCTCAATAAACTCACACAGTGACAAGTAGTGATTCTTGGTCAGTATAACTCTCCACAGAGTTCTCTGTAAGCACTTGTTCAAACTAACTTTTACAATGCAGTCTGCTATAATATTGGGCGTCAAAATAGTAACTCAGCCATGATCCTTAGAACTTAGGGACTGTCACTTGTGTTCCAACCCAAAGCTGCAAATTCTAAGTAACATTCTGAAGAATGACAACTATGTAAGTTTACAACATTCAGATATTCTCCAAAGTGCTTTTAGGGCCATTTCAATGCATTTACTGTTCCACAAGTACAGGCTCTGGATTAATGTTTGGGGAAGGAACATACATCTTTTTTTGATTTTTTTTGGTTATCTTTTGGTTGTTGTTTGTTTTTGGAGACAGGGTTTCTCTGTGTAGCCCTAGCTGTCCTGGAACTCACTCTGTAGACCAGGCTGGCCTCAAACTCAGAAATCTGCCTGCCTCTGCTCCCAAGTGCTGGGATTAAAGGCGTGTACCACCACTGTCTGGCAGGAACATACATCTTGAAAGCATCATACAAGAAAAGGGGCAGAGGGAACACTTCCAGGGGTAGGTTGAGACAGCCTCACTGAAGTCCAGGCTGGCCTAGAATCCACACAACATCTCTAGCATCAACCTCTCAGATACTGGGATAATCGGTATGAGCTTCTATGGCTGGTTTATGACAACAATCTTTTGTCTGTTAACATGCTAACATGACAACAATCTTTTGTCTGTTAATATAACATGTTCCCTCTCAAGGGACATAATATACCTGACACCCCTGAACCACCCTTGGAGATAGAGCCTAACTATGCAGATCAGGCTGGCCTGGAACTCACAGAGATCTGCCTGTTTCTGCCTCCCAAGTTCTGAGATTAACAGCATGCTGGACCATGATTGGCTCAATGCCTGACTTTTTAATGAAATGAACAGTGGACTCAAGCTATACACAAGGATACACAAATATCTGTGTACAATGTGAAGAGTAACTTCTTTTCCTTGTTTCTCACTGTTAGGGGTTTAGTGCTGAAACGACCCCCCCCCCCCAACTGGCAGATGTGTTTTAACACCTGGTTCCCAGCTAATGATGGCTTGTTTTGGGAGCTTGTGGAACTTTTTGGAGAGGGGACCTAAGTGGAAAAGGAGGTCACTAGGACAGGCCACGGTTGATTGGTTCCAGGCTACTTCCTGATGCTACAGACAGAGCTACTTCCACTACCATTCCTTTCCTGCAACCATGGCCAAACCCCTTGAAACCACAAACCAAAATAAGTTCTTTCTTCCTACAGTTGTTCTGTTAGTGATAAGAAAAGCTAATATACTTGTATACTGCTTACCTCCTCATCAGAAAGCAAAGAAGCAGCTTCACAAATGCCTTACCTGTGAACAAATCTTTTGCTCTCCAGATACGCGAGTGCTGTACTAAGCTGATAGGCATATAAGATCAAAGATGCTAGATCCAAGCTGTATTTCCTTACTTGCAAAAATGACCTCAGCTTTTGAAACAATGGCCAAGACAAAAAAGAGAATTAGAAACAGAGTATAGATACTAATAGCACAAAAGATACACTTAACACTACTGTGAAAGTCCTCAAATGCACTTTTGTTTTATGTATATTTTTATGAGACAAAATCTTGCTATGTAACTCTGGCTGGCCTCCAACACATAGTGATCTGCCTGCCTTTGCCTCCTGAGCACTAGGATTAAAGGCATGTATCACCATGCCCACTTCTCCAAAAGGATTTTGTACTATACTTTAGTTCTTCTTTGATAAAAGTATAAAAGACCAAACAATTATTGTTTATTTATAATCCTCTTAAAAATTAGAATCTTTGGACTGGAGAAATGGCTCAGCAGTTTAGAGTACTGACTGTTCTTCCAGAGGTCCTGAATTCAATTCCCAGCAACCACATGGTGGCTCACAACCATCTGTAATGGGATCTGATCCCCTCTTCCAGTATGTCTGACAACAGCTACAATGTACTCAAATACATAAAATAAATAAATAAGTCTTTTAAAAAATTAGAATCTTTATGACTACAAATTTCTAAAATATGAAAAAAATAGGCCTGAGGAAAAGAAAAAAGGATGTTGTAAAGCACTGCTAGACAATAATACCCAGAAAACCAAACGACAGTCACTACTTCAAGCACAGCACACAGCACATTTCATCTACCTCTACTGTGCTTTGCTGTGCTTTCGGGGAGTGTTTGAGGATAAGACACGAGAAGGAGAAGTCTACTTGCTTTCCTCATCCATGGTTTGGATGCAGAAACTGAAAATGGTCACACACTGGGTGTTTCTCCCACTGAGCTGACCAGTCTTATCACTGAACCATTCATTCAGCTAGATGCTTATACGGGGTTTTATCATGAACACCTCAATTTCTACCAAAAAAAAAAGTAAATAAAAGGGAAGCATTTACCAACAGCATTTAGCAAACACCTCAAAAGCAAAAGCATAGTAAAACAACAAATCTGTAAATGCAAACCACACATCACCCTCCACCTGATGTGGAACAGAGGACAGAGGAAAGGGAGGGGATGGTGTAAAGTGAATGCTGGCCACCTCCCTGCCCAGGTGAGAGTCTGACTCAGCAGCCTGGGTGGATATCAGGATCTGCTTCTCTAGCAAGCTTCCATCCCACCTTGTTCTAGGTAGAGGTGATGACTGATTAGTTTTCATGTTTTGGAGAATGACAAACAGGACCAATGACACTCTGTTACTCATAGTTTTCAAAGAAAATGAGTAATGGGTTAGTCTGAAAGACTACAAGTGAACTCTCAGAAGGATTAAGAAGCTGTTTGGATTTACCACTGCTTCCTTCATCCTCAGATCACTGGCCTAGTTCTTCAGGCAAAGGCACATGAGGAAAACTATCTGGGCATCTGTTGTCACCTCTTTCAACCATACACCTAGATGGACAGGAAACTGCTGTTAGGGCTAAGGAGGGGGACTATCTTGGAATGTAACAGTGAACATGTCATTTCATTTTATTCTGAAGATAGGAGTCTCATCCGGTATTGTCCAGATTGGCTTCAAATTCCTGGGGTCAAACGACTGATCCTCTTCAGTCTCATAAAAAATAAGGACTACAACTGTGCTCTATCGTACCCAGCTCAAATGATGAAGATATTACACCACAGCTACTAATGCTTGGGGATGTGAGCAGTGTATTTGTGTTATGCAAGTGACGGTTATCACACAGCAACTGTGAGGCTGTTGCCACCAATGGCTAGTCAGCCTGGGGTCATTTTACCTCTCCAAGTGTGCACAACTCCATGATTATCCAGACTGGGTTCTCTGTAATGACGCCAATCAGCTTCACGATGTGTGGATGGTCAAACTGACGCATTGTTACTGGGGGAAAAGTGGTCTCCTGTTAATCTCCTTAAGCCTTTTCAGTTTCTTTACACTATCTCAAGTCACACACAAGGCTGAAAGCATAAAAACTTGTGCTCAATGCCACAGGTCAATCCTGATTGGATGTGGGTAAAAACAAGCACAAACAAGTTACATGGCACCATGAGAACATCAGATGAAACCCATTCTAAAGAGAAAATAAGGTAGAAAAGGGGGGCCTACAGTTATACCCACCAGCAACCACAAGGACTTCTATCTTGAAGAGAAATACTGCCAACACCTACCACTGTGGTCTTGTTCTCCTGAGTAAAAATGGCTGCTCTCAGGCCCCTAATGAAGACCAGTACTTACATAGATCTGAGGGAGTATATAAAAGAGAAAAAAACTCTAGATGCTATTTGGCTCCTATGGTGTACTGTGACTAAACACTACCTTTCAAAAGGAACCCATGTCAGGTAATGTTTACAGAAGTCACAGGGCTTAACCACCTGAGTGAGCCCAAGAGGGCCCAGAATATACTGTATATACATGTATGGCACAAAGCCATTCATAATCTCTACAACCCTCTAGCATCAGAACAGAAGCTAACCTTAAGAGAGTTACAGAACCTTAAAAGAAACTCCAAGTTTTAAAGGCAACTACTTGGAAACATAGGACTTCAGACTCCTAAAATACAAAAACAAAACCAAAAGAATGCCAAGCAAAGAAATACCTGTCTGTGAGTGACCATGCATATGTGAGTGCCAATGTCCAGAAAGGACAGAAGAGGAGGTTAGGTTTTCTGAAGCTACACTTACAGGTGTGAACCACCTGAAGTGGGTGCAGGACACTGAACCCAGGTCCTTTGCAAGCAGTAGTACATGTGCTTAACTGCTGAGCCACCTATCTAGTCCTTGCTTGTTTGTATCTAACATATAAAATACATAGAGAATAGAGACTCAAAAGTATACCACCAAATTCTATATTGTGAAATTAGGTCATTATTTACTCACTGTTGTTTTGTGAAAATTTTCTAGGTACCCAGGGCATCTGCTGTCACCTCTGGTTTTCTATGACATCACAGATCATTATCAGGACTTTTTATTTCCTTTGAAGTAATTAGTGTAGGTAATACAGAGCACAGAATAAGGAGCTGAGGACGGTCTTGCAGTCACTGGAAAACTGTCATACTACACTAGAAACTCCAGGTGAAGTTTAGCCTGTCAACTTACGTATCCAGATAGTGGATGAAGTGCTGCCACTTGCTTATAAAGCAAGCTCACTGCAACCTTGCCTGCCTGTGCATTCCTTTATGCACCATTTGTGTTTCTGTACAGTGATGGGGCTGGAGAGCAGGGATGGAAGCCACATTGTCATCAAAGCTGAAATCTTTTCTATCTAGCCTACAACTTAGGTTTTCCTGGCGTAGGCCATCTCCCCTATCTTACAGTCTGTTATTGCCTGGGGGTAGAGGGTATGATTTTTGTGTCAGCTATACTACATTTGTCGTATTTCCTGAAGAAGCAGCGATCAGACCTTCTAAAGAAGAACACAGTCTTAATCTAACCTGGCTATTTCTACAGAAATGTATAACTAAATTCTGCAGTAATGTCTTACAAAATCTGCACAACAACTGCTTAGATACATGTACTTGTGAGAGTTAATGTACAAAAACCTCTTCAAGGTGGGCAGGAAGCTAAGTCTGAAGACTAGCTGTCTGTTGTTCTTTGGCCTACATATTCAAGAAATCAACTATCTAGATAAGTGTCACTGGCTGGGCCTCTTTTTATTCTTAAATCAAGGATTAAGGAATATGACTACAGATACAGGTAATATGACATTACAGTGTGAATTACTCTGTGGTGACAGACTAGGTGGCATGAAATATAAAGTGGAAGAGATCTATCCAGTGTTTGTGTCCTGAACATCATTAGGGTTCTGTACTATGGCAAACATGACAATTGCCTTCCCCAGGCCAAGCCCTACACTGGTTCCTGTGCAAAGTGATGAGTACATAGCCTTTGTCCCCACAGGATTTAAAGTCTAGAGGGAGAGACAGATAATAAACACATGTGATCATTTTATGTATTTAAACAGGAACAGAATGTGGCTCTGAGAGAACGACAGTGGCTGACAGGAGGCCAAGACTTGAAGGATAAGAATAGAGAAATCCTATGAGAGGAGAGGGAACATCAGGGTGTTTGATGTATACAAGCTAGATAACCTAGTGGTATTCTTTAACACTAACCTTTGAGGAGAGAAAGCTCATAATGCACAGCTCATCTGAGACAGCCTCACCACCGGATGTACACACCTAGGCCAGAAGGCTGTGAGTGGGGTGGTGGAAATCATTTCAAGCTAAAGTCACCCAGGAAGCTGTCACAGGAAGCCTCTTCTGGGGTTTCTGTCTGATTACATAGGGCAGGAAGCTAGTCATTATCCTGACTCATCTGTAGCTTATGGGTTCCATCAGGCTATAACTATTGTCATAGTTACCTCTGTACTCTAGGGCTAAAGCCATTTATGTGAATGCACCAACTCCAGCCAAACATGCTGAATGCTACAGGAACCAAATAACAAAGGGAATGTGCCATCTTCCTCTCTATATAAACATGTCTGCCTATGAAAATCTGTTAAATTTAGACATTAGTTTGCAAGGGGGATAATACTAATAAAAGTAAAAGCATCTTTCCTGCAAAGACAGCTAGATTTAGGTAAAAGTCAAAATTGAATTCCACAAAAGTTTCAACAAACTTACAGGCTTCTTGAAGGAACTTCTCTCTCACACTGTCCGAAGTACAGTTTTTACATGTTTTGATTGCAACAGCCAAAGCTGGATTCTCCTGTGTTAGGGAAATTACAGAATCAGTCATACATGCAAAAAGGTTCTCCATATTAGACAACACACACACACACACACAAACACACAGAGTTTTGTAACTGTGGACTTGTGGTCAGATAGAACTAGAACTATAAAATCAGAGAGTTAAGAATATTCTGTGTGAAATCCCAGAGTAAAATGGATACACATTTGAAATGCCACAGGCAAGTCACTTATGCACGTACAGGTGCTGAGTATGTGTAATATAGTAGATGCTGTTCTAGGTTTGTGGGGCACACCAGTGAACAAACTGCTTTTAAAGGTTGGCTGGCATTCCAGTGCAAAACACTAATGATAAAGTCAGTTATTTTACAATATATTAGAACAGCGTTTTAGAAGACAGGAGTAGATCAGGCAGGGCACGGGAGACAAAGGGGTATCAGCTACATGAGGAACACTTCACTGAAAGATGAGAGGAAGACAAAGCTCCCAAGAAGAGGGAGCCAGTTAGAGTGAATGAGGAAGTTACGTGCTGTTGAAGAAATGGTGAACATGGAAGTGCAAAAGATTCGGGGATGGGAGTGATGTAGCAAGATTCTAACAGCAGAGTGTGTAAAGGTATATAAATACTGAGACAGGGGAACCTAGGAGCCAGAAAAAGGGGGAGGGGATGTATGCATTTCTAGGTTAATATAAAGACTTGGTTTTCATTTCAGGAGGATGAGAGCTTCGGTGTGGTCAAGGCAATTGAGCCCATTATCCAGGGTAGTCTCAAATTAGCAGCAATCCTCCTACAGCAGCCTTTCCATACTGAGATTGTATGCATGAGCCACTATGCCTAACTGAACCTGTAGCTCTGACCATTTGGGTGTGGAAGGGGCACTCTAGCTCCATCTGCTGCATAGAGATGATGTAGAAAGTAAAGTCAAGCATGGAGAGTGGTATAGGTGACTACTGCTGGAACCTGGGCAACAAGCTATGGTTGCCTGGGCAGTAAGCAGCAGTGGAGGTGGGAGGAGGGCTGGGCATGTGGTCTTTATTTCCTGACAGTTCAGCAAAGGTGTATCTTGGTTTGCTAGGAGAGAGTGAATTCAGGTTTTGATGAGAGGAACTAATAATGTGAAGAAGTTGAAGGCCTCTAAATATGATAAGCAAAGATACCGTTGAGACAGCTGGGGCACTGGAGGCATTAGGACAGTCTGATCCTTGGGACTGTGCATCACCAGAAGAGACAGTAGGTTCAAGACTATGCTTTGCAGCTCCATAGCAATAAAAAGTCAAGAGAAAATGGTGAAGGAGACTAGGAAGGTATGACCCACAGAACAGGAGAAAACCCAAGAAAATGTGTAATTCTAAAAGCAAAAAAGTTTGTCTTCAACAAGTTCAAAGGATGAAGCTTAAAAGATAAAAGGAACATGAAAGAAGAAATGGTCTGTGGTTTTGAGTGAATCAAGTGCACAGTATGGATGAACATGGACAGACATTATAAAACCATTATTCACCTTACTTTATCTTATGCCTCATATTCTGTCACTAAGCAAAGAAGGAAAGAGGAGGAACTCGAAGTGGAGCAGTAAGAGCTTTACAAAGGCTTGGCAAATGTTGAGATGTTGAGTATAGGCCATTCCTACTGTCTTTATGGCCTATACTCCTGTCCTTACCCTATAAAGTATTGATTAATAACTTGGGCAGAGGCACACCGAAGGTCAAAGGCCACAGTATAATGCTGTTATGAAGCCCTCTTTGACTTCTATGAATCCCTTTCTTCCTAGAAACAGCTAGGTGTGAGGAGAACTGTGTTCTCTGGTTTCCTATGGGGCTGTGTGATCTGTGTTTGGCTTTCTCTGCCAGTTCTGAGCATTTCTGTGTTCTCTGTAGGTTTCCCATTGGACTAAGCTATCTTCCTCTTGAGAATGTATTACTGGGACCTAGGTCCTGCAGACTGAGCATGATTCAAAAGAAGAAATAGTAGATGTTAGAAGGCATAGTAGGTAACACATCATGCTGGTCAAGAAGCAGTTGCTTAAAAAGTGAATCACGGCAATTCATAGTCACTATAAGCACCAGTCACAAGCAACAAGGACTAGACTTAAAGACAGCTGAGGAAAAAAGGTCAATTCGAACCTTCTCGGTGTTGGAACATCAGGATTCAGCCCCACGTTCATTACCCTCAAGCACTTGGCTAATTTACCTTGTGCCTTACGCTTTTATGTCACTGACATGCTGAACTGGCACCTCTTTTCATTACTTTCCCTATGAGCCCATATTCACAGAGTGGAGCTACTCACTTCCAGAGTCCACTTGCAGGTACAAAGTTATTTTTAAGGTATCATGATCCAAAAGGAACTATAGACAGCACACTCGAGAGTGACTTTATGTGTAATTTCACGAGGTAATGAGATATGCAACCCAATATTTTTCTGAATGTTTTTGTGAGGCTGTTTTGAAGGTCAAGGTTTCACTTTGCTATGTGACTAGGCTGCCTTGATCTTACAACCCCCTGCCCAGCTTCCTAAACCCTGGGATGACAGGTATGTGCCTCCACATCTGGCTCACCAGTGACTGAACATTCAGGGTGTGAGTTGCCCTTTCCAGTATATAGGCCTCACCCAGAAGACTCTTATAAAGAGGTGGGACTGAGATACTATCTTCTGACCTTAAAACTGACTACTTTTTACTTTCCTTTTGGACTTTGGACAGCATTATCAATTCTTCTGAGTTTGCTAACCTGGGGTCTTGGAACTTGCTGGCTTCCATCACCACAGAAGCCAATTCCTTAACTCGTATCTACACAGGCTTTATTCTGTGCCTCTAGAAGACTGTCAAAGCTGTGTGTTCCATAGTCTTCTCTATCTCTGAAATGAAACCACAGTCACAGCTGTTTAAAGAAGACATCTTGATGAAGCTTTAAACTTCTGTTTCCCTTACCCTTATATCCAGCAATTTAGGAGCAGGTCCTGCTGTTCTTACACACAACACATATCCCACTGAGGCTGTTCTCTAGAGGACCCTAGGTAGGGTAGCCACAGCTGCCTTGCTACAACACCCTCTGCCACAACTCTGCACAAAGCAGGAAGACATTTTTAAAATGTGAAATGGATCTCCTCACAATGCCCAACTCTAACACACTCTCTCTCTCTCTCTCTCTCTCTCTCTCTCTCTCTCTCTCCTCCCCACCCTCCCTTCCCAGGTTACAGACTCAGCTTTCCTTCCTGTTAGATATCAGAAAGAAAGTGGTTCCTGCTATTGTTCTGAGGAAGGCAATTCATTTTACAACTATAGTAAATAGCAGACTGAGGGTATAGGATTGTTATATCTAAGACAGATTCATTTTTTTTAAACAGTGGGGCACGTGGAGGGAGTTTACCAATGCTGCTATGTGAGCCAGGTAAGTCTAGGAATTTACTTAAAAAGACTTGTTGGGGAAAAGGACAGACACTCACGCAATTTAGTAACAGAAACCCATGAGCCCCACTTCCTGGCATCACAGTATGGCAGAGCTACATCTAGGCTTAGATTTTCTACCAATTAAAACCCAGGCTTCCTTCTGCTGTATTTTGGCCTCAAAAGGCAGAGTTAAGAGAATGAAAATAAATACAGATATAGTTTTCTTGAAATTGAAAAAAGAAAATAGTATAAATGTATAGAGTTATGAGAACTCTGACTGCTTGTGAGAAAACTACAAGAAAACAAGTTAAGTCTTGTGACCTCTATTTTTTGAAAACACAAGACTTTTTCTTTGAATGTGTTTTTGTGCTCCTCCCAGGTGTAAGAGAAGTGAATTTACTTCAGCTGTTGTTATTTATACGACCCTATGGAAAAATGTGGTTTTGCCATGTGATGCCTTTTTTTTTTTTTTTTTTTTTTTTTTTTTTTTTTTTTTTTTTTTTTTTTTGGTTTTTTGAGACAGGGTTTCTCTGTGTAGCCTTGGCTGTCCTGGAACTCACTCTGTAGACCAGGCTGGCCTCAAACTAAGAAATCCGCCTGCCTCTGCCTCCCAAGTGCTGGGATTAAAGGCGTGAGCCATCACCGCCGCCTGGCCCACTCATGTGATTCTTAACTCTCAAGAATATTGTCTGATACTCTGAATAAAGTAGGCTACTGCATGAGACTTTAGTCTGCTTCATTTTTAAGCCCAGCTCTCACAGCACCGCCAAGTAGAGTGGTAAACAATATATTCTGTAATTCCATTTAAAAACCGAGGAAAGGCATCAGAATCACTTCCACCTACACACCAGGACGAGCAGGGAGCTTTTCCTTCTGTCTAGTGTATGGAAAAAGGCAGCTATGGAAGCTCAGTAGAAAAGCAGCATCTCAAGTGTTCACACCAAGGATGTCAGTCACAAGAGCTAATTTTGTGTGCCGTTATATTATCACAACCATCTGTGCATCTATCAACATTTTGGTTTAAAAAGTTTCTTCAAGCCATGCGGCGGTGGTGGCACACACCTCTAATCCCAGCACTTGGGAGGCAGAGGCAGGTGGATTTCTGAGTTCGAGGCCAGCCTGGTCTACAGAGTAAGTTCCAGGACAGCCAGGGCTACACAGAGAAACCCTATCTCGAAAAACGAAAAAAAAAAAGAAAAGAAAAGAAAAGAAAAGTTTCTTCAATATATATATATATTTTTTTTTAAATTCTAAAACACAAATTTAAATATCAATCTAAAACGAAAAAAGACAAAGTGAAGGGCACTAGTGAAGATACAGAAATCTTGGCTAGGAGGCATGTAACACTGAAGAGTGCTTTGGAAAACTGATAGTCAAAAAGTTAAGCATAGCTACTATATGAGGAAACTCTACATAACAATGTTCATAGCAGTACTTAATATCCAAAAAGTAAAAACATCCTAGATATTCACTAAGTGGAGAATAGACAAATGGGGTCTGGAGTGATGGCTCACTGGTTAATAAGACTGGCTGCTTTTCTGGAAGACTCAGCTTTGATTCCCAGCATCCACACGTCAGTTTACAACTGTCTGTAACTCCAATTCTAGGGGATTCAACATCCTCTTCTGACCTCCTTAGACACCAGTAAAGTACACGGTAGACATATATACATGCAGGCAAAACACTCATACACATAAAATAAATATTTTAAGAAGAAGGCATAAAAGGTAGTAAATGTATATAAATGAATATTATAATTATAAGGCAATGAAAGGGAAGAAGATTGCATATTAAATGACCCCATTTATATGAAATATCCTCAGCAGGGAAACTGAAAGGCATAAAGGAGACAAGTGTCTGCCAGGAGCTTGGCAGGGAAGTTTAGCATGAACAGCATCTGTTGATGGGTACCAAGATTTTTAGGTGAAGAAGGGTTCTAAAATTGACTGAGGTAAAATGTACAATTTTGTGAACACTAGCTTTATATAGTTAAACAGTCAAAAATCAGTCTTGATTTCTGGTAGTGGTAAGGACTTACTGGGCTCAGGTACACGCCTTGATGTACATCTCCAAACTGACCTTCTCCAATACAGCGTCCAAGTTCTATTCTTTCTCTCTGAATCTCATAGTCCCTGGCTGCAAAACATGGCCCACACATAAATAAACTGGCACAGAATTCCAAATGTGGATATAGCACAAGATACTTGTATCTAATTATCATTCATGAATATATTTTCATTTGTAGCAAATCAACATAAAAAAATGTTTGAACAGAGTAGAACCCTCTTAAACATTATTTTAAACACTATTAATAATCGGCTATGGTACTCTTGCAGAACTACCAAACAGTGAGTTTGACTGATGGTAGATTTTTATTTTTAGCCCATTTGTGCTTAGAAATCTCCGATTTATTTGGTTATCTGATAATTTTCTAAATAATTGCTCTAAATACTGCATTATATGTATAATTAATAACACTATTGATTTAGATATGAAGGCTCTAAAATTATTTAAAGCAATTATTTTTAAAATAACTGTAATGTCTAAGAACAGAAGCAACATTAAACCTTTTGAGTAAACTAGATTTTGAAAGTTTAAGAGTTTTCCACTTCATTATAATCCTACCTCTAGATTATTTATGCAGCTAAAAGAGTTTAAAGAGGTAGTTTCTAGAAATGTATTTCCAATGCTTTTGAAATGAATATATCTGCACAAGCACCTGAGAGTATGTGCTCCAATTAAGACAATAAATCACGAGTTTCATCAAGTTACTTAGCAGGCTGCTGAGGCACACGGAAACAAAGTATCTACTAGGAATGCAAAGAAACCAAACTCTAGTTGGATTAGATATTCAGTTTTGGGCTACTTCAAGCATGAGAATCAATCCATGCCTCCCCTGCATATGTTCCATCTCTGGTGTCACCAACATAACAGCAAGAGTTAGCAGACACCTGGGTCAGAAAGCTAAACCAAACAGATCACCCACCCTCAGTTTTAGACAGCTGTTTCTCTTCCTCTTTAAAATCGATTTAGCCAATAACTCCACTGATTTAACAGTATGAGTAAACCAATGAAAACAAGTTTAAAAACATATTAACTGAAACTGAAAAACCCCCATCACTTCATCGTGGCAATTGCAAGCAAATGCAGTTATATCAAAGGATCCTGTTACCTTCATCTATTCCATAGCTTTCTGTATTGCAATTAAGGGAGAGAAAAAAAAGTGGAAGACCTTGCTTAGAAATTGCTAATAGCAATTAAATTAACAACAACAAATTTGGAGAGTACATTTCAATAATATTCACCTAATTACTTTAAGCACAAATGAATAAAAAAGAAACTAAACACATGTAACAACCAACCATCTTTGAGTGAACTCAAAGACATTTAAATATGTATTCCATAAATTCTGAATTAAGAGATGTTTATATTTCTTAGTCAATTATAAGTAACAAAGACAAAAGTGGGCTCTCTGAAGAACTGGAGCAGTGATTAAAAGTTAGTCAAATGGTAAATTCAAGTTGAACTCATTGTCTTAAGTTGCTGTTTGTGGCCCAAACCTACAGACTACATACATCTCCGTTCCTTCACCCAGATGTTAAAGCAACTCTTTAAAGGTAGGTGGACATGAGCAGGGAACTATAGGCCTCAGAAGCCTGCCAGTTTTCTCTTTATTTTGGTAATATCTCCCTAATGCATACAGAAAATCCAAATAAGGACACTTTAAAAATATTCCACAAAAGTACAGAACCTAGTTCTTTTGAAATACATGAAATCAGGTCATTTGGACTTCAAGTTAATTTTTAAGGCCTAGATGTGGGGTTTTTTTGTTTGTTTGTTTGTTTGGTTGGTTGGTTGGTTGGTTTTTTTGGTTTTTTTGTTTTTTTTGAGACAGGGTTTCTCTGTGTAGCCCTGGCTGTCCTGAAACTCACTCTACACCAGGCTAGCCTTGAACTCAGAAATCCGACTGTTTCTGCCTCCCAAGTGCTGAAATTAAAGGCATGTACCACTACTGCCTGGCCTAGATGTGGGTCTTAATTAATTGACTGATTTGATTTGATTTATACACCAAAGTGAAAATTCAGGGACTTAACCAATTCAATTTATAGGGACAATATACTCCTAGACAGGTCTAGGGCATGCAGATTTTCCTCTACCAGTACAGTGCACAATCACTGTGGAAAAGGATATGATGATATTTCCAAGCTGGAATAGGACACCAAAGGGCCTCCCAGTGGGCTGCTGGGATAGTGGGCTAGCTTCTGCTAGAGAACAGCAATGAGGATAGTTTTACAGAGAAAAGGAAGCCATTCAATGAGTGCACATACACATTTAAACTTGAAATAATATTCTGTTCAATGTGAGTACATATACATTTAAACTTAAAATAAAATAACACTCATTTTCTCTCAAGGCAAAATAATCAATAAAGACTACAATATCATAGTCAAAAAATGGTATGACAAAAATTCTATAATTAAATGAATAAACTTATTTCTGGTATCTGCATTTCAAACTTCTGACTGTAAGGATAGGCACAAAGACTTCTACCAAAGAGTTGAAAGAACATTTCTGTTAGGTGCTCAAAAGCTTCTCATTGTGAGGAGCAAGCAGCCTACTTACTCGAGGGCATGGTGTATGTGTCTTCTTCATCGATGATCTCAGCATAGTCATCTGTCTCTGTTTGGAAGGAAACAAGACAGGTTGGGTGAACTAAAATGCTTGACCAACTGGCCTTTAACATAATTTCAAACAACCGGATTCTGTGCTCCAAACCCACAATGTGCAAATGGACTTCTGAGAATAATAGAATTCAGATCTGGCTCACATGTAATTATAAAAAGAAAAGTGACATTTTGGTCCAACATGTCATCACACACACTTGTTTATCAGAAGGCAAATAGGCTAACAATCCTTATGGAAACTAGTAGGGTGTTAATTAAGCACTACAAAATTCAAATGCCCGCTTAGTCCAATGCTCTCCTTCAACTACAGCAAACACATATCTGGACCACACTGAGGGCTGGTGGGAGTTCCCAAGTGACACAGATATCTTCAAACAGAGATTCACTCCAATTCACTCCATTTATCCTGTAAGGACAACTCTGAGCTTCTCCTTAAGAACACATAGTGACTCAATTTCTGAGGGCACTATACTGGGGTGATTTATTGCATTTATTCTGGGTTTTAAAACAAAACAAAACAAAACAAAAACATGCAATCCAAGAATTTATCTTTTGGTGCCTTTTTACCCATGCAAAAGACCTAGTAGAATGAATAAGAACAAACAAACTGCATATTAAACTGAGCTACTTTTGAGATAAGGTGGATATAGTCACGCTTCGACTAATTCCTTTCGGTAAATGCAGCAACTTAAACCCCCATGGCAATACTGGGAAAGTTAAAAGAACACTTGTGGAGAAAACTGCCACAACTGAGTATATACCAGTGCTGGGAAGGTGGATTTTGGTTGATTCCCTCTGGAGAAGACTTCTGCCCAGCTGCTGATAAAGCTCTCAGAGAGCTAGCTTAACGACTATACTGCAAGTGCTTCCTCCTATCCACCACTGAGATCAAAAGCATGCAAGTCAAGGAAACTTCAGAAAGCACTCTTTCCAGTGGTGAGGATACTGCCACTACATGTGCTGCAGCTGGATAACCACTGCCACCAAACCTCTAAAGCAATGGTTCTCAACCTGTTGGTCACAGCACCCAGAGGTGTCAAGTATCAGATATCCTGTATATCAGATATTCACATTATGCTTCCTAACAGTAACAAAATTATAGTTACTAAGTAGCAATGAGATAATCTTATGGCTGGGGGTCACCAAAACATAAAAAAAACTGGATTAAAGGGTTGCAGTTAGGAAGGTTGAGAACCACTGCTCTACAGAGAAAGATGCAGTTCTGAATGTGTAGTAAGCACTAAAAGGGATTAAAATTTTTTTTAAAAAAATCTAGCTAGGGAAAAACACCATCAACAAATTAACTCTCCTAAATCCTAGATGAAAGGTGCATACTCTAAAATATCCTCACATGTTTATAAGCATTATGTATACAGAATTAAAGCAAAGCATTTTTTATATTTAGTATTTTTGTTTTGCTTTGTTTTTCAAGACAGGGTTCTCTGTCTTGGCTATCCTGGACTCTCTTTGCAGACCAGGCTGGCCTCGAACTCACAGAGTGCCTGTGCCTCTGCCTCCTGAGTGTTGGAATTAAAGGAATGTGCCACCATGCTGGACTTAATTTAGTTATTAAAAATGTTATGTGTATGGACAATTTGCCTTCATGCGAATGTTTGGTGCCCATAGAAGCCAGAATTGGAGTTACAAATGGTTGTGAGCTGTCATGTAGGTGCTGGGAATCAAACCTATCCTCTACAAGAGCAGCTAGTGTTGACCTCTGAGCCATCTCTCCAGCCCCTAAAGCAACATTCTAATGAATCTGAAATGCAACCTGCTCCTCTTGTCTTCCTTACTGGGTCCTCAGATATTTGACACCCAGTAGGCCTGCCACTTTGCTTTTGTGTACGACAGCCAATAAAAGAAAAACTGGAGGCTGGAGGGAGCTGCTCTCTAAAAACCATGACCATGTGAGGAGGAGTCTACTCCAATAGCTGAGCCATGTAAGCAACATATGACTAAGACTGGTCTTTGCCAATTGCTTTCTGTACTATGTTATTTAATGTAGTAGACTTAATCATCACACTGTCTTATAAATCGAATGCCCCAAAGCTACTGCAGCACAAATTCCTGGGTAGCAGAGAACCAAAGCAAGCTCATCCCAAAGTGAATCCTCTCAGGTAACTGGAGTCTACTGTCTGAATGAAGGGTGTGAAACGGAAGATGATATCAATAGCGGTGACCTCAACTGAGTCTTACTATGTCCTAAAAAAGGCTCATATGGGCTCACAGGTAGTTTTGGTTTCTGCTACCATACCTTGCTTCAAAGTTTTCCTCAAACTATCCATATTCCTTATTGTTAATTCTCTAATGTTGTTCTTTAAGTACCATATATTAGTTTGCGACTTTGACATCTATATGCCACCTCTCCAGAGCAGAGTGTACTGGAGCAGCGTCCCCATGTGTCCTTTTGCTCCTCAATGTCCTCGACATCAAGCACAGTATCTGACACAATGCATATGCTCGGAAGCTCTGTGCTAAGCAATGAGGATGAATGCACCATGGTAACACAATTAGTACAGTGTATTCCCAGGACTTGAGAAACTTATGCAGGGTCACACAGGCAACAAAAAGCAGGGCATGCTGTACTTGTCTGTTTACCTGCCTATGCCACAGCCATGCCTTTATGTGTATAAGAGAACAGTATGCACCTGTGGGGTTATGATGATAGGAAATGATGTTGACAGGGGCTGAGAAATGGCAGGCATACCTAATGCTACTGTTAACAAGGACATCTTAGGACCTGAAGATAAGTGGTTCCTACCTGAAGGCCCTTTTAATCAGTCTTCCTTTAACTCAATATCTCCAAAGCAAGTTCATACCATGCCTACCACTTGCCCCAGGGCATAGCAATCTTGAATCAATTCAGAAGGCAAAAAAATGGAAATGACTTATATACAGCAGGATTTGGGAAAATAATATTGCCTACATTTCAGCTGGTTCACAAAATCATAAGAAAGGATCTATACATGCCAGGCAATAGTGGTTCACTCATGAAACCTCAGCACTTGGGAGGTTATGGCAGTAGAAACATTCATGAGTTTGAGGCCATAGTAGAAACATTCATGAGTTTGAGGCTAGCCTGGGCCATAGAGTGAGACTTCCCCTCAAAACAAAACCCTGAAAACAAAAACTAAAATAGAAAGGATTTGTGTATTTTCTAAAAAGTTATTTGAGTTCAACATAAAATCTCTGATGACTTATGGAAGGAGCAAAACTAGAGAGAGTTTGTTATCTTTAGGAATTGTAGGACAGTGTAGAGTCCAGCCAGAAAATGCCCCCTGAATAATGGCATCACAGGAGTAACATAGGAAGTCAAAAAGGTGAAGGCTCAGAGATCTGGGCACCAAAATAAGAAAAAAATGGAAGGGGGGGCACGTGGCCCTACATTTTCTAGTTGACATGACTGGGAAAAGGTCCCTGAACTGAAAAGTGGATAGTGCTGTGACTAGTCACACAGCTCTCAGCAGACCCTTGTTCGCATGCACAAACAAAGTTAATGGGCCTCAACGTGGCTCATAAATCCTTAGCTCTAAGAAGCTGTGTATCAGCTTTTATTATGTTTCAAAAGTTAGCTATATATGCTTGTCATCCCAGATATGCCTGAGCCTAAGGTGGAAGAATCATTTGGGGCCAACCTGGGCAACACAAGCAATACCTTGCCTCAAAAAAATAAAAATAAAAACGGGGGGCTGGGAATATAGCACAGTTAGTATACCTAGCATACATAAGGCCCCAAGTTTAGTCCCCAGCACCTCATAAAACTAGGCACAATGGCACACACCATAATCTCAGCATTTAGAAGATGAAGAGAGAAGGATTAGAAATTCAGTGTTATCCTTGGTTACATATCAAGTTGGATACCAACATGGGCTGGACATCTCTATCTCAAAAATAGGAAGAAATAAAATAACTTGGGAAAATACAAATAAGTATTATAAAACCAAGAACTTCTAAATATTAGAATATTATTGTAATTTGTTATGTCTCAGTATCGCAATATGAGAGGGAAGAAGGTCATAGCTCAGAAATGAAAGACAAGTTCTCATGTTACAGCACAGTAAAAGGAGACAAAACTACTACAGAAACAGTGGTATCACAGGGTCACACATACCCAGGCACACTTGTCTCTGAAACTGCATGAATGGGCCTGCCTGAAGTTTGTGAGGGATGCCCTGGTACACCATGGATATTGTCCTTAGGTCTGAAGAGAAAAGCAATGTACAAAAGCCTGAGCTCAGAATCTCCCTCTGAAACTGAAACTGTGATTCCTGATGTGTTGGGTTAGACACAGCTCCCTCAGGAGGCATGTTTGCTAGAGCAGGTAGATACCCAAAACTCTGACAACTGTTCTCCTGACTGGCTTTCCTGTTGCTCTTGGGGCTTGGAAGGTGGCTCATGCATGTGCATGTACCTATATATGTCTGTGCTTTACTATCAAGGCCATGTAATAATACTGTCACAGGGGCTAGCTCATTTAGATAATCAAGGAGGACTAATCACCCTAAGGGTCTTATCCTGCCAGGGTTAGCATGTTATAATCTCTGTAGAAACCATATATATAACATCACAAAGAGGGCTTTTTCTAGGAGTCAAAAGGCCATTTTACTCAAACTCTTAACCAACTACATGACCTAGACCTGGAAATGGAATACTTTTTCTATAAGAGGCCAGGCAAGAAGAAATATTTTACAACTGTACTCCTGTGGCAAGGTGTTCAAACTACAACCTTGGGTGGACAGGTATCAAGCCAACAAATACATAAGGCTATGTTGTAACCAAACTGTTTACTTATGGACACTCTAGTTTGAGTTTCACATAATTCTGACATCCTAAGTACTAATTTTCTTTTAAAATTTTCCCGATAACTATTAAAAGCATAAAAACATTGTTATCTTAACAAGCAGCATTAGAAAGGATGAGCCTTAGTTCCTTACCAACCCTGGCCAAGACCATAACTCCCTTACTCTCTGTAAAATGGAACATAGCCTAGCTCTAGCCAAATCAGTACCAGGAACTTTAGTGTGAGGAAAGTACATATGAATGTTTGCACTCCACCCTTCTGTGGTAAGCAATGCTGGTCTACAGTTGTCTGCATCTGTGCCTAGTAGTCATCCTCACAATGACCACTGGGGCCTTTTCTCACGGGGAAGCAGGCTGCTAAAGTCACTTGCAAGTCAGCTGGTGACAGAATGGAACAGTGGAGAAGGCGGAGACTGGAACTTCACTTCTAGTCTCTAATGGTTGATGTCTCCATCTGTCAACTATGCAGCCTGATGAGGTGAAGGAGGGTTGGTAGGTAGTCAGGAAGCACAGGAAACATTCCAGAGTAGCAGGTACTAACACTTGACTTTCACAGAGCACCCCAGAAGTGAAGCTCCACACCGGCTTCCAATTCCACAAGAAGCACACTATTTCCTGGAATTCCTTGGTCCTGTGTGCTCATACTCTGCAGGTTCACATCTAGCAGTAAACCTCCACCGAATGTATTCTGTCACTCAACCACAACAAAAAATACTAATTTCCCTCTATTTTAGTTTATAAAACTTTATCTTCTGGAATTAATACACCAAATTTTGTGCAGGAACAACACAAAGCAGACAAAAACCCTAACACCAAAAGTAATTTTAAAATCTATTAAATGCCAAGGCAAAAGCAGTCGTTATAGTGCTAGTGCTTCCTTGATTATCACAGTTAGACAGCTGTTAAAGATCACTGTGTTTGCTTTTTAGTACCCCATTCATAAATTAAAAGTTTATTATACATGCAGCACATGATTATCCCACAGCAGTAACACAAATGTGAAAATAAATATTACCGTCCCCACTAATTTCATCTGCAGATCCAGGTGGCATGCAAAGGAAGAAGTAGGGAACAAAGGGTAGGAGGGACAGGAAGGAAGGAGAAAAGAGAAGGAAACACACTATTAAAATGACAAATAAATCAACACTTAAGAAAATAACAGAATCACCCCAAGGTTCATTCACAAGATAAAAAAAAAAAAAAGTCCTACTAGTATGTTTACTGGAGTTGAAAGCCATTAAGCAAAGTTTTAAGCTGCCAACAGATTATATAGTTACACAGGAAAACAGTGGAGCTTAATTACTTTCTACCACAGTAGGCAAAAGTAATTTCACTGTCTTACATTGTTAAATGTTAAACGAGCTTCCACTTTCCTTAAGGAGCATTTGTATCATTTCAGATACAAGAAACTCTTCATTACCCTGTAAGCAAAAGGGTCACCAGAAGATAAGCAGTGAATTGAATGAGGCAGTAAACTGAAGTCCCCATGATAGATGCAGGCCATGCCCACACTACCATAAAGGGCAAGTGTAGTTCTCAAGGCTTTAATGACAATTCAGGTTCCCATTTGAATTCATATGAAACTACTAATTTTCAAGCATTTTTGAAAAAAAAAAGTTTTAATAATTAAAACAAAAATCACTGATTTACTACGAAACCCTCCAAATGGCACAGCTGCCTCATTTATCCTGAATATCTGCCTCCCAGAACACAGAACGCAGACACCCAGGGCTCATATGGACTGTGTCCCACATGCTGTATTAGGAAATTCACAAGACCAGAAACAGGTCTTGACAACCACTAGGAAAAACAAGATAACAAAAATGGCACCAGAAAGCTACTTCTTGCCCTGTCATGCATTTAAAAGCAGCAAATGGGCAACAAAAAGATTGCCTAGTTAAGACAATGGCATAAATTATGTCAACAGTGAGACACAAAACCTGCCCCACCAAGTTATCACATCTGGACAGTGGTCAGCACATACATTGCTATTCAGTATGGCTATTGACTGCTTGGGACAATCTAGAAGCATCTAGCTATAGTTAGTTTTGTGAGGTGCCTTGGTTGACAGGAAAGCCTGTGTGAGTGCAGTGCAGTACCCGTTGGAGGAGGTTCAAGAGAACAGAAGACCAAAGGGAGAAAGCGCCTAGCTTTCTTAACTTTATGTTGGCAGTGATTGACTCCTTTATAGAGGCAAGAGAAGAAAGAGAAAAACAGAAACAAATTATTTCAATACAAAAAAACAACCAGTTAATTTTAAAACTATAACTATAAAAATAAATACAAAATTAGAATGCTTTTATTGTTATCATTGACTTGTAGCTTAAAAAGAATTATTTGTTTTACTAAAGATTAACACTAGATACAAACCAAACCAAACCAAAACAAATGACGAACAGCTATGAGCTCTTCAGGCAAGCCAAGTAATAACGAATAACACAACTAAAAATAAAAAGGGGGGGATGGGGAAACCTGTAACAGAAAGAAAGGAAGAAAGAAAGAGAGAGAGAGAGAAAGAGAGAGAAACAGAGAGAGAAACAGAGAGAAAGAGAGAGAGACTAAAGAATAACTCAAGGATCAAGGACAGTCTATATCTTTGTCAACATTTAACATTTGTCCATAAAGAAAGAAATCTTAGAAAACTGTAAGAGCTTTATGAGCAGCTAAGATCTGGAGTATGTTACATAAACTGATGATGAGGGTGTTCAACTACAGAAGCTGCAAAGCTGCCCCCATCTATCTACCCCTTTGTCCATCCATACGCTTAAACTTAAGAGGGACCCACTCTATGTGAAGCAGTGAAGACACAGAGTGGCTACAGTGCAGCAATGGCAGTACAGCACACACATCAGAATCAAGCAGACATAGTATGACAGTACACACTATGGTGTCATCAGTAACAGTCCTGACTTGAATGTGGGCCCATGAAGAATGAGGTTAAACAATTTGGCAATCAAGAAGGCAATAATCTGGGGCTGGAGAGATGGCTCAGAGGTTAAGAACACTGATTGCTCTTCTGGAGGTCTTGAGTTCAATTCCCAGCAACCACATGGTGGCTCACAAGCATCTGTAATGGGATCCAATGTTCTCTTCTGCTCTGTCTGAAGGCAACAATGGTGTAACTCATATGCATAAAATAATAATCTTTTTAAAAAGGCAATAATCTCAGTATTAACACACTAGGAAGGGAAATGAGAAGAACTAAAATGTACAAATTAGCAGTATTTTTCAAGAGGAATGTTTTGAGTTCAGTGACAGTTACTAACTACATCATCTGAGTGCTTGGGCTGAAACCACTCTTAGTTTCTAGACTTCCTATATAATAGCTCTGGCCAGATAGTAAATAGATACCCATTTGATGCTGGTAGATTATCGACTAAGGTGGGAGGGAGACGATCAGGATCAAAGACCTACGGGGGAAAATCCTGCAATGAATTAGTATGGGCTATGGATGACAACATCTGTTGGTATTCATTTCCTGGTATTGAGAAACATGCTCTGACTACATAAGAGGATGTCTGAAGACAGATATGGAGATAAATGCTTATAACTTCACAGCTTTGGAGGTAGAGGCAGAAGGATCAGGAGTTGAAAGTCTGTCTGGGCTACATAAGACTCCATGTCAAAAAAAAAAAAAAGAAGAACTAAAAAATAAAAAAATAAAAACCAAGCCAATATGAAATAAAATAAAATTGAGAAAATAAAATACCTACTTTTTAAACTCATGATTCTTAAAACCATTCTCTATGGTAAAGATAGATAGATAGATAGATAGATAGATAGATAGATAGATAGATAGATAGATAGCATTAAGGAGCCTAGCAGACAGAGCCTGATAGCAGCTCTACTTACACTGACAGTTTCCACTTCTTGGAGAGGAACCACTGTCCATGTCTAGCTTTTCTTAGTTCTTTATTATATAGTCTATTTCTAGTCAGAGAAATATTCTTTATCTTAACTGAAAAAGAAGCAGTTTTTAAAATGTGCTTCTTGAGTAATACTTAACCTGCTTCATATAAACAGTTATGAGGCTTCTTACAGAAGATAATTATTTTTGCTGCATGCTTTGAACATCTATCATGAGTTAGGCATACTGTACAGGAGACAGTGTTAAGCAAAATAAAGCCATGGACTTAGGTCTTAGGTATAGACAATCAGGATCTGCAATGTAATGAACTGGAAGGAGAAGCAGAAGGCCAATGGAGAGAGGGAAGCCACTTAGGGAATGGTGGAGGCCCAGGCCCAGGCTCAGAAAAGGCACTAGGATACAGCTCCAATGTGCTAAGCATGAGGTGCCCAATGAACTTCTAAGAGCAGATGGTAAGCAGACAGGCCACAGACTAAATTAAGCCATAAAGGAAAGAGATCACACAAGGGAGATAAAAAGACTAACAACAGTGATCCATACACTCAATATTGAGTTCTTGGCATGAAGAGTGGCCAGCAAGTGAGGCAAATCCTCAAGAGGAAAATCCTGCTGGGGTTAGGGATAGCAGGGGGTTGGGATGGGCCATCATAATGTCCTAGTATCATTGTGGTGATAAATTATGCTGACAAAAAGTAATTTTTTTGGGGGGGGAGGTTTATTTTACCTCCTAATTATGGAGTTATATGAATTTCAGGTTAGAGTCCATTCCTGTGGGAAGCCAAGGCAGAAACTACTTGAAGCAATACTCATATACAGTCAAGAGCAAAGACACAATGAAGTTTTGCATGCTCATACCGATTAGCCCCCTTTCTCTATTTCTATATAATTCAAGACTCAAATCTAGGGATATGTTGCTGCCCACAATGGGCATGACTTCTCACTTCAATGAACACAATTTAGACAGTATTCCACAAGAATGCCAAGCTGATATAAATAATCTTTCTTTATGACTTTCTTTCTAGGTGACTTTACACTGTGCTAACCTGACAATTAAAACTAACCATCACAACCAGGGCATGGTGGTGCAGGCTTTTAATCCCAGCACTCTGAAGACAGAGGCAGGAGGATAAAGCCAGCTTGGTTTACATAGTGAACTCCAAGAGAGCCAGAATTACATAGTGAGACCTTGCCTCTAAAAACAAACAAACAAATCAAATTTATGTGTAAAAAGCTGTTTTTCTGTCAGAGTGCATTACAGAGGTCAGGTTTGAAACTGGCTGGGATGCAACCCACTGAACAATTTTTATTTATTTATTTTGGTGACAGTGCGTCACAATGTAGTACTGGCAGGCCTGGAGTTATGTTATGGAGTAAGGTGAACATGAGCATGAGCAAGCCAGCAGACAGCATCCCTACATGGTTTCTGCCTGAGCTCCTAGCCTAACCTGCCCTGATGACTGTAACTTGGAAGTATAAGTCAATAAATAAACAATAATAATAAATAATAATAAATAAAGCTACTGCTTTAGCCAGTGAATTATTATAGTAACAAAATTAAAACTAGAACATTACAAACAAACAGGAATGCCTGGCTGACAGACAGAAGTGGCAGGGAGGAAACTGAACAAGGATATCCTGTTTCACCATTATCTGATAAAACTGAGCAGAAAGATGGAAGAGATGAGATTTAAACACACTAAATGCCTGATAACATTTTTATATTTAGAGGGGAAGAAGCTTGAGAACCATTTGCTTTGGAATAATAACAGGATTATAAGCATATATAAGAGCTGGAAGCAAAGCTAACATGAAACTGGTTGTAAACTTTTGACTGTTGATTCTGGGTGATGAGTATGTAGAAAAATCAATTCACAATTCTGTCCTCTCTTTTGCATATACTTGAAACACTCAATGATAAAGTATTTAAAGAAATTCTTCAAAGGCAAAAGACATAGTAAGAATTTGATATTGGCCAGGCAGCAGTGACGCACGCCTTTAGGCCAGGCTGGTCTACAGAGTGAGTTCCAGTACAGCCAGGGTTACACAGAGAAACCCTGTCTCGAAAAACCAAAATAAACAAACCAAAAAAAGAATTTGATATTGTCTATTTACCTATGGCTCATCTTGCATCACATAGTCTGAATTTAACCCAAAGTTACTATGCAGTTACTATTAATTGTGAAGCACTCAAGTGGGGTTTATTTTTCCTGTTCTTCCATATTAACAGTATTTGTTTGATAATTAGCAAGATGGTGCATAGCTTTCTTGTAATCCATATTGTATTTTATTTAATCTCTGTTCTTATCACTTTAACCAGAAGATTAAGGTTTGTGAACCAAGAATATTAAGCACTGCCTATTCTAAAACACACACTTTTGTAGAGTGAAAAGTGTACTTTTGTTTAAAATACTCTGGAATAGCATTTAATTTCCATCCTGGTATGAAGACTATTAGGGAAGACAAGAAACAAACCCCACAGAGCTGAAGAGGCAGATCCACAAGGACTACTTGTAAGGACAGAAGTCCTTATTGCCTAGCCTTTTTGAATGGGAAAGTGGCTCAGGTGATCTGATGTTAGGCAGGCCTACCAATCCTGCACCACCACCATATGAAAACAGGGAGTTCAATGCCAGGAAAAGGAGAAGTCGCTATCTCTGTCCCTCTCATAGGATACTATTTCTCAACTTACAATTTCCTTGTGGCCTCGGAACGCTTGAGACCTCTCAGGAACCACAGAGGAAAACAATTAAGCAGCACCCTCAAATCTTACTGGCTGCAAGCTGAATTTCAGTGACATCAGAATGGGAACATGGGCAAAAAGCAACACCGATGGACTATTCTTACTATCTTGCCCTGACCTGTGTACATCATCACCAGCCAGAGTAGCTCTAGATACCAGAGACACTGAAGCTTCTTAATGCCATAGAGTTCCTCCTAAACTAAACTGCCAGCTCAGACATGTTTGTTGTGACCACTAAGACTAGAATAACTCCTAGTTTTCCAGGTTCTCAGAGCATGCTTAAAATAGCTAATGCCTATCACTCTGCATATATCACCAGCAATGCATCCTAAAGAACATAATTTACAACAGTGAACTTTTCTCAAGCAGTACCAGGGATTGAACATGAGAGCAACACATGGCAGGTAAGTGGTCTACAACTAAGCTATATCTCCATCTCTTAACAAAAAACATCATACAACCTCACTTAGGCTTCTTGCAGAGGCTGGCTTCAAACTTGTAAACCTGTTGCTTCAACTTACTAAAAACCTGAGATTTTAGATGTGTGTCACCACACCTGGCTCTTTTGTTTTGCTTTTATTTGTTTATTTGCTTTTTGAGACAAGGTTTCTCTGGAAGTTATTCTGTAATTCCAGGCTGGCCTTGAACTCAGAGATCCACCTGTTTC
>NW_022196893.1:4051162-4063858 GCF_008632895.1 Mastomys coucha
TTAAAGTAGTACACCACTATAGCTAGCTACAAATGAACTTTTTTTTTGCAATAGTTAGCAGTATTCTAAACAGTGTTTAAATCAAGCATTCAGAGCCATGGTGACACATGACTGTAATTCCAGTACAAGGAATGCATACAAAGGAGGATCGTAAGTTCTAAGCCAGGCTGGGCAGCATAGTTTGAGATGAGACACCATTTCAAATGTGTGTGTGGGGGGGGGGTGTGGAATTTTGGCAATAGATTAGACAACTTTGGAAGGCATGACACTGTTACACTGGAAACTAGATCATAAATTAGGCATAAGTAGCTCTTTCAAAGAGAACAAAGGGCAGAATATGAACTCACACTAAAAAGGTAGTACTTTATTATTCCTATTGAATGGAGAAAATTGCTATAATGAAACCACATGCTAAAATATTCCTCCCTGCACACATCAAGATTCTGCAATAATCAATGGCATCTAATGAAAAGAGAATGAGTGCCTGGAGTTCAAGGTCTAGGCTTACAGTGGGCTGTCTATTACTCATCACTACATGAACCTGGCCAAGTCACATAAGTGCAGAGAGGGATGGTTTCCTCATCTCCAAAGCAATAAACAGGGCAATACTATGGATACGTCAGGCATGTAAGTATGTATTTGCTAAGCAGCAGCAAAGCAATCAATGGACAATAGACTCAGCATGCAAGAGCCCACAAGGAAAGAGATGCAGGGATGATTATTAACTTCTCCAGACCTATATACATGTCTCAAACCTGTACACAAACCACTCAATCATATTTGAGATGTTCTAGGATTTGAAATGAAGCAAACTGACACAAATAACATTTATTTTGCTAAATGTTTTCTTTATAGAATAATTTTTCAACAATAATATTGAGTCACTAACTCAATATAACTAAAAGAAACCTTATCTAAATAGAATTATGTGTAGTAAAATAATAACCAAAACAATCTGTTATAAACATTTTACATATGTAGTAATACTACAAATAAGTTGTCTAAATGTAGTACATCTGTCCTTTAAGCACAGAGAGGTCAATAAAATCAAAACAAATACTTCTGCCACATTAAATATATACCACTGCAGTCATTTCCATAGACATATATAAGAGAGATAATTTATAATCTATAGTCTGGTTTTGCATGGTCTAACACTAAACAAGGGCCACAGAATAAAATAATGGCAACCATCATGGACTTCTACTCACAGTTGAGGTTGGGGGCTCAATCAAGGGCCTGCTTATTCTCAGAAAACACATACACAAAAAAACCCAAACACAGTTAAGCCTTCAAAATACTTGAAATCAACTTTACTCTACGATCTGGGAAATGTCCTTACACTAACGCTGTTTCAGTGGTACCCACTTAGGGCATGCTAGCAGATCCCTGAAGACAGTCTAGGGCACTGGTCTTATAGATTGGGCTCAAGTTCTACCTGAACTCACAAAAGGCATTAAAACAATTATTTTGTTTTTGTTCTTTTTTAAAAATCTGGTTAACTCTAAGAATAACATGCATCAGGAACCATTACTATAGTAGATGTCTTTGTGAGACTGTCAATCTCATTTCTATAGTGAAATAGTTGAAATTTCAAAGGTAAACCCTTCAACAACCAACCAAAGGCCCCCACACAGCAAGCATTTGCTGAATGCATTCAAAGTGAGGTAGGGTGTAACAGGAAAGTGATCACACAGAGCACAGCCCACTCCACTGGCCTGTACAAAGCAGGCTCACTGTATATAGAAGACCATAGGCCCAACAAAAGTAGAGTTTAGTGCAGAGGATCAGCATCTCAACACATATCAGAAACACACAGCAAAGTCAAGAAATAGTCTTGGGATACGATTATAACACAGCACTCTAAGTTTTATCAAAGTATCAAAAACATTCTCAGGGATGCCAGACCAGCACTTGGACTCACTGTGCACAGGCTTCAGGCTAGATGGGCACTGCTTTACAGTCTGTGAAGACAGGATTTACAAACCTGACTTGGCCTAGGAGCAAGTAATAGATGGTCTGATCAACAGGACCAACAGGGCTAAAAATACCAGCTGTTGCTGATCACCCCTGGACACTGAGCACTCCTTTCTACCTGGTCTAGGACCAAAGTACTGCCTGTCAGCTTTTAGGGATAGAAAGTTTTTGTGTAAGGAAGGAAAGAATAAAACAGAAGAGAGTAGCCACAACCCTCAGCATAATGTGAATAAGAAACAACATTGCCAAGGAAAAGGTGGAGAGGGGAAAGGCAGGCCTAAGCCAAGGGATGACATGGCAGCCTCTGACTGAGCCTTAGTGTCATCTGGTAGACACAGGACATTACTAAGCATTTTTCTGAAAGAAGTAAATCAGAGATGGAAACACAATCCTCCCTTAGACACTCCAGGAATCCCAAGAAATTAAAACAGACTTTGAGACTATTATCCAAGTTTGCACAATAACTCTATTTTTGCTCACTGTGTATCTTCAGCAAATTTTGTACCCTCTTGGCCTCTAATCTCATCATTTTTGTACACAAAGAGAGATGTCAGCTGTCTGTTAGAAGAAGTTCATGAGTTAATTCATAGAAAAGAACACAGAACATTAAGCAAAAACTAACCACAACAGCACTCACTAAAAACCTCACTTAGGCATGGCAGAGCATTCCAATACTCTTAGCATTTAGGAGTCAGTAAGAACATCAACAACTTCAGGACAGCCTGGGCTACAAAGTAAGATTTGTTTTAAACAACAACAAATGGCCAACTTTTTCTTTCTGGGCAGGTGTCAAGTAGGAGAGGCTGGCAGGGAAGTAAAATGAAGAACTTTGATGCTAATTATTGAAGGAAACCAAGGCACCAATGTGAAGAAAGAAGATAGAAGAGCCATAGGGCCTAGGACCTATGTAATACCCAGAGGTAAGTATAGAATGAAACTCCCAGGCACAAGGGAAGTGTGAACTCATTCCTGTATTTGAGTAACTACAGAGATTGTGGCAAACAGTCATTCATTCCTAGGCTTCACCTGCAGCTGCCTTTCCATGAGGCATATATATTTCACTGCCTGAATGAGAAATGCTACTCAAATCTCACCTATCCATCCTGTAAACAACACTGAAGAATCACCCTTGGAGGCTTAGACTGCTTCTTTCCTCAGGACTTCTACTATTGCATTTGAGCCTTTTCCCTTCCAACACAAAAAAACTATGATGGCCTGGTAAGTTTACAAAGTCAATAGGTATACAAACCACAAGCCGAATAAGAACTGTACAAAAGGCTAATGAAACCCAACAAACCTAACACTCTAGATTTACTCCCAAGTCATGGTTTAGACTCTCAAATAACTGGCATGTCCTAGAGAACACACAGTAGCCCTGAAACTGTTCAGTGAGATCAAATCCAGAACCAAGAGCTTCTCTGTACTCTGTCAAGAAGTAGCTGTTGGCTCTAGGCCATCAGAACATTGATAGTGCTGCCCACTAACGGAATGACTCTGCCAGGTATGTATCACAAACACCTGTGGAGTGAAGGTTTGTGGGATGTTTGGGGGCAAGGAAGAGAACAAACAGATACATTATTATGTTGGATACCAAAAGAAGATCCAGGAACAACTGGGCAAAATATAAATTAAATTTCAAGAAAAACTGACTCAAAACAAATGAACGGGAATTAAGTCTCATCTATCATGTAATGACTATACCAGGAGGTTTTATTTTAGAAATAATAACTTTTATGTTCACAGGCATTGTTGAGAACAGATAGTGTGTGGTGACATATACACGTGGAACTATGTACAAGTATGACAGTAGGGTATAACATATATTAAGATCTACAGCTGGGGGCTGGCGAGATGGCTCAGTGGGTAAGAGCACTGACTGCTTTTCCGAAGGTCCTGAGTTCGGATCCCAGCAACCACATGGTGGCTCACAACCACCCATGAGATCGGATGCCCTCTTCTGGTGCGTCTGAAGACAGCTGCAGTGAATTACGCCAAAGCGAGTGGGGCAGGAGAGCAGCCACATACAGGATGGCTCATGGCCATCTGTACAACTACAGTGTACTCATACACATAAAATAAAATAAATCTTTAAAAAAAAAAAAAAAGATCTACAGCTGGGGCCCTTGGAAGGTGCTTTTTCTGCCCCTCCCTAAAATTCTTTTATTCTGTGCATGTTTAGATGAGGAAAAGGGGGCACATACACTTTGAAAACATAACATGAAAGTCACCATACCAACAAAGAGTTAAGATAATGTTTATATAATACCTTGATTGTATTAAATAACCATTATGTTAACTGTGAAAGAAGAAAATCATTTTTAAAAGAATCACATATTTTGAACTTCAAACATACAATACAAAGTGTATTCTGTTAAATCCTGCTAAACTTAATAAAGATAAATTATGATGACAACTTCAAAAGTTAAGGTTTCAGTCTAAACACAACATGGTATTGAAACAATATGGAGCCCTGTGTACTCTAATGAGTAACATATAGGGTTCACAGGCAGCATCTACAATAAAGTCCATATGGGTAGCTATTTCACAAAAGTAAAACCACACAGATGTTTTCTAAGCAGATGAACTGAACACAGAGTAGCATCTGCATCCTCCTCCTCCTCCTCACAGCTTACTCTTCAAGGTCTCTACCTGAAGATCCTTACCTGACACAGAGACTGCATGTGTCCGCACACCTTGCTTTTCACTGTTGGCCAACCTGCAACAGAGCAGATCAAGTGTAAGTACTGTCCTTACCAGGACTGAACACCTGCCCTATTCCTGAAAGACTACGTTCTAGACAGGTGGTTTGTTCTTTTAAAAAAGACACTGCATATGGACAGACTGTGTTAATGCTTCTAAAACCATTAAAAAAGACAATTGGGCTGAGGATATAGCTCAATGACAGAGCACTTGTTTATAGCACATTTGAGGCTCTGGGATTCATCCCCAGCACCACAAATATAAAACAATCAACCAATCAACCAATGGAGGGAGGGAGGGAGGAAATAATATTCAATCAGCGAATTAATCAATCAAAACAGACAAATGAAGAATGACAGATGTGCCTGGACTAAGCTGTTCACAAAGGTCACTTAGAGTTATTTATATAATGTAATGTGCAATGTAAAGGCTATAAAAGGGCTTAAACACTAAACTACAAATAATTGTCCAAAAGTTATAAAGAACCATGCAACAAAGACTAAATTTTTCTATTTAAAATATAAATTAAGGGTCAACAAGACACTTCAACAGGTAAAGGTGCTCGCCACCAAGCCTGACAAGTCTGCTCCCTGAATCCACATGGTAAAAGGATAGAATGGATTCTGACAAGACTGTCTTCTGTTGGATATAAGTGCAGCACTGGGGCATGTGTGAACTTACAGATATGTATACATATACATACATACATACATACATACATATATAAGCACACTAATGAATGTACAAAATAAAAACTAATTTAAAATGTATAGTAGCATTTTAACCTTCTAAATCTTACAGCATGTAAAAAAGTTAAGTATGTGTATATATTGCTATTGTATATTATCTGCTATTCAATATATTGAAAAAAATTTAGTGACACTTAAAAAAATACAAGATAGTTTAAAATTTGTGGAAAGTGCCAAACATAGGGGGAAAAAAGGTCTCTCATTGGCTGAGAAAATGACTCAGCAAGTAAGGGAGCTTGCACTGAAGCCTGGCAGCCTGAGTTTGGCCCCTGGAATCTATGTAAAGTGAAAGGAGACAGTGGACCGAATTCACAAAGTTCTCCTTTGATTTCCATGTTAGCAATGTGTGACATGTGGTATTCCAATCATATGTACATACAATCTTACAATATATAAAATGATTACATTTTTTAAGAATAGTTCTACATGTTTCAGCTATTTCCTTCATTTTTGTTCATAAGGAAAACCTCTTTCTAGTCCATAAGCATTTACTATACAAGTACCAAATGGAAATTTTTCTTAGCATATAGGGTTTATACCAAAACAAATATCAAAACTTAACACAAAGTCTATTTTTTTGCAGCCAGAAATATTCTATATAAAACTGCATAACTTGTACAATCAAAAACCACAGTACAGGATCATATAATTTATTATCTTTTACTAAATTAAACAATACTTGAAATCTATCTTTATTATAGAAACTGAAGTTACTGTCTACCAAATCAGAGGTTTCTCTTCCACTGAAGCAACATGGCTACCACATTGTGTATCAACTCCACTCACAAGCAGGCAGGACTGAGTAAACTATACTGCTTATTGCTTATTCTCTAGCCAGAACACCAGGTCCCTGCCCATCAGCTTTCTCACATGCTTGCCTTGTCACTACTGTGACAAATGCAGTATTAGAGTCTGATTGCTGTAAGGGATGCGCCTCCTTTGCTCATGTTTTACACTCATAATTACTATATGGCTAGATCAAAACAATTCCTTATGTTTTTCTAGCTGCAGACACTCTAAGAGCCGGGCACTGGTGGCACACGCCATTAATCCCAGCACTTGGGAGGCAGAGGCAGGCAGATTTCAGATCGAAATCTACAGAGTGAGTTCCAGGACAGCCAGGGCTACACAGAGAAACCTTGTCTTGAAAAACAAAACAAAAACAAAAACAAAAACCAAAAAAAAAAAAAAAAGAAAGCATAAGCTGTTGTCCCAAAGAGGGACACAGAGTAGACCATGAGAGGAAACTACTCCAATTCCTGCTCTCCATCATATCCATGACTCCACAGAATGTGGCTATTAGAGAGGCAGGTGACTGTTAGACACATGAAGACAAGACAAGTGGCTATTTTCCAAAATGTGGTAATGCCAAAATGTTGTGCATTATGGGCAAATGCAATGGTATGCCCTCCTGGCTCAGAGGCCTGTATTTCCAAAAGTGATGGAGAAGAGAAAGGCCTGAAGGAGAGTTAGGGACAGTTGATAGGAAAATTGAAAAAGTGTAATTTAGCAGATGAGAATGTGAGGAACGTCAAAATTGAGGCTAGAGGTGTCAGCAAGGCCACATGTCAGAAAAGAGCTTTATTTTGGACCATTTGATGAGGGACTGAGGTGGATAAGCAGACTCAGTAGGTGTGCAGTCCAGAGTTGATAAAAGGTACGTACCTAACCAGCTCCCCAAACAACTTAGCACCAAGTCCACATGGGCAAGCCTTTACACACTCTGCCACCAGGTACTGCTTAAGATCTCACTGTGTCCTATGGGACTCTTAGAAATTTTCTCCTTGGCTTCCTTGGACACTGCCTAGATCCTTCCATATTCTGTAGCAAGTCATACTTTTCTGACTCTGATACAACTCTGGGCCTGAGGTCCTCAATAAGGCACCTACTAGAATAGCCCTGACAGGTGATACAAATTGTGAGGACCAGGAGAGGAATGGTAGGAGGCTGCTAAAGCAGATTATCAGATACATTTACCAGGGAGAGCCAGAGGATGTGGCTACAGAGAAGAGGGCACAGACAGAAGGAAGACAAGTCCAGGGCTAGCGCTCCTTATCCCAGACTTCCACATCTCCACCGCTTAAGTATCTGAGAATTGACCTTCTAGTGTTCAGTTACCTGTTTATCCAAACAGCTAGATATTTACCTTTATAGCTTGGCCCCCAGTTCTTAGCATGCTGACTAGGAAAACAGAAGTAATGATACAATTTTTTGCATTGCTATCTCATTTCTTTAGTTACATTAAAGATCGACACTTCTCTTATGGAATTTGTAACACGAACAGTAAACCAGCAATTACGTCTCTTTCATTTTCCAAACTGTAAAAGAGAATGCCTATTTTTACATTTCTAAACAAGTGATGAAGTGAATGGCTAAGCCTATTATTACCATAACCATCTCTAGATCCCTTAATAGACTTAAAATAAAGGGAAAACTAATTTTGAAATTTCTTGATTAAATACACATTTCATATATAACTATGTTTTCACAGTCCTTGAATATATGTAGAGATTTAATTTTTCAGGAAAACAGATAAATAAAAGCCAAATGGTTATCTTAAAGTTTCTAACAAAACCAAGTAAGGAAATTCACAAATGGAGCACTTACTTTGGTATTGATGGCAACGCCCGTTCACCTTCTGGGAAGAAAAAGGAAAGAGACATGAGCAACTCCTTGGACTCCTTTAAAGGAGGAGTATAAAGGTAAGTCCAGGAAGGAGGAGAAGCCTTATTCTGGTATTTAGTGACAGTCCCTTAGAATCAAGATCATCACACTGACTCTACTTTAGGCTATTATGGATTTCCATACAAAACTTACAACAAATATAACTGGGTATTGGGTTCACATGGAAAGATATGTCAAGTCCTAATAAAGCTATAATGAAAGGTGATAAAACATAGTCTTCTCAAATGACTTCAAGATCAAGGAGCTCTTAAAATCAAAGTCTAGGTGCCTTGCCAAAGCTCTTTGATAAAATGATTTACTTAAGTAACACCCAGGCACAATGCAGGAAGGACAATGGCACAATGTATAAAGATGCAAAGGAATTCAGCAGAAACCTTGATTCCTTACAATTCAGGTCCATTCTCATCCCTTACAGGGATCTTTCTGGAATCCTGTACTCTGCTTGACCCTCTTAATTTTCTGAGCCGCTCAGAGCACACTGTCATAGACTGTTCACCCTTCCCTTATCACATCACGCCCTTACCTGGTCCTGAGCTAGCTCTCAGTAAAGTGAGTGCTCTACGGTAAAGGAAGAAAGACTAATCAGCCTGGGGTATGCAGAATAAACACAGTCCATGGCAGGACACACAGTATACTGGAGGAATTAGTATCCTACCGAAGCCTGGCTTTCCCTGCATTCCACAGATGCACTTGGAATTTTCCAAAGATGCTTCAAAAATCCACATCCTCAGTATGCCCTTGTCCTTTGCTCTATACTTACAAAACTGTTCTTCAGGAGGAGACATGAGCCTCAATTCTAGGATATGTTATTCATTCAAATCTTTAATTTCATATATTGACAGAGAATTTATTTTGTTCTTCACATACTCTAAGCTTTTCAAATATAAAGGGGGAGAAACACAACAGCATAGAAACTTTAACCTAAACTACAAAGGATACTTGAAAAAGAACTGGGAAGATAATCTCCACAGCTTAGAGAACCAATGGTAACTCAGGAGCTACTCTAAGGGTTACTCAAAGTGCTGTACTGTCACAGTGCACTTCAGCCCAGCCTTGAGTCTGTGCGCTGTGACATGGACCACTGTCCTTACACAAATAAGCATCCAGGTTACAACAGGGATCTGGCCTTCACATTTATAGTGTTACCAAGGTCAGAAATGGCTGCTGGGGTGAGCTTGTCTACCAGGGCAGCAGAAATGAAAACAGAATCCCACCTTTCTGGGGTCTGATGATGAAGGATTGTGTGGCTCCATTTACCAGCCGGCAGTATCCATCAATCAGATCAGCCATGTTCTCTGCAATCGTTAGGGATGGTGCCGTCACTGTCAGAGGCTAATGGGAAAGAACATTAGAAAGAGGCGTTATTGTTCTTCCCAGTAATCAAAGGGACAGCTGCACTATGACATCACAACTCTGCATACATTTGAATATAGAGGAATAGGAATGAAACATTTGCCAGATTTAAGTGAAAATGGAAGTTTGGTATTTAAGAACATCATTCCTTGGATGTGTGAGAGAAGGCACACTTAAAGCATAAGATAAAAAGTACTGAAACAGAGGTTCACTTTTACAAAAGAAATCACTAAATATAATTCTTCAGAATGCCTGGACCATTGGACACACTCTAGAAATTCAGGTAACAGCTTATTCCAGAGACTGATAATACAATAACATTTTATTAATCATATCTAAATGTTCTATAATTAGAGCAAATTGGTAAAATTCCAGTCTTTTCTGAACTCACAGCATGTTAGCCCAAAGGCTAACATGACGTCTCATATGATGTAAGTTTTAGGAAATTTTTTGATAAACTTCCTAAAAACCTATTTCTAAGTGTCTGTATTATATTTTCACATCCAAGTGTGTCCTGGTGCACTTGGTCCAAATGAATGGCTTGCTTCTCTCACTTGTAAATTCCTATCATTACTTGTGGGACAGAAAAGGGCAGGAGAAGCTTAAGCAACACACTGGGATCTCAGGAGGAAACAGTAATTTGCAACTAGTTTTCTATACTCCAGGCCAGAATTTTCTCATCTGCTAAAGAGTTTCTAGATGTCAGTGATTTGGAATCACAGGGCAGGACACTGGTGATTGCCTAGTGACAAGAGCAGAGCCACAGGCGAAGTTGCCTACACAATAGCTCCAAATGCTCTTCAATATGCTCTGTCTGGAGCCCAGAGTCTTGTGTAGCTCAACAGTTCTTTCTTTTACCACTTATTACTTTCTTTTTTCTTTGTTGGTGTTTATAGATGAGATCTTGCTCTGCGGCCCATGCTGAGAGCTGCCCTGGAACCCAAAAGGCTGGGATTATAAAAGTGGGCCACTGTGCCCTACCTGAAAGCTGGGATTATAGAATTGGGCCACTGTGTCTTGTCTGCCTATTTTTATCACACTGTGGAAGGTGCTATTATCATAGTTACTACACAGAGAATCTTCCAACACAATTCTAACTGGCTTCCTTGATGCTTCAGATGGTCTCTGCTTATACTTATAGCAATAGTCCGGCCTTTAAAATCTACTCCTCTCTTATTCTGAAGACATTTGACCACTATTATTAATCTTCATATATTAGGAAATTAGGAGATTAATTACTCATGAACACTTCATCTTTATCCCAGAAGTCATTTCTACACTATTTCATGGATCAGATTTTAATTTTAAAAAACCAAAAAAAATTTAGACAATATATTTCGATCATGTTTTTCCCCCTCTTCCAACTCCTCTAACATCCTTTCCGCCTCTCTACTCACCCAACCTTTCTTCTTGATCAAATTCTTAAGAGCAAGAGTGTCTTACCTCAGGAGCGCCAGCGATTTTGAGTTGTAGCATTCCTTTCCTGTCTTTGTCTTCACTGTTTGAGTACTGGATGGTTTGCACTTGGTTGAAGTCCGCTAGGTGTGTGGGCTTTGGGAAGGAAAAATATAGCTCTTAGGCCAGGGAGAAGTCCTCAATGCCTGGGGTCTGCTAACACTTATGTGATTCTTTCTGGCCCCAGCTACCAGCCTAATTTCAAGAACCGCAAGAGTCAGGGACACTTTCCTCTGGTGAACATCATGTAGTAGCCCTGAGGGCTTCCTTCTAGGTTTAGGCATGCCCAACTGTGATAACATCTTTAGGAGAACCAGGTAAATGAGAGGGTAAGAGAAAACTCAGCTTCCATACAAGAGGAATAAAGGAAGACAGGAGAATGAACTACTGCCATAAACAACCTGTCCAATTCAAGAACTCTGATGGAATTCTCAATGAGAGCAGATATTTGAACAGTTGAAAAAAATATACAAGTTAAAAATATAGTATGTAAGTATTTATAGAACAACGCAGTACTATAAGGAATTGATGGCTTATTGCCAGCACATATGTTCACATCACTTAAAACAGGAGCTGTAACCAGGGGACAGAATAGAATACAAGGTCCTTGACATGGTAATAGGAACTATTCACAACAAAATCTAAGCAGAAGACCAAAGGTCTTTTATAGTTTGTTTGTTGGCAGAGTGTCATCTCGCAGCCCAGGCTGGCCTTGAACTAACAGTCTTCATACCTGCCTTCATTACAGAAATGTCTTCCCAATAGGAATTCACTCCACACACTCAGGACAGATAAGGAAAGGCTCTTTAATAATAGTGCACAAACGGTTCTACCTAATGCCGAAGGAAAACTGGCCTCAAATAAAAATATTTACCAACTTATTATATGGGTCCTGGGCTTATACATTCTACATATGCTGTCATCCTTAAATATTTTTCAGGTCATGAGCCCCAAACTACATTCTGAACAATTTAAACAGAGATAGGCAACTATAAAACTGGCTACTTGGGTCTTGCAAGATAGGAAATTTATGCATCAAAGATACTGTCAACTTACTTCTTAAGTACACTGGTGTTCCCCCACCCACCCCCAAACAGTTGTTACCCAGGGTCATCTTGTTCACTCGGCAGAATTACACTTTTCCTGCTAAGACTCAGGGGACTTAAGGGGACTCAACAGAAAACAGGACTTAATGGTGGCAACCATGTGCTGCCCCTTTGAGTCTGGTTGTAACTTAGTGTTGCCTCTTGTTGTTATGGGAATGGAGCCTAATGGAGGTCAATCTTGGTCAATAAACATTAGCAGAAACTTTCTCAACAAGCCTAAACATTTGATAATGCCACAAAATTTTCTTTCTTACAGTTTCTAGCAAATCTCATAACTGTACTACTTATCTTCCAACTGAATTAGAGGCAGTGCTCCTTTAGCTAAATTCTATGTTGTAACCTAGTATTTGCTAGGCAAGTTTATTAGTAAATCTTATAGAGCATCAATTTTACTGCTTTAAGTCTCTCATGTGTCACTGAGATTAGAAGTGTGGTGTGTGCCATCACACTCAGTTTAGAAGGCATAATTAAAGCATATTATTAAAGCTTAACAAGGATGGTACTACATAAAGTGCTGGAGGTGCAGTGATAGGTAAAGCCCAGTTCTAATAACATACTTTCCATTGGTGAATTGCAATTTAGTTCCGAAACACTAAATGACTCAGAACATCCAAGGAAGAAGACCTAAAAAGAATGATATTCAAAATACATCAAAAGAGGTTACAGAGCGG
>NW_022196893.1:4064979-4079979 GCF_008632895.1 Mastomys coucha
GGTGCACAGCACAAATTAGTTATATATGGGGACAGTAGTTTGGTTTTTGTTTTGTTTTGTTTTGTTTTCTTTTGGTTTTACTTTTGGGTTTTTTTTTCATCTTCAGTTATCTCTGATGCAGCTTATACGAAGATAATTGTTGTTCTGTTAACTGAATACCACTCTGTAATTGCAAAAAAAAAATTGCGGCTGTTTTGTTGACATTCTGAATGCTTCTAAGTAAATACAATTTTTTTAATTAAAAAAAAAAAAAACACATCAAAAGAGAATCCACTGGGCCAGACATCAACCCAAGCGATCAATTTGATAGTGTATTAGACCAGGAAGAGACACTGGCATCAGTGCAGTAGAACAGGAGAAGCAGCAGCAGATGACAAAAGTCATGGCTCATTCATGGGTAACCTGGTTAGTATCTGTGCTGCCATACACAGCTGCTCACCTGCAATATTCACAACAATGGCAGAAACCTACCAACAAAGGCGACTATTTTCTACAGGTTTAGGCTGTAAAAGGGCAGGAATAAGCACCTTAATTTCTCAATTCCTTTAGTTCTTCAATAGCTGTAATCATTACTGCTTCACCAAGAGACACAGGCACAGATATGAATGACCCCAAAAGTCATAAAGCCACTGTCAAGATAATGGTAGCTTTGCAATGCACACGAGAACAGGTCCTTTTGAGCTCTTTAAACTCCATTTTTCATCTTTACCTCTACACAAAATGGGGGCGGGGGAGGGGAGGAGGTCACCATCTTGAACTATGTTACAACACCAGAGATAGAAAAAAGGTTTTAAATGTAAAATGATAGACAAAAAAATCTTGCAAGAAAAAATGACTACAAACTGAATCTGAAGGCTATGACTAAAACTCATGAAGTCATAGATGACTGGACACTGTCAGGCTTTCTAAAGAGGTATGCCATTTACACTCCATCCCAGTGGACTAAGTGGTCCTGCTGGTGCATCTGTCCTGTCCCCTCAGTTTTCACCATCGATGTAGTAGATGGAAAGTGCAGAGTGTACTCTTAATCTATGCACTGATCATTTGGAAATCTATTAGGTTGGCTGTGTTTTTTCTATTTATAATGATTTTTTAGTTTTAAGCTAAGGCACTGTTAGCAAATACATTTATCACAAATATCTAGCTTTTATCCCATCTTTTGTTTAAATTCTTAATTTCTATTTAACATAACTTATCAAAAGTTTTACAGAGTTATCATTTTTATATCATGTTTTTAAAAATTCATCCATGAGAGATGTGGTGGTACCCATCTATAATCCCAGCACTATGTTGGAAACAGAGGCAGGTAAATATGAGTTTGAGCCCTGCCTTGTCTGCAAAGTTAGTTCTAGGCCAACTACAGATACATAGAAACCCTGTCTCAGGGAAAGGGAGATTGGGGGGAGAATGCCCTTACCACTGTTATTTGTTTTCTTCTAAACTATCATTTTTACTTTTCATTGGTGGATCTACAGTTTCTTTGGTTCAAGTTCTTGTCATGGTGAGTCTCAGGGTTAAATACCATTCTGTTTTCTTCTGTGATGTAGCATTTATTGCAAAATTAATCAATGATCCCAGGTCAAGACAGAGTGGAGAGGTAACTGGATTGGGTTCGAGTTCTGAGATTGGTATGTTTAAAGTAATAGCAATTATGAGATTTGGGGGGGGGGGGGGTGAGGGAAGGAAGGACAAAGAAAAATATCTCAGATTCCTGGACCTGTGAGGAGAAAAATCACAAAGAAAAGGACATCTGTTCTGGTAACACAGGTACAAATACAGTTACAATATAAGCAGTAACCTCAGAGAGGTAGCAGAGAGGATAAGGCTGAACAGCTTCCATTCCCAGGATGTTTGCTTTATATGAGATTGACAGAAGAACCAAACATGTTTTCAGCTTAGTCAAATATGAAAATAAAACCAAGTGTGGGAGTTCAAGCTTGTAATTTCCACACTTGGGTAGTCAGAGACCAAACGTTTCCACTAAGTGTAAGGATGGCCTAGGTTACACAGAAAATCAAGGTCAGACTAGGATACAAAGTGAGACCCAAAACAGAAACATAATAAAACAAATGAAAGAGAAGAATGACAAGAACTATAAAAATGGTGGAATCTAGGAGTAGAAAAACTTCTTGCCTACACTATCAATGAGAGAAGTTTCCCAGCATTTCTAAAAAGCAAACTGGTAACTTCTTTACAAGTTAAAATGCTTTGCAATGCATTCAGTAGTTCTATCACTTGGAATCTCTTCCACCAGAGAGAAAGTAACAGTTTCTAGAAATACATGCAAAAGAACAATCTTTCTGTACTCTAAGGAGATGGTGCAATAGCCAAGACTGATAGCTGTACAAGCATGAAGACATGACTTCAAATCCCAACACCCATGGAAAGAGGATAGGCATGGCAATATATACCTGTAACCTCAGAGCTGCAGGGGAAGAGGAGTGGACAAGGCAGGATGACCCTGGGCGTGCAAGAGCCAGTTTGCCTAGCCAATGAGCTTTAGGTTCAGTAAGAGACCAGGTCTCATCAAGGGATTAGGGAGAAAAGTGATGGAGAAAGATGTCCTCCACTGGCCTCTGCGTGCACATACATGGGCACATGTAACTACTTACTGACATGAAAAATGAATGAATGAACAAGCAAACAAACAAGCAAACACTTATTTCTACATGGTCTTAAGGAAGAAATTGGAAAGTTCGGTGACTAAGACACTCCCATTTTAAGCCATCATTGCTAGATGGACTGGAAGACAGGCTCACAGGCAAGATGCACAAGAGGCAGAATGTGTGCTTACTAAGATCCATTTCTATCCAATAGATAAGAGTGAGGAGAATAGCACAGAACAGTTGCTGGTCATTGCTGGTCATTTAAGTGTGGGCACAGTGGGAACAGGAACTACTAACAAGAAAGAACTACAGGGCAGAAGCAAAAAAAAGTAGGAATAGACAGCAAGGAGTACATGTGGAAAATCATACCAAGCACAAATACAAACCTGTGATCAGAAACCCATTCCACTAAAAAAGGCACACCTGTTAGTGTAAGCCTGCAAGAAAGATATCAGAACCAAACTGTCTAACCACAGGTTCACATCCTCAACACCATAACTGTAAGGCAGGCCTTACAATTCAACCTGTATTCATCATCATGTGGCACAGATTCAACACATGCCTGCCTGACTATGAACTCCATCAAAGAGCTGCAGTTTCTTTGGCCTTCCTAGCAAACCCCTGGTACAAGCATGCACTCAAAAGCATTTGCTGCAGCACATACTGGTTAGACAACCTGAGGACTTCTCTCTAGTCAGCAGTTTCCCTCAATGAGGTAAGTAAGGGCAACAGTGAATTCAGAATTTAAAATTATGGTAATTTTTCTGGAATTAGGTTATAAAGATTACTAAAATCACATCTAGAAGTTAGTTTTAAAAACATTATAGTGTAGGTCAGAACAGAGTGCCTGGCTAGAGTGTGTAAGATCCTGGCTTTGGTCCTCAAAATTGCAATGAAAAAAAATAAGGTTTCACAACATAAGCTGGAACAGCCCCTGTCAGTTTTCACTCACGCACCTAGTTTGTCTGATTCATTTCCCTTCAAGTCTAAGGCATTCCAAAGGCTTAAGTATCTCCCAACACTACACTTTAGCAATACAATAAATGAAGTTTCCTTGCAGAATGGAGTCTCTCACATGAATGCCCTGTCCAGTCCTCAAGTTCATTTGTCTGTGCCCACAACCAAATCCATTTGCCCTCCCAGGAGCTGACTTACATTGCAGCCCTTGTCTGTCAGGTAACTGATCCCTTCTTCTGGGCCGATCGCCAATTCCACAGAAATAATCCAACTTGACTTTGGAAGAGCAAACAGGTGGGAACAGAGGTACGAGAAGGAAAAAAATGATTTTAGATATTAGCCCATAAGTATATTCAAGGAGTTTGGGTTGGAAAAAGTTTGTGTTAATCTATCTAATCAAATAAGATAAAGTATATATAATTCCAATGACCCAGGAACTACTGAGCCTGAACAAGACTACTTATGGTTACTATTGAATCTAGGAAGTCATTGTTTTCTCTAGGAAGATTATCTCAACAGGATAACTAGCACTTGGAGAAGAGCTAACCAAATTGCAGGCCAGAATTTAAAACACCTACTTATGAACAATGGAATGCTATTTAAAATATGATTTTTTATTATCTAATTAATGATCTTTCTTCCTGCTTTCCCCTGTAATTGTCAAGCAATATTTTTGTATAAGAACTATGACAAATTTTTCTTTCAATAAGAAATATAGATACATGTGGATAAAAAAAATTAAACTATTCCCATCTTCAAAGGTTCCACACTTACCCCAAGGGCACACTTGAAGCATTCTTTGTCAAATCTGTACACAGGAGAGAGAATCTCAAAGAACTTCAGGATGCTTTCTTCTCGGTTAAGGTTGGCAAACTGCCTGAATGTTTGCTGGATCAGCTTTCTTAGTGTTTTGGCCTGAATGATGAAATTTTAGAAAAATATGGTTTCAAGTCAACCAACAGGAAAAAAAACAAACAAACTCTGCATATTGATACCTTTTACATTCCTACAAAACTCAGTCAGATAAGCAGTAGAGCATTACCTGTTATAAAGTACACATTAACAAACTTTGCCCTGTGGCCAGTTTGAAAGGTATAGTTTAGCAATAGAGGGCTTTATTCAACTTTATTCAACAGAAGCTTAAGGCAACAACATGCATATTAAACATATGCCATGCTGCCATTAAACCATGTCCCACAGGGGCATGTGGGCCAGAAACAAAAAAGATGAAGGAAAACACAGGCACTCACATGTTCCAGTATCATTTCTGAAAGTGTACAAATAATTACCTATAAAAGTTCCTTGTTATTGGATCTAAAAAGTAAAATTTCAGAGCACTACTCTTTATAAAGACTGAAGACATTCAGCAATAAGAAGGATCTTCAAAATCATTCATTCAACAAAATACAAATTGTGGTGTATACTTCCACAACTATTCTATGCAACCTATAAACCACTGTATAGAGCTAATTTAGGGAGGTTGAAATCTTATCTTTCTGTTTGTGTATCTTTTCTTTGTTATGTAACAAAGAGAATAAACAATCTGTATGCGTAAAACAGATGCTTTTAGAAGACAGCTCATTGTGGCTTCATTTACATGTGCAGAGGGGAGAAAACCCACCACCTACAGTGCATGGATACAGTGCACCTACCTTGCATGGATAACCACTGACTTCTATTCCTGTTATTTGAATACCTGGGAATGGAGCAAGGGCTTCCTAGGGACCAAGCTCCTGATCTTCAGTGTATGAGACACCAGGGAGGCAAGGAAACAGTAACCACACATTGAAGTCTGAGTAAAAAGGACCAATGTAGGCCAAGGATAGACTTAGCTTCTACACTGCTAACCCTGACTGTACTTCCTTGGGTAACTCTGACTGAAGAAGTGGTATTTTCTCAAGTAGGTTTTGGCAGGGATAGCAACAGTAGGAGAAGAAAAATAAGTTGGAGGCATTCTACTAACTCAGGCAGGAGCCAGCAATGTATGTAGGTACAGAAGAAGAAAAGGAGTCACAGGTGGTCACATTCTTATTTTATTATGGAACTGGTATTAAACTAACAGGGCAAAAATTGGGAGGAACAATATGGAAGGCAAAGGGTTGGTTCACATTAGGTAATATTAGGAATTCAAGTGGACTCGTCACAGAAGCTGGTGGAGCTGAAGGTAGAGGTGGGCAGTAGCTATCTTAACAAAAGAACTAAGGTTGTTATGGTTGTTGCTGTTATTTGCTTGTTTGCATGGTTTTAAGGTCTTAATATGTACCTAGTCTGGCTTTGAACTTGAGATCGTCCTACCTTAGCCACCAAGCACCCAAGTCCTGGGCGTGAGCCACTATGGCTGATACAAACTCAAGTCTTCACACAGTGTTCTAGGAAGCTATCTTATTGACTCACTTGGGAACTAGATAGACTCTCTGAGTTCTTTCAACATTTGTAGTTTTGAAATTGGATTTCTGCTGTGAATGATACAGGGATACATTAAGGTTTGACTGTTTTGATCAGCTATCTAGGTTTAAATCTACAATAGAGCTGTTAAGATAGTAGGCAGAACTTCTTCAGTCCTGCCCCATGTACAAACAAAAACCAAACACAATAATGACACAATTCCTGAATTCCCATCCAGAATGTATACACATTCTTCTTGCTAGTCTCCTCAACTGGCAGCCTGGTAGCCTGCCTCTTTACCACTCATGACCTTAATAACTTTGAGGAGGAATGATGAGAACTATAGAGTGCCCCTGACCTTGGGTTTACTAGTGTTACTGGTGTGGTGATTTTAATCATGCATATGAAACGTTTAGAGACTTTGCCCGTGATTCTCAGTACCCAAGGCATGTGCAGCCTGTTTTTCTGTTCTTGGAAACATCACAGCTCAGTCAAGTTCTACCAGGATATAATATCTTTCAACCATTCAATGGGAACATTAACTATAAACAATCTTCTAGAAATTTAAATCTAAGTAAAACAATTTCACTTTGAGAAAAAAACCCTAGCCACTCAATATGGCTAACTCTATAACAAACAAGAGCTCGGATATGTATTTCTTATTGCAGTATTTCTTATGGTTGTTAATCAAGGAGAGACTGTCTACACCTACTGTGTGTAATAGGTGCTATACAGCTTCATGGGAACAGCTTTACAGTGGTACCAGAGTATAGAGAAGCCTGCTAGAGCTGTCAAGGGAATTTATGTAGAATGGGGAGAAATTCTGGACTAAGGCTGTTGTCTCTCCTGATTAAAGCTGTCTAAGAAATAAACAGTACTTACATTAGAAAATTAAACTGATTGTCTTATCAACAAAAAGGGCCAAGATGTTTCAGTTGGTAAAGGAACTTATTGTGCTGGTTAGTTTTATGTCAACATGACACAAGCTAAGCCATCTGAGAGGAGGAAACCTCAATTGAGAAAATGCCTTCATAACATGTTCATTACAGGTTTTATAAGCTGTAGGCAAGCCTGTAAAGTACTTTTTTAAAATCAGTGATTGATACAGGAAGACCTAGCCTATTTGGGTGGTACCATCCTGGACTGGTGGTCCAAGATTCTATAAGAAAGCATGCTGAGCAAACCATGAAGAACAAGAAAGTCAGCAGCACCTCTCCATGGCCTCTGCATCCAGGTTCCTTCACAGGTTGAGTTGCTGCCTTGGCTTCCCTCAATGGACTGTGTCAGGATATACTAGTCAAATAAACTCATTCCTTCCCAAGTTGCCTTTGGCCATAGTGTTTCATCACATCAATAACTCTAATAATAATAATAATCAATAAGCCTAACAACTCAACAATTTGATGCCCAGGCAGGTCTCACATAGTAAAAGGTTCTCCTATAAGTTGTATTGTGATTTTCATGTATGTTCTGTGGCATGTCCAAGTGTGCACAAGCATTTGTGCATATGTGCTAACATATAAAACACATGTATGTATGTACATACATATACTAAGTGATAAATTTTTTTCAAAATTTTGAAAGAGAGCATTTAAAGAAAATGGTTCTCAAAACCTTCAAAACTGTGACTGGTACATCTACAGAGAATGGTAGCTAAAAATTAGCTCTACTTATATCCCAATGTTCAGCAGCATAAAAGCACTTCTCTGAGTCAGTTTCCTATAAATCCTTAAGACCCTTAGCCACCAAAACCACCAAGCATTACCAGTAAGTACCCCTTCCATCCTCTGACCACTCTTTCTTGGCTTTCAATCTGTCTTGTTATCTGGTTCTCCTTATTCCCCTACTGTAGAAGCTGCAAGCCTCTGGCCCCAGCACTTAAGCCCACAGAGAGCACTGGCCATAGACATCACATGCAGACTGTACTTTACTAAACAGAGCTGAGCCCTCATCACACTGCCAGATCCAGCCCTAGATTCCATAGAAAAGCAGGCAGGAGGAGCTCGGACAAGAGGCCAAGAAGGGAGGAGCTCGGAAAGCCTCAACAGTGCAGTAGCAGCAGCAGAGTAGGAGTCCCTCTCCCTGTACTCTTCTCCAGCACTATTTATTTGTTAGGTAGCTTTCATTTTCCATTCAAATAAGATCTATCAAATATACTAGTGATAGACAAACTCACTGTGTGAAAATATGAAGACAAAAAACCAAACAAGTAAGTAGCTACAAAATTACAAATTCAGAAAGAAAAATAAGCCCCTTAGATACTGAGTAGAGTCTAGACAGGAGAAATGTTTTCCATTCATGCATGATCACTGCGAACAGGGAGGCCAGAGCAGGAGAACCAGGACATGACCAGGTTCCACTGAGTTTCCATCAATATCTGCCTCACACAGGCAGGCACTCACCCACGGCCTGTACTCAAGTCCCTGTTTTCAGTATAATGAATATTTATAAATATAAAACTCCGTCTTAGACTCCAAAGACGGCAGTCACACTTGTGATGTCTTTTACACATGAAAATATGAGGAGACAGCAGTTCTCAAAAGTCACCAAAGGTATTGTCATTTGAGAATTACTGACATAAAACACAACCATTAAATGAATGCTGGCTAGAGCCATGTCAAGTTGTAAACACTGTGGCTTACCCTGTTTCCATGCCTCTACAGAATTATTCCTGAGCTATCTCAGGCTGAGGTAGGGAACTCTGCTCCGTGCCTTTGTAGTCTTCACACTGAACAATTCAGATAAACTGAGGTTCTCCCTATTCCAGAAGACTGCCAAGACTGCTGAGGAACACAGCTGCCATTTTCTAGCTCCCTCACAGAAGTTACAAACTTGATTAAAAGTTTTGTCCTCTATCTTCTACATTTGTACTCCCAGCCTCTGCCACACTTACAGGAGTGGGCTCTGTATCAGACAGGCGCTGGAAAGAATTAGATTCCTAACAACTTGTTTCTAGTGCTTTACTTTTCAATTTTAATGGAAAATTGAAAAGTACAATAGAATCCTCAAACAGAGCCTAAATTCTAAAAAGGGTACATTTTCTTATTGCTCACTGTAAGACCTGCTGCACTTGCAGAACTGTCTGCATTTATTTTTCCTGTGATATCATTCAGAACTGTGTATAGAAGGAACCATGCTGTCAACCGTCAGAAGAGGGGAAGAAGACAGGTACCACAGTAATGGGCCAGAAAGTAGGCAGCACCCAGGCATAGATATAGGGTTTTGTCACAGACTTCACATAAGAAACGGCACCAACACAGTGACCTGCCAGCCCACTGGACAGCACTGACCACATTCACAGAACACAGTCCAGCTTTACTGGCAAGAAAAGAATCCTGTGCTGGTGAATCCCAATCATGCACTAAGAGGTGTAGTCCTTAGTCTTTCACCATGCTTGCTATCATATTAGACATCTTCTCATGCTAGAAACATCTACAGAGCTCATCTTCTAAGAATGCAAACACTGACTCACTGGCTTTTCACAGACATCATGTGTCAGAAGCTGGTCTGTCTATGTTACAGATATAAAAACAGAAGGATTCAGTCACCTGCCCAAATTCATGGTTGATTTACACTGAAGCCAGGACTCTTACAAGACAGTTTGGCTATGGGGCCAATTTCCTGAACCAGAATACAACATTATTTAGCATGCATGCTTTAGCCTGTGTGAGCCTCAGATAATAGGGAGAAAAAAATCTTTGTAATAATAAAAAGTAAAAGCAATAATAGCTGTTGCTTATGAACTGCTACCTGACGGGCATTGAATTAAAATATATTTATTTATCAGTTATATTTAACACCATCCCTACAGAAGACTCTTTGTTGCAGAAATAAGAGGTCATGCCCCACACTGAGAGGCTGCAAATGGAACCATTCTTGGACCAAATCCTATGTTCTCCCTCCATAACCTGTTGTTTGTAGAGGTGCTCTGGATTGGATAGCAAATAGCACTCAGATCTCCTCTGTCTCCAATGATAGCACTGCTGGAATAGGATTACATGGAGGCTACTTCCAAAGTTGCCACCAGGAAACCACACGGTAGTAATAGATATTGACCATTAGACTGTGCACATGTAGAGTACAGCAATGCAAACATGCACAAAGGAAACGGTGACAGACACACAAAGAATGCAGCACTTATGCACACACACCTAGACCCAGTGATGTAAATACAAACAGACACACACACACACACACACACACACACACACACACACACAAAATCAGACCTAATGGTGGACACACACACATAGACACACAAACAGAGGACTGAGTGGTGTATGCATGCACAGAAAAACATGAAATACAGTGATACACAGGAGACGCAGCAATGATAAATGCACACACAGAACAAAGACATACATGCATACCAGTGATGCAGCAATGCACACACACAGGTGTGTACACACAGTGCTCATGATTCACTATGATTCTTTAAAGCAGTATTCCTTTTCTTTTGTGTATCAAAGTATTCAAGACTTGGTGAACCTTGGCTACAGGGTTACAGCATGAACTATTTCTAGTTTTGCATTTAGGTGTTTATTACAATCATCAAGTAAAGCCATGATTCTATGGAGAAAGGCCGAAGCTGCGAAAATTTACTTGCCTGAAGTTAACAGACTCTTACACAGTCACATTTTGCCATTGCAATTTTACCATGTCAGGGGGAAATGCACAATTTCACTTTCTTAAAGGTAAGATTTCAGTAGGAAAGGCATACATGCAGAGCTTCATATTGAATTATGATAAAGCAGACTCTAATTACCTTGACAGAATCCAGTAAACTCTTAGGAAAAAATCGTTTTAAACCAACATCTTTTCTGAAATATAAAAAGAAGCATATTAGCAAATAATAGCATCAAAAAAAAAAAACCCCACCAAATAACAATATCAATCAGTAATAACATACTTGAAAGAATGCAAAAGTAGTTTATTTATTCTTGTTTGTTCGTAAAAGAACCAATTATAATCAAGCTCCAACCAATCAGCATGCTCATGGAAGAAGATAAATTATTTTGTAGCTATGCAAAAACATGATTACAATTCATTTCAATAAAAATCTTAGGTTGTTTCCCCTCTACTGTTGAAGTCCTTTTTGAAAAAGTCCTATTTGCCTTACTGCAAATGGCAGTATGTAATAAAAGTGTTCTTTCTCAGGTGTGGCACAGAGGTTATCCTTTTTATTTTTTTAATTTATTTATTATTATATAGACACACCAGAAGAGGGACACAGATCTCGTTATGGATGGTTGGGAGTCACCATGTGGTTGCTGGGATTTGAACTCAGACCTTCGGAAGAGCAGTCAGTGCTCTTACCCACTGAGCCATCTCACCAGCCCGAGGTTATTCTTATACACATTAGTTCCTCAACTGGCCTAATTAAAACATAACCTGCCAGAACACAGTCCAACAATGGAGCTCTGTGAGGGGAATTCTGAGTACATGTGAAAAAATAAGACAAAAGTCTTATAGTTTCAATTTCTTCAAAAATACAAAATTGTCTTTGAAAAATGCTTTTGTGCCCCTCCCAAATGTAGCAGACAGGAATTTACTTTAGGTTATTTATTACAATTGGTAATTGCTATTTGTTTATATGCCTCTCTGGAGAAAAAGTGGTTTTTCCATAAGTGGTTTGTCTACCACACGCAGCTTACCCTTGTGACTGGACACTTTACTCATGTGACTCTTAACCCTCACAGTATAAATTGTTAGATGCTCTAAATAAAGTTGGCTATTGCTTCAGACTTGGGTTTGCCTCATCTTTAAGGGTTACTCTCCCAGGTTCACACCAGCTCTAGAGCAGTAAACAATAAACCTTTTAACCTTTTAAATTTATCTGAAGTGTTAATTGCTTCTTCTCCTTGACTCATTTTGAGGGGTGAGGGGAGGTTCTCTGTGTAGCCCTGGCTGCCCTGGAACTCATTCTGTAGACCAGGCTGTCCTTGAACTCAAGAGATTTGCCTTCCTCTGCTGTCCAAGTACTGAAATTAAAGGTGTGACTTACCAAAGCCCACTTTTCCTTGACTTTAATTAACTCATTCCCTAATCACATTTCCTCTTCTCTACGTCACAAAATAGGAAAAGGAATAATAAATAGTCCTGGCTCAAAAACTAAATGTGTAGAAATGTCAGAAATCCCAACAATTTTGATAAGTTGGGCTACAAACTCAGACCTGCTATTATTAAAAACCTCAGAACACTTAGTCAAACAGATTGAAAAAAAAAAAAGTTGGTTGGGCTTGTGTTTGAAATTTACTACCTACTTTGTGTGCTGAACTAGCAGTTTGTCCACTAGATGGCACTATTTTCCAGGAAGATGAAATGCACATTTGAAGACATGAGATCAGGAAATCATGGAAAGACAGAAAAGGACCAAGGACAAAAGAAAACTTCAGGTAATGCACAGGTGTCTTTCTTCAGAGGTACAAGAGGGAAAACTAACTGAATATGAATTATCAATAAAAAGGAGTTGTTTCACAATCACTTTATAGTCAAACTCACAGAAATCATGTGGTTTGTATGGTTGGCCTTCTATCCAATTAAATTCATTAGCCTATAACCTGAGCAGCAGCACCTAAATCAATCGACTCCTTGTTATACCAATTTACCTCATCCAAAAGTCACCTTCTTGGCTCTGGCATGCTGTTTTATGGTTTTACATGCCAGGGAACTGCTCCATAGCAACTTCACTTCATGTCTCAAGCCCAAACCCTATATAATTGTCCCATATGTAAATAAACATACATAAATTAACAGAACCATGGCTTTTAGTGTAACTCTAATATATTAGTAGAAACCAAAAGGTATATCCTGAATGCATTTAAATCCATCTGATTACAAATAAAACCACAGCCAAGCAGTGGTGGCGCATGCCTTTAATCCCAGCAGTTGGGAGGTAGAGGCACATGGAGTTCTGAATTTGAGGCCAACCTGGTCTACAGAGTGGGTTCCAGGACAGCGAGGGCTACACAGAGAAACCCTGTCTTGAAAAATAAATAAGTAAAACCACAGCAAACAAACAAAACCAAACTCAAAGGACAATTTGAGAACACTGCCAAATTGCAATCCCCCAGGTCAAACACTAAATTATTAGGCTCCTCCCTTGCTTCAGTGTTACTATGGAGGACATACACAGATAACAACAGGTCAATAATATCAGGTTAGAGTGGGACTGCTCAACTTTGTAGCAAATGGTTATATGTAAATTAGCTAAATTAGAAGTTCTGCTCCTGGTTTTTGCAGCTCTATCTCCAGTGTTCAAGAGTCTCACATGTGGAAAATGCCTACTGACTGGATAGGGCAGAGACACCCAGAATGTTTCCACCACCCTCAGCATTGAGTGCCAAGGTACACAGCTGTGTTGGTGACCACAAAACATTCAGTTCCTTTCCTGCCCTGTGCACCTGAAGGTTTCTCAATAAGGACAGAGATGAGTAACAATAATACTGGGAATGAAGACAGGTTCCATGGGGACAACCACATAAGCTCCACAGTTCCTCAAATAGGGGAACAGGCATAGAGAGATGGCCCACAGTACTGACACAGCATCAAGACACCTCAGAGCCTTTTCCTAGAAGCAATACCAAGTGTTTGACCCCCAGTTTCAAAAAGGGTTCCTGTGACATGCACTCTATATTCAGATTATTTTGGCTTAAGCTATGGGAACTTGTGCTCATCTGGTTTCTCCTGAAAGATGCCTTCATTTTAGTTGTTGCTCTTCTAAAAGGTTTCTTGGTTTGTTTGTTTGTTTGTAAAGACACTAATTAGGTAGCTAAGGCTAGTGTTACATTCGAGCTCCTTCTTCCTAGGCCTTCAAAGACTGGAAAGATAGCTATGTGCCTGGCCTATAATTCCTCTTTCCCCAGGTAAAATTCTCAAACAACTAACCTGTGATAGTATGAAAAGTTCTAAAACCTAACAATGCTTCAAACCAACCAATTTAGCACTTGCGATCGACAGCCAGTGAAACTTCCTGCAGAACTCTCTTAATGTCTGTCTACTCAGATAGACTAAAATGGTTCTATTTTTCCTTTGCCTCTGTCAATCTTGGAACCTGTATTAGTCAGGGTTTCTATTCCTGCACAAACATCATGACCAAGAAGCAACTTGGGAAAGAAAGGGTTTATTTAGCTTACTTCCACATGACTGTTGATCACCAGAGGAAGTCAGGACTGGAACTCAAGCAGGTCAGGAAGCAGGAGCTGATGCAGAGGCCATGGAGGGATGTTTCTTATTGGCTTGCTTCCCCTGGCTTGCTCAGCCTGCTCTCTTATAGAACCCAAGACTTCCAGCCCAGGGATGGCACCACCCACAAAGGGGCCCTAATCACTAATTGAGAAAATGCCCCATAGCTGGATCTCATAGAGGCACTTTCCCCAACTGAAGCTCCCTTCTCTGTGATAACTCCAGCCTGGGTCAAGTTGGCACACAAAACCAGTCAGTACAGAACTTTTCAACTCTGCACTAATTGTCCTGTCCTTCAGCAGGTAAACTCTTGCTCGGAAAGTTGTAGTCCCTATGTCCTCAACTCAATGCCTTGCCTTCCTCACTGATACCACATGGGTATCCAGAATGGAAAAAGACAGAAAAGCAGTTTCGGCAGGAGGACTCCTCTCCAGCCACATGTATCTCCAGTGCTCCAGAATCTGTGGTGCTATTTGAAGCCTGAGGCCTCATTCTGCATCTATATGTTCATATCCACAAACCACAGCACACAGGCCTTTGTGACCTCTGATTAGACTATACCTGACTTACATATTGAAGAGGAACTAAGTAAGTGAAGAATCCTATGTCCATGTAAACTAATAAGCTGAAGAGGGAGAAAGATACCTTCTCCTCAGTGGTGTAGCCACTGGGAAGATGGCCATGTTCCTCCTATAAGTAACTCCTTACCCAAGGGTTTGCCATTATCCTGAAGGATTAAATTATCCCTCCCCTCAAAAACAAGCAAAGTAAGAAGTTATGGTTCCAGGTGGTAGGATTCCACCCTCAGTAACACCACTTCAGTGAGAAGTCAGAATTTTAACAGTGCATTACCACTTGGAGTGTATAC
>NW_022196893.1:4084979-4113287 GCF_008632895.1 Mastomys coucha
CAGAGTGAGCAGGGACTGAGCCAGTGGGGTTGACAGGAGCGAGCAGAGGTCCTAAAAATTCATTTCCCAACAACCACATGAAGCCTCACAACCATCTGTTCAGCTACAGTGTACTCACATACATAAAATAAATAAATAAATCTTTTTAAAAAGGGGGCTGAGAAAATATTATGGGATATGAATCCTCCCGCCCCACTTAACAATGTAACTTAAATTTTCTCTAACTAGAGAACATTTTATTACCTTTAAAAACAACCTAAAACCCATTCAAAGGCACTACAAAATAACCCAACTGATAACGGCTATACTCTGTTAGTCATTTGGGCCAATATTCTTTGGAAGAGCTCTACAGTTTGGTTTCATGCTGGCTGATCACCTCTCTTCTTCACAGTATTGATTACAGTCAATTCACAGTGCTAGGATCATGAAACCCAATTCTCTGCTAATACCAACAGGCAGGCACCAGCATGACCACTACCATATATCACAAAGGGCTCCTCATCAAGCACCAGGAAAAAAGCTAAGCCTGGAGCCAGGCACTCTGCACATGCGACCACTCAGCTATCACCAATTCTTTGAAGTGGTAAGTGGTATCATACATAAGACACAACTGCAGAGTCACATGCATTGTAAAAAAGTGCAAAAGTGCAAAAGTTTGGGTATTGTAAGTGAAGCACATAAAAAAGAGCCAAGCAAAGTTATAGTCACAGGATATAAGACCCTTTCTTGCAGTAGCCACCATGTTTAATCGTGTGATCACTACATATATATACAGACTGACCACTACCGAGTGTGTCATCCAGGTGCTTAGTTGTCCTCTAAGGAGGATCTGATTTATATGTTAGCTCTGACTCCTCCTCTCTAGTCCAATAGTAAAAACCACAAGCTCTGACCTTTGTAAAGGCATCTTACAGTCCATTTTTTCTGATTTCTCATGAAAAAGAAAACCACACCTGAATTCTGAAGGTGCTAGGGAAGACCCTGGTCCTTTCTCTTCTGCTAATTTATTCTCCTGCTACCTGACTTTCTGTAATTTCTAAAAACCAACTTTATATCAACAGTACTGCAAAACTTGCCTCATTTCTAACTTAGGAATTAGAACCTAAAACTTTCTCTAAATACTTCATCTAGATGAATACCTGTAATCCCAGTTCTTGGAACTGAAGGCAGGAGGATCTAATGTTCAAAGCCAGCAGGATAAATGAAAACCTGTCTCATACAAGCATTACCACCAAAACCAAACCAAACCAAACCAAAACAAACCAAAACAAACCAAAACAAACAAAACAAAACAAAACCTATTGATAAGCAACCTTTAATAACTTCTCTAATTCTAGCAATCTGAATTTTAAGCAGTGAGGAGTCTTTTAAGGGTGAAGAATATATCTATTTTAAATTAAAAACAAAACAAAACAACAAAAAACAAAACTACAGTGACTGCTAGACCGAAACTATCTAAGGACAGTAAAAATTCTACTGAAAAGTACTTCTTTTGTACTCGTCTCATCGATTAGTGGATACAATGCATGTGACATACCTTTATAAACTTATTGATTATCTGCTAGGCATGTACTATCATGAACCAAACGCAAGATGTTTCAGAAAGTAGAAACTGCATTAGCTTTGGGCACTTTAAAACATTATGGACAGACTGGACCAGCAGAGGCTTACCAATAGCCAAAATGAATCTAAAGTATCCATTACTAAAAGTAACTGTTTTCTAAAACACTTTTACTTTTCTCTTTCTGTGACCGTATCTGCTGTACAAGCTCCTATTTTCAGCATGGAGGAATGTGAAACTATCATACTATAAAAGTATTTGGACTGACCTAGAAAGTCTAAATAAAATCTAAAACCATTTATACTCTTCATTACAACAGATGAGCTCTGAGTGAACTTTGATTTTAACACATCTCTCAAAATACTATAAAAACTTCAATAACAATACCGATGGAAACTATAGTGGTAAATAACAGTAAAGTGGAGCGTCACTCAGACATGATAAATATTAGCTATCTGGCTCAATTAATTATCAACAAGATGAAGTACAAAACTTTTTTTCATGACAATTTTATTAAGGTCCAATTTCCCTGACACACATTTAAAACAATGAAACACAACAGATAAATATGCAAACTAGTATCATTACTAGAAATTCTTTTATGTTCTACATTCTTTAATACATGAGTAGCAAATAACTGTCATTTCTCCATTTGTTAAAAAAGAACCTTTAATTTATCTGCAGAGAAAATGAATAATTAACCAATTTATGGGCAACTCTGAATTTCAATGTAAAACAGAAAGAAAGTATCATTCAGTGAAATTTAATGTATACTTTTTTTTGGTGGCTTTTGTTTGTTTGTTTGTTTGTTTGTTTTTCGAGACAGGGTGTCTCTGTGTAGGCCTGGCTGTCCTGGAACTCACTCTGTAGACCAGGCTGGCCTCAAACTCAGAAATCTGCCTGCCTCTGCCTCCCAAGTGTTGGGATTAAAGGCGTGCACCACCACTGCCCAGCTTAATGTATACTTTTTAAAAACCTTTATACATTTGTGTATGTATAAAAACATTTATGTTGTTAGGCCACAAACATTATTAGCTGTAAATGTTTGTGAATAAAATTAAGGCCGTCAGTATTTTTTCTTAAAAGCATTTTTTTCTCCTCCAAATTAAAAGTGAGAAGACCATTACCTCAGGTGAATTCTAAGTAGAGATGAGCTAGGAGGAAGAATACTCAGAGTCTGCATGGACAGCTCACATGTGCAGTACTTACTCTAACACTTCATAGTTGGACTTCTTCTCTAGGGCATTGCCCCTCATCTCCCAATAGGATCGCCTGAAAACGGGAAACACATGTATAAAAGGAATCTTTAGGCTGTTAAATGAGAAACAACTAGGAAAGACAGAATTAATAGTAAGTAATATGGATCATCTCACAATTTAATCATGATTTTACTGGTAATTTTATAAAGAAGAAAATGCCTAAAAAGTAAACAAACACAAAAGCTATGTAGCATTACCACCTACCTAATTTCCAAACAACCCAACTTCAAAGCTATTTCTTGGTCTACTTGATCAGCTATCTCTAGCATGTAGTCACTCTTCACCTGAAATAAAGGAATAGAAGACAGGACTGTTTGTAAGATAATCATCCCTAAATGTTTGCTGATTGCTTTTTACATATTTGTTCACGTTTTGTCAATAATTATACTAGATTTTGGATATAAAATAAGTCATACCAAGAGACATGCATGTTCCACGGAACTTGCAGATCAGAGGAAAGTTTTGTGGCGTTGGTTCTCTCCTTCCACTTTACCTGGGTTCCAGCAATTAACTTAAGGTTGCCAGGCTTTGGTGACAAGCATCATTATTGCACCTTTTACCAATCCAGGCTTGTACAGTCTAAGACTGCTCAACTTGTGTGTGGCTCTGAAGCCGCAACAATGCTCTGCTGTTTCATGGTCTTCCCACTCAGCCCAAAGCAGAAATGAGCAGCAAGAACTGCATTTCTACTAAGCTGCAGGACAATTTTTCTCTAAGTCATAAATCCAGTTCCCAAAGCCTCAGAGCAAGAGCCACAAAAATTCATGTTCTTTAAAACCCAATGTGCAACCACACAGCCCCACTAAACTGTCCACTCTTATAAATCTGTGAAGGAACACACCTGGAGTCTAACATAAAGCAACAGTGGTGACATCTCTGGCAATAAACATGTTCAATTAAACAGAGAGGGCCAGATTTAGTGGTACAATTCTGCCATCCCACAGTGAGTCTTTGTCTCAAATACAAAAAAGCAGGCCAGTAAGATGGCTGAGCAAATAAAAGGGCCTGCTGCACAGGGCTGATTACCTGAGTTTGATCCCAAGAACCCAGAATGGAGAGAAAAAGGGGATCCTGAAAGTTGTACTCTACATGACTTCTACATGCCCACAGTCACATATATATACCACATACATGCAAATAATAATAAATTTACACACACATACTAATAAATGACACCAGCTTGTGTGAATACCTGTCAACATGAACACATCTGCAAAGCTGAAACATTCACAATTTCCTCACAGAATTGAATTAAGAGACAAAAATCTGCAGTTGATTTTGAAGACAGGGGCATGTACTCTGAACCTAGAGTGGAACACTGTCTGCCCTCCCTCACAACACATCTCTATTACCAACATCTACATGCAGTTACATTATAAGCAACATTAACACAAAGTTGGTTTCTTGTCTTGCTATACACCTACCTTCTTATTGTCTTCAATTTTGTTTCTTGGTCTTCAAAACCTAAAATATTCACTTTCTGGCTCTTTACAGGAAAAGTATGCTGACTACTGCCCAGGAAAAACTTGCAAATTTTCAACTATTATCTCCTAAACTACCTGTTTCTAGTTCAAGGATTTTGATCCCATTTGTCACACAGCCTTCATTAAGATCTTTCCTTGCAAAACCCCATGTCTAACATTGCTTATCTATTTAATTTCTTGGAGAAAACAATCTGTATGGAGCACAGATGCCCTTTATCTACACTCACTGCTGAGCAGCTGGTATAAAACAGTATAAGTTTCGCTTAAACTTGTGACTCCCATACAAACTTCGTATTTTCTTAGAAGGAGGAAGGCCTTATTGTCTTTCAATCACCCGGGGCAGGTTTCAGGGCACGTACCACTGCTGACTTTTCAATACCATGTTGATGATAAACAGAGCATTAACCAACTGTCCAGAAGGTCAATAACTGCAATTTCTAAACACTCTTCAGAGATAAGAAAATCAATAAACTTTTCTAAGTCATTCGTTAAAGTCAAATGTTTATTTAGTTACAAAAAAGAGACAACGATAACAATCTTCAGGGAAAACACGCTCACATATAAAGTTTTACTCCAAAATTATTCAAGGTGTTTCTTCAGAGCAATTGGTTCACAGGCTAAAACTTGTGATCTGAAAACACCTGTATCCTTTAGAAAGCTGAATGGACTCTGTGCCCTATTTTTCTACTGCTACCCCATTAGTGTCACAGCACTGCTTGTCTTCTGCTCCAGCATTCCCTGTAGCCACTGAACTCAAGTCACATCCTGAGGCTGTGCTGTTAAGACTCGGCGCCTCACCTTCACTGTCTGTTTCCCTTATTAATCATTGTAAAACTATGACTTTTGTATTAATTCCAGAAGAATTGTTTTTTATTCAAGAACAAACCAGATCTATCAAGCATTCCAGTATATATACCTATATAGCCATCTAGCACACAACATTCCAGTCAATAAAATGACCACAAAAACAATATTTGTTCCTTAAGACCTGTCTGGTGATGCAGCCATCTTAGTTTGTACAAGTACCCTGTGATATTTGCACAATGACAAAAGTTCTGAAAATATGCATTTCTCAGAATATATCCCTATTGGTATATACTATATACTATATAGGCATATATACCAACATACATCCCTATATATATAGTATATAGGGATGTATGTTGGTATATATCCCTATTGTATATACTATACCATACTTCAGATATATAAATACATATATACAAAAATATATAAAAATATGCATATATGTACATGTATGTGTGCACACACACACACACACACACACCTATTCATTCTCATACTGAGCTAATTTGTTAAGAGTGTTTCATTCAGTCTGAACACTATCATCCTCATAATCCCATCTTACAGCCTCAGAGAAAGCCTGAAGGTTACAATAATTATAGAAGAATCACTAATAAGAGACTCTACTAGTAGTCAGGTCCTAGGGCTAATGTTTTATAGAAATCACTTCTGATCCATGTAATTATTCAGGGCAAGCTTTAATAGTCCTACTTTATATACAAAACTCAAAAGACAATTTACAAAGGGTCTCAAAAACAAATTTTAAAGAGACAGGTCTTATAACCCAGAATTATAAATTTCTAAAACTCAGAGTTTGATTACACTTTCATTTTCTTATGGATTTGCACAATGCACCTGAGACTCTGGGCAAGCACTGACCCTAGCAATCCACATAGGAAAGGAGGTGACTATAACACTGGTCACCTTTATTTTTCTTAAAGCATTATGTACTTGATACACTATCATAAAAGCAGGCAAAAATAAAACAAGATAGTTCCCTGGACTTTCTAAAGGTATGTCATATGACTTAACAATTTGTTTTAAGTAAAAGGCAGTGTGTGTGAATAAGTGAATTGCAGACGAGTGCGACATCAGACTGGAAAGGTCCTAGAAACACAGAGATGATGTATCTCCTAAGAGCACCACTTCACATCTGCTGTGTGGTCAGCAGACAGGGATGCGTAGTTTCAGTGGCCTAACACTCTGTAGTCACAACATTCAAAATAAATAGCAGGCACATGGCCAAGCCATCTAAACTCTCAGAAATCAGACATGGCATTACAGATTTTGGAGTTTGCCCTGCTAGGTGTCCATCGTGCTTTGGTACAGTATTTCATCATTATGCCCCTTTTCCTCCCTTTTGGAATGGTAATGCATGTTCTGTGCCACTGTTATGCTGGAAGTATCTAATTTGCTTTATGATTTTACAGGGAGTTACCTCGGGTCTTGGAAGAGATTTTGGACTTTGAGCTTTTAAAATATGTTGACACTGATGAGTATGGAGACTTATGAAGTTAACATAAACACATTTTGCATTATGCTATAGCTACAGGCCTATGAGGGCCAGGGAGTGGAATTTGATAGTCTGAATGAGAATGGCCTCTATTGACTCATTATGCCTGAATTCTTTGCTCCCCAGTTTGTGGAATTGTTTGAGGAAGATTAGGAAGTGTAGCCTTGCTGGAGTAGTTGTGTCACTGGGGGTGGGCTTTAAGGTTTCAAAAGCCCACACCATTCCCAATTAGCTTTCTCTGACTTGTACTTGTGGATCAAAATGTAAGTTCCCAGCAACTGCTCCAGAGGAATGCTACCTGCTTGCTACCATATTGCCCACTATGATGGTCATGGGCATGGAGTCACCCTCTGAAACGGTGAGCCCCAAATAAAGCCTTTCTTCTATACCTTGGTCATGGTGTCTTAATGATAGTAAAAGAAAAGTAACTAATATATGCCACAATTGCCTTTTATTTCCTCCCCCCAACCCCCAATCTCATTTTGCTTTATCATGAAACTTAGTGACAAAATTATCCAAGTTCATGGACAGGGCTCAAGCACGATAGTCGCGTGGCGGCCACGGCCACTGTCCACACACACGAGAAGCATCTCGTGGTGCTGTGCTGCTAGTGGTTTGGTTTATTTTTCAAGACAGAGTCGTTCTATGCAGCACTTGTTGACATGGACAAAATGGACAAATGTCAAACAGGCTGGCCTTGAACTCGCAAAAATCTGCTGCCTCTTGCCTCCTGAGTTCTGAGACTAAAAGCATGCCTGGCCAGAACAAATACCATTTAAGCCTGGCCTAAGCATAAAAAAAATTCAAGAAGCATTAAAAAAACAAAACAAAACAAAACAAACAAAAATAACTTCTCATGAGTTAATACTTTTTAATATTGGACTACTCTACATTTACAAACTCTCAAATACAAGGTTTAATATTACTCTAAAAAAACAAAATAAAAATGATTCAAAGAAACAAAGCAGCATATATAAAAGAAAGTAATTTATACCTGTTGATAGAAGAAATTCAATGTTGGCTTATCTTCAGTAAACTGGTTTAGAAATCCTTTTGGCAAGTAACGAATTCTCAATTCATATCTAAAGAACAAGTCACAAAATACAATGATTAGAAATAAATTATTTTCTCAATTTACAGTCTACAACTACCTTCTGCTAGAGACCTCCATTAGGAATTGGAAGAAGGAAGATACCCTATTCTTCACCTGCTTGCACTCACTTGTCAGCACAAATGTTGGAACCTACTTCTCCAGAAGACCAGCTGAAAGAACTAGTTGAGAAACTATTAGATCCTTGGACTTCCCATTCACAGCTGCCATTGTTGGGGTAGTTGGACTACAGGCTTTGTAAGTCATCACAATAAACTCTCTCAATATAAAGAGGCAGTCCATAAGTTCTGTGACTCTAGGGAACCCTGACTAACACAATGAAGTAAAGAACATCTTGACTGGCTAGGAGTGGTGGCACACATCTTTAATCCCAGCACTCAGGCTAAGGCAGGTGGGTTTCTGTGAGTTCAAGGCCAAACTGTCTGACACAGTAAGCTCTATGTTAGCAAGGGCCACACAGAAAGATCCTGTCTTAAATAACCAAAACAAACAAAACAAAAAGACATCTTGACTATACAAGTTTTAAAAGGCAAACAACCTTAATATAATCATGACAAAACAGTAGACAAACTCAAATCAAAAAAACAACCTAGATAGTGTTCGCCAGAAGTATCAGTCAGACACAGTATGGGCAGACTTAGAACACTAAACTGGCACTGTGGTATTTCCTTCTGGATCATATTTTACTGACAAGAGGAATGTAAGAAAAACACATACCCCAACATGAAGTATCAATGAAGACATTACAATCTGAAATGCAGAACTGGGTAGGATGTTTCAGAAAAACAAAAACAAAAACTAGTTCAATACATTTACTTGTTATTTCCAAGCAGACAAATGTAAACAATATTGGGATAGCATAAAAAAGAAGTTTATGTAGGGACCCACAACTCATTCACTTTTTCTTGTCAGTTTATAATGATGTAGGATCTTGCTATGAAATCCTGGTTAGCCAGAAAGTCACTAGGTAGCCCAGGCCGGTCATAAACACAGAGCAATCTTCCTGCCTTACCTCCCAAATTCTGTGATTAAAGGTATGTACCATCATGTCTGGCCACAAAACTACATACATTCATTCCAAAAAGAATGAAGACATTAACCAATCCCTGAAGGGCAAAGACTCAGAATTTTAAAAAGAACAAAAAAGGGCTGGAGAGATGGCTCAGAGGTTAAGAACACTGACTGTTCTTCTGAAGGTCCTGAGTTCAAACCCTAGCAACCACATGGTGGCTCACAACCATCCATAATGAGATCTGACGCCCTCTTCTGGCTTGTCTGAAGACAGCTACAGTGTACTTAGATATAATAATAAATAAATCTTTTGAGTCAGAACGAATGGGGCCAGAGTGGGCAGAAGTCCTGAATTCAATTCCCAGCAACCACATGATGGCTCATAACCATCTGTACAGCTACAATGTACTCATATACATAAATAAACAAATCATTAAAAAAAGGAAAGAGCAAAAAAAAGCATCATAAAAATATTTACCCTTCTCATCCAGTGTGGTGGCGCATGGCTTTAATGTCAAAACTTGGGAGACAGCGACTGGGGTACTCTGTAAATTCTAGGCTAGTCTTATCTACATAGTGAATTCCAGGCAAGTTAAGACTAAAATAAATAAGTTACTCTTCTCATGATACATGAGAACAAGTTAACAATCAGTACTGAAGACACACTTAAATAATCCTCTGATTGATGGGGAAAATTCAGACTCAAAACCAACATATTAACTGATAGTGCAAATACTATCAAAATCATGAAATACTGCCAAGCAAAACTTAGATAGCAACAACTTTTAGATCAAATACGATCTTTAGAAAATCTGAATGTAAAAAATGAAGATGAGTTGAGCTCACTTTCATTACTGTAATAGTATGGTTGCTACCAGAACACTATCATATTATTTTCCCTCCTGCTTATTTTACAATCATATATTATCAATACATCACCTTACTTCATTTTCATTAAAGTATTTTTTACTCTAGACCAATGTGGTCCCATGCACAACCAGAGCCAGAAACAGAGTGATGAGTGTGACAGTTCCTGAGCAAGAAAGGTGAGCAAACATAGACACTGCTGGGGACACAGCTGAGCACTCACATGAAACAAAAGCAGTAAACACACTGGAAAAGGGCAGAAGAGTCACACTCTTTTTTTTTTTTTCTCCCCAAAGATTCTGGGCAGCTAAGCTCAGGCTGACACTAGTTGCTTTCCAGTATGACTTCACAGTTTTTAGAAGTCCATGTGGTAGAGCAACTGTCTGGAATCACCATGTTGGGGACTAAGGGCGAGGCTCAGTGGTAGAGCACCTCCTTAGAATCCCCCAGTGAGGAGCTTGGGGTGTATCTCAGTGGTAGAGCTCCTGCCTAGAATCCCCCAGTGAGAGACTTGGGGTGTGGCTAGGTGCTAGAACACCTGCCTGACATATGAAACCTTGAGTTCTATCCCCTATCCCTCATGTATGGGATTGGTGTGGGTAGATGATAGTTGTCTGCTTTAGTGTTTTAATACTTGGGGAAGCTGCAGGTTAGATTTGATTTCTTTTTTTTTTTAATTTTTATTAGATATTTTCTTTATTTACATGTAAATTTTTCCCTTCCCAGTTTCCCCTCTAAAAAACAAAGAAACAAACAAAAACAAACCCCAGCTGCCTCCCCACTCCCCATGCCTGCCACCCCACCCTCTCCCACTTATTGGCCCTGGCATTCTCCCACACTGGGGCACAGAACCTTCACAGGGCCAAGCATCACACTTGATGTGTTATGAAAGCCACGAGAAAGCTGGAGGCTCAAATGGGGCAAGTGAAAAGTCATGAAGGTTTTGTAAAAGCAGAGGAGGGAACAGGACAGAGGAAGTCGGAAAGAATAGAGGGCTAGTTTACTCAACAACTACCAAAGGCATCATGAGAAAAGACTCAGATCCCAATTTAGGTTGACAAAAACACTTTCAAATTACACTTCAGGGTTTAGAGGAAGCTGAAACCAGAGAGGCACAAATGCCATCAGAGCAGAAGGAAAACAGCAGTAGGAGCCAGACTAAAAAGGAGGCAAAACCTCTGGAGTTGGCCTTCCATGTAGAGAAACTACAGAACATTTCTGAGCAGAAATGACTCAAACATTGCAACTGGACACTCAGGGATCTCCCAGCACTGCCTTGGAAAGACCCCTGACCCACTACTTCCCTCCACCATCCCTGTTCTTCTCTGCCCAACATCTTTAGGCATTTTGCACAGATGACTGAGTCGTTTGCTCACTGGTTTCTCTGTATCCCATCCAAGGATATGTGAAGATGTAATGGAGAGTACAAGCATGAGCACAAGCATACACAAATACACATCTCACATACATGTCACATTAGAGAGAGGGAGGGAAGAAGTGAGAAGTTATAACATCTTTACATTCTTCATGCATATAATCCTGCTTCCTCTGGTCATCTCTGCAATGTCTTTAGCAATATTCAAATCTACACTCATGATTACTAATTTTTTAAACATCGAATCTTGTTTTAGCAATAGTAATCCCTACTCTATTTTATTTAAGGTAAAATAAATTGGCTTAAAAGAACAGAAAAACTGATGTTGAAAAGAGTGATATTCCCTGAGCATAAATAACCGGAGCAGAAAATTTTTAGGTATTAACCATGAGAATGAACTTTCCCTCTAAGGGGTATATGCAAAAGAAGAATGTAACCTAACTATAGCAGGCAGAAACCTGCAGTTATTTTTATTTGACATTTAGATATTTAAATTTTAAACATTAAATGGTCTGATTAAGTGTTTAGAAGTCAAATTTCTCTTCCCTACCAGTTGCTATAAAGGAATCTAATTATACTCTCCAGAAATAGCTCGTTCACCCCAGTGATTTGACAAATTTGAAAACACAACTGCATTCTCTGATGAACTACACAACTGATACAAAACTGTATGTGTTCATGCTTCATTTAACCAAGCTGGCTTTCAGTGTTGACAGGGTCTTTGTTTCAGCTACTGACCTTCCTGAGTGTATGCCTCAGGGTATAATATGGAAGAAGTCTATTTTTTAAAGATATACTCCTCTCAAAACTTAGGATTTTAGATTTAAGATTTTCCAACTAAAAGGATTCACTTACTCATAAAAATTAATAGGTATTAACCAGGAAAAAAAAAAGACTGAGAATATTTTATTTATTAATTTATTTATTATTTGTTTATTTATTTTGGGTTTTTTTTTTTTCAAGACAGTTTCTCAGTATAGCCCAGGCTGTACTGGAACTCACTCTGTAGACCAAGCCAGCCTCAAACTCAGAGATCCGCCTGCTTCCCTAGTGCTAAGATTAAAGGCATGCACCACTACTGCACTGCTGGGAATTCTTTTGAATCCCCTTAAAATAACTTCAGTTACATCCCTGTTTGAGCAGGGATCACTAGAGCTCACTCCCACAACCATCTTATGTATGAACAAATGTGTACCATTCTTTTCAGGTGAGTATAGATTACTGGAAAAGTATGCATTAGGTAGCCCACTGATAAGGCTATTGGCTTTGCTCTCCTCCTGGACCAGTCAACACTGGCTCATAAAGCAGCAATATCACTTAGGGCAGAAGTGCAAGAGTAATAGACAGCACTGAGCACAACTAAGATCAACAAAGACCATGAGAGAAGACAAAGAATAGAAAGAGAAACACGTTTAACTAGTATTCTAAATGGGTAACTGTTTAGTAACTACTAGCCAATTTCCTCTACACAGAAGCAGTAATTACAAGCAGTATAAAAGCTAGCATACACATTCATCCTCTTGCGCATATTTTTAACACACAAAGTAATCCAGCACAGTCATGCTGCGGTGGATTAGAATCTTACTTCCACTCCTCTGGTGGGTGGGCGAGTTCGTATTTCTCCCTCACACTGGAGACACCCATGTCCACGTGCAGCCAGTGCACCTCCTCCGATCGCAGGTGACTGAGGCGAAATCCATAGCAGGCCACGTGCTTTACTTTGTGACTGTCCACTATCTTCTGAATGATGCCCTAGAACACACCCCACAGAAATGATGGTTACAAACAAAAAAAGTCTAGTTAGTTACGGGAAATCTTTTTATTTTTAACTTTTATTTCATGTGCATTGGTGTTTTGCCTGCCCATCTGTATAAGGCTGTCACATACTCTGGAACAGATTCAGGAACTGGAGGTACAGACAGATGCAAGCTACCATGTGAGTGTTGGGAACAGAACCCAGGTCCTCTGGAGGAGCCATTTCTCCAGCCGTTATGGGAAATCTTAGTAAGTGCATCACATAAGCAAAATGTTAATCTCATATAAGATTTATTGTTTCTCATGCAACAATAATTTTATGAATAAGGAAAACTTTGTGCAAAGGGAGGACACAAAGAACATTCTTTATCTAACTTTATTGATAAACAAGGCAATACTTCAGCAACTCCACTTTTACATTATCTTAATTCTGTCAGAGCAGATCCGCCCTGTCGGGTTCTACTTTCTGAAACAGTGTCTTCTGAAAGTCCAAGCTGTAACATCTGATACAAAACAAAAACTACGAGATGTTCTATAAATCAGTCATAACTAGTTTGCTCTTTTGTATAGATTAGAATGTGGCAATTTTAAATGTCTCTAAACCCACACTCTAACACTTACTGTGCTCAGTTCAAGAGACAGTTGCTTTCAAATACATCAACAGGGAATATGAAGTTTCTCCTGGGGCTACGAGAATGGCCCAACTTTAGAATAGCCATCTCTTTTTCACCTGCCTTCATAAGGAAGCCCCGCAAAAAAAAAGAAAGAAAAAAAAAACCCAAATGATGACAAATGCATAAGCTGTGTAGAAATCAGACTGACTCACATGCTGCACTTTGTGTGCAGGACATACAAAGCGCAGCATACTGTATTGTCTTTTTAGTGATAAAGATGAAGAAAAGAGTGTGCATGTGCTCCCCCAGCGCTTCTCTCTCTCTGTTTTTCAAGACAGGGTTTCTCTATATAACCCTGGCTGTCTTAGAACTTACTCTGTAAACCAGGCTGGCCTCGAACTTACAGAGATCTACCTGCCTCTGCTTCCTAAGTGCTGGGGGGAAAAAGCTTTCTAAAGGAAGCTGACATCACCATTAATATCAACAAAAGAAAAAACTACTTTTTAAAATTCAGCAATATGGCTCAGCAAATAACATTTGCTGCTCTTGCAAAGAACCTCGGTTTGGTTCTCAGCAAAGCCTGTAACTCTCTATAATTCCAGTTTCAAGAACTGATGTGGCACACGTCTTTAATCCCAGCACTTGGGAGGCAGAGACAGGCGGATTTCCGAGTTTGAGGCCAACTTGGTCTACAGAGTAAATTCCAGGACAGCCAGAGATATACAGAGAAACCCTGTCTCTAAAAAACCAAAACAAGCAAACAAACAAACAAAAAAGAATATTTAGGGGGCTGGTGAGATGGCTCAGCAGTTAAGAGCACTGACTGCTCTTCTGAAAGTCCTGAGTTCAAATCCCAGCAACCACATGGAGGCTCACAACCAACCATAATGACATCTGACGCCCTCCTCTGGGGTATCTGAAGACAGCCACAGTGTATTTACATATAATAATAAATAAATCTTAAAAAAAAATCAAGAACTAATGTCTCCTCAGGTACTACAGGTACACTAATACATGTGTAGGTAAAACATGTACACACATTTACAAATTTCTTTTCTAATTTAGCAACTAATTTAAAGCTTTATATTTATTGAGGAATTTTTTATTATAGTCTAGTGCTATTAATAATACAATAAAAGATATTCTCAACTATCTTAGTCACCATATTATTGCTCTGAAGAGACACCATGACCAAGGCAACTCTGATAAAAAAAAAGCATTTAACTGGGGGCTTGCTTTAAGTTTAGTTTAGTCCATTCCAACCACTGAGGAATGCAAGCAGGTGCTACTGCTTAGCAGAAGAGAGACTCTGGACCTGAAATGGGCTTCTGAAATCTCAAAGCCCGCCCTCAGTGACACATTTCTTCCAATAAGGCCACACCTGTTAGTCCTTCTAATCCTTTCAAATAGTGCTACTCTCTGGTGATTAAACATTCAAATATATGAATACATTCTTATTCAAACTACCACATCAACTTTCTCTGTTTTATATCTGATGTGTGCATGCATGAGTGTGTACCTGTACCCATGTGTGTATACAGAGGCCAGAGAAAGATGCTGAGGATCTTCCTCTGTTGTTCCCTACCTTATACCTTTAAGACCAGGTCTCTCACTAAACCACAAGCTCAGCTCACTATTTTAACTACATTGGTTAGCAAAAGAGCTCCTGGGACTTGCCTTTCTCTCCTGCTGCTCTATTCCCCTAGCACTTTAGTTACACACACCATCAGCTATGCCTGCCTAGCTTTTGGCATGGATATTAGGGACTTGAACTCAGGTCCTCATGCTTGCACTGCTACCCACTGAGCCATCTCCAAGACAGTTAACCTCCTCTACTTAAGACAAAAAAGAAATAGAAAAAAAGGAAAAGAAAAGGTACCATTAAAAAATGGTTAGAAGTGGGCTGGAGAAATAGCTCAGTGGTTACGAGCACTGACTGCTCTTCCAGAGGTCCTGAGTTCAGTTCCCAGCAACCACATCGGAGTTCACAACCATCTGTAATGGGCTCTGATGCTCCCTTCTTGTATGTCTGAAGACAGCTACAGTGTACTTACATATAATAAATAATAAATAAATCTTTTTTAAAAAAACGGTTATAGGTACAATGAAGAAGAATGTGTTCTTTTGTGCCATAGCACCTGTGCAAGGCACACTCTAAGACTCAAGTGGATGAATCAGTCAGTCAGCTAGCTTCCTTTCAGACCTCTCAGTACTGAATAGGTCATGATCAATACAAGGAGTGACAGAGGGGTATGGAATAGAGACAAGAGGGATTAGACATGGTACCAGAAGAAACAAACAAAATATCAAGAGTCTTGAACTGCAAAAGCCCAAGACAGGTTCATAAGGAAGATGGATTCTCATCAAGACAGAATGTCTTCAGTTTCCAGACCTCTGTGGAACTAGCGAAGCACCTGGAGAACTTCACAGGACTAACTACATTCCATACAAGGCTACCCTGACACAGAGGGCCAGTCAGCTGACCTCAGTCCCAAGTTACAATTTTAAATCCTGAGTACTGAATGGGGTTTTCGAATAGGAAAGGAAAGGAATATTGGCTAACCTTAGTGAATCTCTTAAATCAAAGGCCACTCATATATCTCCTCCTAACCAACCCATGAGTCTTTCCACTACAAGAATGCTCTTAAGATCCCAAAGGTACTCATGTCTAACTCTGCTAATTCTACACCAGTGTATGTATACCAACATTACTCACCCCAGAATATCACAAGTGCCATATCACATCCTTGCAGCTCAATCTTACAAGCACACTGTCTCTTAAGTCACATACTCCATGCGTCAACCCTGCTCTAATCACACTTTTATACTCACCTAGTATATCCTTCCTTAGTTCTTCTGTAAGATGTAAGGCCCTGCAAAGCACAAATTACTCCTTACACTGGTATTTATACCATTAACACGCTACAGATAATTCCATTCCAATGGGTGCTGTCCCCGATGACCCTGTTAAAGGTTCACCTTCATATCTTTGCAACTCATGGGCACTTATAGGGATCCACCTATAGCAAGTCAGGCATAGTGAGAAGCTTAGCCCAGCTTTATAGTGAGCAGTGGGGTAAAGTAGGCTTCTATCTAGTCTTGGTGTTTTATGGAGCAGAAAATGAGTTTGGCCACATTTGGTCATGTTGCCTGAAGAAACCCAAAAGTGTTCCACACTACAGCCTCTTGACAAATCATAGAGTTTTCACTCTCCAGGAATCAGACAAAAACAGCAGGCATACGGAGATTTCACTTTTTTCTACCTTTTTGCTTTTTCATCACACTTCTATACATAGCCCATCATTTTCTTCACTCTACAAATTGCTTACCAATTCCTCTGGGTAGCAACTGACAGTGACACAAGTCATAAGTTCCTAACTGTGCATGCTCAGTAACCCAATGAGTAAATCTGAAAACCAAAAAATACTTTGCCCCGGAGGACTTAAGTATTGTTGACAATTGCTTATTGGAAGATAGTTTTGTGCACTGTATATTCAATTGTTGATTTCTGTGCTCAGATATCTAGTTACAGTCTGGATGATAGTACTGTCAGGATTATTCAACCATCTTCTATATCTATGTTGAATAAAATATTCCTCCCACCAATTATCTCTAATTGGTTAGTGTATTAGTCAGGGTTTCTATTCCTGCACAAACATCATGACCAAGAAGCAACTTGGGGAGGAAAGGGTTTATTTAGCTTACTTCCACATGGCTGTTGATCACCAGAGGAAGTCAGGACTGGAACTCAAGCAGGTCAGGAAGCAGGAGCTGATGTAGAGGCCACGGAGAGATGTTTCTTACTGGCTTGCTTCCCCTGGCTTGCTTAGCCTGCTCTCTTATAGAACCCAAGACTTCCAGTCCGGGGATGGTACCACCCACAAGGGGCTCTACCCCCTTGATCACTAATTGAGAAAATGCCCCACAGCTGGATCTCATGGAGGCACTTCGCCAACTGAAACTCCCTTCTCTGTGATAACTCCAACCTCTGTCAAGTTGGCACACAAAACCAGCCAGTACAGTTATTAAAGAGCTCAATACCCTATGACTGGGCAGAGAAGGCAGGACTTCCAATCCCAGGGGAGGGCCCCAGAGTGAGAAAAAAAGGAAGAGAAGAGGTGGCCATAAGGCAAAATGGCCAGGAGGAATCAAGGAGCAGGTTGCCAAGGGATTTACCATGAGAACACACATGGAGCAGATTAAGCCAAAGCAAGACTCAGGCTGCAAGTTACATGGGGCCTGTGGCTGGGAAGTAGATAGCTTAGTGGGTTAGAGTAGATGAATATTTGCCCAGTTATGGTGCTTAAAGTTTGTTAATAAATTTAACAGGTCTTGTGTCAATTATTTGGGCACTAGAATGGAAACAGGTATGGCTTTCATCCTTAAAATACAGCCTACAACTGCTTGGCAAGTAATGTGTTCTCAAGAACACATCATTGCTCTGCAATGCTCCCATCAACCCCAAAACACACACAAATACAGACGCAAGATTTCTGGAACACAGGAATTTTGAAGAGTGGTTTTATGACTATGCCACTGAAATTAGCTGAAATCAACTTTTAACTTCTTATCTTTACATGCTTTTAACCATCTAGGCCTATGAAACATAAAGCCTTATTTGGCTCCTCTGAAACCTCCATTTCCCTATTTATGCCAGGTTTCAAAACCAGGAGTTTTCTGGACTAAATCCTCATCTTTGGAAAGAAGTATTTAAGGATGAAAATAGGACAATGTTCATGACAAAACTTTAGCACTGGGTGCATGCAGTCACTCACTAATGGGCTGTTGTAGGTGAGAACAGAAGGTAGAGATACAAAACAGTACTTACTGGACATCTTCCTAGCTGCTATCACTCATGGTATACCACCAGCACAGGACAAAAGTAGCTCACTGAAACCAAACATCTTGTAAAGTACAACAAACTATACACCAATAAAATGAACCAATCACCGCACACAGGATGAACTGTCTTTCATTCTACCTTAACAACACATAATCTTAAGATGGTTGTTAATATGAAGAACAAAGCTAAAAATAGAAACTACCATGTGCATACTGTCATAACTGGCATCTCCCTTATTATACGTTAGTGACAAGGTTCTCACCCTCTCTCTCATTTTTTTTTCCTTTATGATCTTGCCTGGTCTGATGTACTTGCTAATCTTTTATATATAAGACTGTTAGAAGTAAGTGATGATATCTCTTTTCTCCACGATTACTCTTTCCTGGATATTAGCTCACTGAAGATCCATAACACCCACTCACTAGGTGCATTATTAGGAACATGATGTGTGATAATGTCAAGAGAAAGGCATACCACATGCAAACAAACATCAGCTGATGTGTGGGAAAAGCTTCCCTATTTTCTCATGCATATTTTCTAGGTTCCTTACTAGAGAAACTACCAAACCTATTAACCCTATTAACACTGTTTGCCTTATTCTATTTCTAGGATGGGCAGTGATCTCATCAAAATGTGTTTCTCTTTCCTTCCTTCACTATCTCACTCACTCTGCTAATTATCCCAAAATAAGGATGCAGTGCTTCAGAATTCTTGACACCTGGCCCAGCAGTCCATCTAAAACTCCCTCTAAAGCAAAGAACTTTATCTCTGGATGGCTCACAACCACAGTATTAGTTCCCTGCTGGTGCTATAACAAATTAGCACAAACGTAAAGATATAAATGGCGTGTGTGTATTATGCTTGGGGTTTGGAGAGCACAAGTCTGAAAGAGTCTTGTTCAGCCAACTTCAGTACTTGCATTTAAGTCCCCAACTCACTGGGGCTTAGAATGAGGATCATCTCTAGAAACTAGCCTTGTGTTGGCCACAATCTCCCTGCCCAAGACTAGTTTCAGATGCATATTTTACATTTAAAAGCAAACCTGGCCTGTAGGTTCTCAAAGCATCCCTCAATCCCTAACTGGCATACCCTGCCCCCAACCCTGAACTTTCCAGCCCAGGGGCTTATCTGTCATTCCCCCAGAGGCTCACTGCTATATAACTCAGACATTTTGGTTTCTCTTTCTCTCTACCCTCCCCCCCATGCACACTTTCTCTCTTTCTCTTCCCCTTCCTCTTTCTCCTTTCTCATGGTGACTTCCCTGACCTCCTTGATAAGGCAGGCCTGGAACTCAGAGATGCACTTGCCTCTGCTAAAATTAAAGGTGTGTGCCACCAACGCCAGCCTAGTTTGTTCTTTTTGTTTGTTTGTTTGTTTTTTGAGACAAGGTTTCTCTGTATAGCCCTGGATGTCCTGGATCTCACTCTGTAGACCAGGCTGGCCTCTAACTCAGAAATCTGCCTGCCTCTGCCTCCCAAGTGCTGGAATTAAAGGCGTGCACCACCACCCCCCCCCTTTTTCTCTTTTAAAAAAAATTTTTTTTATTTATTTATTTTTAAATATAGGAGTGCTCTGTCTACATGCACAATTACATGGCAGAAGAGGGCATCGGAACCCATTACAGAAGGTTGTGAGCCATGTTGGCTCACCATGTTGGGAATTGAACTCTGAACCTCTGGAAGAGCAGCCAGTGTTCTTAAACTCTGACTATCTCACCTGCCCTTTCACATTTTTGTCTAGAAAAAAATCCAAAATCTAGGACATGTGGAATCTTTTCTAATTCCCGAATTATTTGGACTCACTGTAGTTAGCATTCAAGAACCATCACATCTTGAACACACACCCACCTGCTCTTCTAGCAGAAGAAAATTATGTAGTTCTGACTGGTGATGTATCAAAGATGATACCCAGCAAAGACTGCAAACCTTGCACTGTTCTCAGAATATCTTCACGATCTGTGGTGGAATTCAGAGGACGGGACCCAAAGTCCCTTTCTCTCTTGAGCCATTATTTTTAACACAGAACCACTCTGTTCACAGAACTCATTATTCGTATTCTCATTAATATTTTCTCTCTTCAGGCTGGAGAAATGGCTCAATAGTTAAGAACACTGACTACTCTTCCAGAGGTCCTAAATTCAAATCCCAGCAACCACATGGTGGCTCACAACCACCTAGAATGGGATCTGATGCCTTCTGGTTTGTCTGAGGATAGTTACATTGTACCAAAAGTAAATATTCTCTCTCTGGGTATCTCCCCTACACATATCTCCCCTACACACACACACACACACACACACACACACCTCTAGCCACTGATGTGTTTTCCCATTCTAATAAGAATCTCCCCTACACATACATACATACATACATACATACACACACACACACACACACACACACACACACACACACACACCCTTCTAGCCACTGATGTGTTTTCCCATTCTAATAAGAAAGCAGTCACCAAATGCTAGGATCTATTGTTACTCTTTCCACCAATGAGACAATGTTAGTTTGGCAAACTACATGAATTTATTTACTTATAATTACAGGCTCAAATAATACCAGCCACGCATGCTGAACCCCAAATGTGATCAATGCAGTTAAAAAAGTTTCATGCATCAGTTAAAATTTTAACTTGCTTTGAAGGTGGCAAGAACAAACCTCAATGACTAAACTGGGTGTTTTCTCATCAGTTTCACTTTGAAATTAAAATAAGGCCAAGTTCCAGCATACTTCAACCCCACCCGTCTAAAACAGCAGGAGGCAGTAGGAGGAGATTTATAGGTCAATATAACTACTCTCTTTCAAGCATAAGCTAGGAGGGGAAGAAAGCTTCAGTCAGGGAGACCAAGTGTGTGCTTCAGCACAAAATAACCAATGTTATCGTGTGCACTAGAAAAGAAGCTCCTTTTTATTTAGCAAGACAAAAGTGATGTTTCCTTGGCCACTCAAAGTCCTCTAAAGAAGTGCAGGTACATTCAGAGGCTAGAAGAGGGCGATGGATCCATTAGCTAGAGTTACATGTGGTTGTAAACCAATGGTCCTCTGCCAGAGCTGTATACACTCTGTTTGACCCTATGTTCTTTGATTTTATTTATGTATACTATGCATGTTTGTGGGCGTGTATGTACAGATATGTTCAAGTGCTCATGGAAGCCAGAAGAGGGTACTGGAATCTCAGAAGTTTCTGAAGAAGAGCAAGCTCTCTTCAATAGTGAAGCTCCTCTTTAGCTCTGTTCTTTGCATTCTGAAACCAGATGCAAACCAGACTCTTCTTCCCTAGCTATGAAAGTCATAGATGCCATCATCTACTAGAAAGCAATTTCATCTACATTAAAAAGTCTTATTTAGCCTAGCAACCTAGCCAGGTCTTCTAGATAGTGTACTAGAGCTCTTAGGCCTGTTGTTACTGCTTCACCAATCCTTCACATTAACGGAAATTCTACTTTCCTTAAACATTATAAACCAACCTCTGCTGCTTGAAAACTGATCAAAAGTGGCAGTTCTCTCTCTCAACCTTCACAGAACCTAGATTGAGCTTTGTCTTGAGGGACTATTATGGCTGGTTTGACCTTCTATCCAAGACATTAGAACTCCCCCCTTATTAGAAATAAAACTCTATCACTGTCTTATCACTTTTGCATTAACTGGAATTAGGCTTTGGTTTTTTTTTTTTTTGGTTTTTCGAGACAGGGTTTTTCTGTGTAGCCCTGGCTGTCCTGGAACTCACTCCGTAGACCAGGCTGGCCTCGACCTCAGAAATCCACCTGCCTCTGCCTCCCAAGTGCTGGGATTAAAGGCGTGCGCCACCACTGCCCGGTGAAATTGGGCTTTTTATCTCCTAGAATTTTCCTTTGTATTTAAAACATAGCACTGTGTGGCATAAGTGGTCTAGCTTTTGTACTGTTTTGGCTTTCCATAGGCCCTCCTCACAAATGGCTTAAACCTAGATTATGAATAAGCTTTGGATTATAAATGCAAGTCTTCATTTCACTTGTACCACTGAAGAATAACTAGCTAGCTAGGCACCTCAGTTTTTAAAGGCTGAACAAAGTAACATCTCAGAACTATTTTTAATCACGGGTGGATACACAACTGCACCTGTGATTTCCATTTAGGCACTCACATATTTCTCAAATGTTCATATGCCCATCTTACAGGTCACACCACCAGGAGACAAGAGGCTTCCTCAAACTGAGGTGCTATACAAAAAGCTGGAGGTGACAGGAAAGGCAAGAAAGACAGGAAAGACTGGCCCTAACACCCCCATATCACTGAAATGAGTACCTCCCCCTATATCATGTTCCTTTTAATCAATATAGTCCATCAATACAGTGGTTGTACAGAGGTAACAGAAAAGTATAACTCATGAAAAAACTTAGCTTTAAATCTATCAGTTTCTTTATTTGAATAAAACAGTAATCTAAATAAAATGATTTAATTGTGATTAAAAAGAAAAAAAGGAGAAAGACTAGTTTAAGCTAGCCTTATCACTAGAAATTCTCATCCTCTAAGAATAAATACTGGTAAGAAGAGTGTGGGAAGGGGAATCTTCATCACCTCAGCAAAACAAATGCCTCCTAGAAATCCACACTGGCTCCATTTTTAAAATCCTTATGCTACCTGCTCACATCTAACGTTCTGAAAAACACTTGTCTTGCCAGCCTCCTCCCTAAGTGTCTATCACTAGCTCTCACACCCTTAAAAATCCAGGGCCTTTAGAGTGGTAGTTCCTTCAAGCTTCCCAGCACCCCATCAGCCTATGTACAGTACAACCTAGAAGAAAGTACTCTACACCATGTCTCTGACCTATAGATCCTAAGCTGTAAAAGCAAAGGGCTTGTTATGATTAGTGCCTAGGATAGGGATACTTCTAGGATGAAGGGCTAGTGAAAGATCTGCAGATAGCTAGAGCATCCCTGAGGGGAGCTAAATGATCACAGCATTCTCTTCCTTTTCCTTTCTCTGCTTCCTGGCTCAGAGATGGAGCAGTTTGCACCATGTGCCTCTACTATGTTATGTGGCCTTGCCTGAAGCTTAAACCAACAAGACCGCTTTCACTACAGAACCTCAGAACTAGGAACCAAAAATCAACCTTAACTGATCAGAAATTTTATTACAATGTCAGAAAGCTGACTAATATAGACCCCACAACATACCACGGTGTTTGAAACACATTATATATTCAATGGTTTCTAAAGAAATTGTTCTGTCTGAAGATATAGGAACACTCCCAAATTTACACTTCCTAGAAAAATCATTTTATTTTACAAGATTAGAGGTTATTTCAATTTCATTGGTTCCCTGTACCTTTCCAAGGGTTAAAATAATTAGATGGGAAAACAAAAATTGCAGGACATGATTATAGTGAGATATAGTTATTATTTTCCTAAGAAAACAATACTTATATGTGAACAAGGTTCTACTTGCCATGTGCTGAGGAACCAAACCCAAAGCCTCACACTATTAGGCAAATGCTCTAACACTGACCACTTCAATCCCAAGCCCGTTGAGTATATATCAGAAAGAAAACATTAACATCTCTGCAATATGTGAAGTTAAATAAGACATTAAATAGAAACTATTTTGTCTTTCACTTTGGGGTAGGGAGTTATATGCCATTGAAACATAACTATTTAAAGATGTCAGTGAGAAGACATACTTACCCTGACATCAGTAGCATCTCCATGCCTGATAATACTGGCCCAGGTGGTTGGCTCACTATTGCTTTCAAAATAATGAAAGACCTTCAATACTCGTTCCATTGCACCAGGGGACCGCTCCATGCCAGTACCCAGGTGAGTCTTGGTACTCGAACTTGGTGTGTGATTCAAGTTTGGGTCAAGATAAGCGGCTGCCATTCTTTTGCTAGATGCTAGGTATCTGTCATATTCTGTTAAGGGGGGGAAAAGGAAAAAAGGTATTTTCAGTGTAAAGTGAATAGCAATTATAATCTGACAATTGTGTCACCAACACTGTCTTCTAGTCACCAATCTTTATGCACAAGTATTTAAGGAGAACAGGGACTTAGCACTCCACACAATAATTGTGCTCTCTCTCTACACCCAAGGTCTGTTATAAGAGAGCCATAAATGCCTACTAAAGTTTTTTGCTTAAGGACCAGGACTCCTATTTAATAATGTCAAAACTTCACTGACTTATTTAAAAACAATACAATGGTACATACACACACCTCTTTTTTTCTAACCTACTCTTTATTTGTAGGACTATATCACTGCAAAAGCAAACTTAACAGTTTGCTGCCTACTTCTCAGGAATTTAAGTAAACATTCTTTCTTCAAATAAAACCTTAGGCTTTATGCACACTAAGTACTGGTAACTAAAAACAGTAAAATGAGGGGAGCTGAGGAGACGGCTCAGTGGGTAAGAGCACTGTGCTCTGCAGTCATGAGTACCAGAGTTCAAATCTCCAGCACACAAGTAATGAGCTGGGCACAACTGCACATTGCACATGCCTTTAATCCTGGCATTAGGAAACAGAGATACACAAATCCCCTGTGCTCACTGGCTGGCCAAAGGGTCACCTTCTCTAAAGACAATAAGATGTAAAACAATAAGAGAAAGATACCTGATACCCTGCTCTGGCCTCTACATTACAATATGTACAAACACCTGCAACCACACTGTTCAAATATAGTGTAACTTCCCTATCACTCCTGACAGTGGATTTCCTGTTCCTCTGGTTCTTAACCATCTTTCAGTCCCTTCTTCCAAAATGTTCCATAGGCCTTAGGTGTAGGAACTGTGTTGTAGATGTATCTGCTGTTGGGGATTCCACTCAGAAACAAAGAACCACATGTAACTAGAGACTGATGAACAAGGGAAATTTAGCCTCTCCCAGGGATAAGGCCCCGAACTTATCTAATACAAAATAGTCAGTCCTGAAATTATATATATACAAGCCACACTAAACAGCAGAAAATATTATATGTAATAGTAATAATAATAAAAGAGGCCATCAATCTGAGAAAGAACAGAGTTATGGGAAGGACTGGATGAGGAAAGGGATGGAGAAAAGTAATATAATTATAGTTTAATTTAAAACTTTAAATTCTTCTTAAGAATTATTTATTTTATGTATAGTGGTACACTGTAACTGTTCTCAGACACACCAGAGCAGGGCATCTGATCCCATTACAGAAGGTTGTAAGTTACCATGTGGTTGCTGGGAATTGAACTCACAACCTCTGGAAGAACAGGTGGTGCTCTTAACCACTGAGCCATCTCCCCAGCTTTTAAAGGTTTTAATTAAAAAGGAAAAAAAAAAAAGGACAGCCAAACTATATATATATATATATATATATATATATATATATATATATATATACACACACACACACACACACACACACACACACACACACATATACATACATACATACATACACACATACATACATACATACATACATACATACAAACAAACCACAGGAAGAAGAACCAACACCCTTAATATTTCAGAACTCCTTAAGTTCTACGAAATTTATTTTTAGAAAAGATACTACCTATGCTGGCAAGAATATAGAAAACAGAGCCCTTGTGCAATGCACATAAAAAGCTGTGTAACAGTACAATGGCTGGGCGGTAGTGGCGCACGCCTTTAATCCCAGCACTTGGAAGGCAGAGGCAGGTGGATTTCTGAGTTCGAGGCCAGCCTGGTCTACAGAGTGAGTTCCAGGACAGCCAGGGCTACACAGAGAAACCCTGTCTCGAAAAACAAAAAACAAAAAACAAAAAACAAACAAACAAAAAAACAGTACAATGAACATGAAAGCAGTCTAGCAGGTCCTCAAATGGCTAAACAGAACCATTATCTGAGCTATAAATTTCACCACGCAGTGAAAAATTTCAAGAAACTGAAAACACATATCCAAATAGTTGGTATATTTAAGGCAACATTGTCCATAACAGCCACAGAGTTCGACTGATCCAAACCTAAAGCCCTCCCACACTGACACACTTCCTCTTAACAAAGCCACATCTATTCCAACAAGACTATGCCTCATAACCCTTCTCAAGTAGTTGTATTCCCTGATGACTAAGTATTCAAATATATGAAGTCAATGTTGGCCAAAACATAAATGTTTATGCTTGAACATGAAGACAAATGAGACTGAATATACATGGACTGGACAGAACCAAGACAGAAAGGATAGGAATGGAGAAAGGGTGGGTATGGCACTTCTGTGCACAATGGGGCACAGTACTCTAACTGCTAGTAGCACAGAATGGCAAATCTAGCAAGAGTCAACAAGGACTATGACTACTTGGAGTAGGTTCTGTGTCTAACGTTAAGCTAGACAAGTATTAAAATGAAAACTTAATCTTCCAGTGTCTGGAGAGCAAGTAACACATCTCAAAACAACTCACTTGTCAAAAGGAAGCATCAAATGTTTTAAATTCAAAGATTGAGTGAAATATTGAATCTGAACATGAAGACAGAGCTGTACCTAGAGTCAAGTCTGAAAAGGCTGGGCAGGGGTGGAGGGTGTCTCAGAGGGGAAACGAGGAAAGGGGATAACACTTGAAATGTAGATAAGGAAAATATCTAATAAAAAATTTCAAAAAGAAAAAGAAAAAAAAGGCTGAAAACCAGTCATCTAAGTACATGTGCCTAGCAAAATTTAAAAGCCAGAAAAAGATTAAGTAATTTATTTTTACAATAAAAAAAAAAGGCAGCAAAATTGGAATAATTCCAAGGAAGGCTAATCAAGAGAAAGAGATGCAAGATAAACTAGAGATAACAAGAAAGAAGAAAGAAGAAAACTAGGAAAGTCAGGGACTATTAGATAAGACATACACTGTTAATACATTGATAGTCTTATTCTTGCTAATAAGATTACCAATAACTTTGTCCCAAATTAAAATTTCAGGTAGAATATGCAGTTCTTTGCAAAGAAGTACTTAAGGAAATCAAGAAAACAAATATAAAATTGAAGCTACATATAATAGCTACAGCCTAGAATCCCAAAATTTGGTGTCTGAGGCATGAAAACTGTCATGATTTTTCTTTTCCTAAGAAAAATCCTTAACTAAATAGTTCCTGGCCAGCCTAGCCAACAGTATGAGTTCAATCTTAAATCAAAAGTGGTCAAGTGCAGAGACTGCAGAGTGCTCAGCTCTACATGGGCCATCTTATCATATACCCTTTCTTCCCCCAGGCTCCAGGGTTATCAAGGAAGAGAAAGTAGAACAATTCTAAGAGCCAAAGGTTGTGAGTAACTCTAAGAAAACAGTGTTTACAAAAAAGACATTTCCTTTCCACATATGAACTCACAGAGATTATTACAACATGCACAAAACCTACATAAGTTCAAGCCAAACCAAAATTTCATCATGAAGGGGAGTGTCTTATATAGGGTTTTACTGCTGTGAACAGACACCATGACCAAGACAACTCTTATAAGGACAACATTTAATTGGGGCTGGCTTACAGGTTCAGAGGTTCAGTCCATTATCATCAAGGTGGGAGCATGTAAATATCCAGACAGGCACAATGCAGGAGGAACTGAGAGTTCTACATCATCATCATCATCATCCGAAGGCCAATAGGAGAAGACTAGCTTTCACACAGCTAAGAGGAAGGTCGCATTGCCTATCCCCACAGTGACACACTTCCTCCAACAAGGCCATACTTCCTAACAGTGCCATTCCCTGGGCTAAGCATATTCAAACCACCCACCACAGGGAGAGATAGGCATTAAGTCTCATTCCTAGCTGAAAAGCTACTACTATGTGATAGCTACTGGAAGGAGAGTCCATTTTCATATAGGATATGACACCTGGTAGGCTGACCGCTCTCCAAGGCAAGCCCCACAACCAAGAATATTTGGTAAATACAAACTGGACTTACTGTGTTGGGGAAATGAAGGAGAAACACAGTGAACACCAAGATGGGTGGGTGAGAAGGTGGGGTAGATCTGAGAATAGTTGCTGAAGGGCTTAAATATGATCTAAATACACTGTTTAAAATTCTCAAAGAATTAATTTAAAATATTACTTTAAAAGGCTAAGCAAGGGGGCTGAAGAGATGGCTCAGCAGTTAAGAGCACTGACTGCTCTTCCAGAGGTCCTGAGTTCAATTC
>NW_022196893.1:4113542-4135326 GCF_008632895.1 Mastomys coucha
AAAAAAAAAAAAAAAACAAAACAAAAATACTAAGCAGGAGCTGGAGAGATGGCTCAGTGTTCTTCTGGAAGACCTGGGTTAAATTACCAATACCCACACGGCAGCTCACAACTTTATGTAACTTCGCTTTCAGGGAATGCAGCACCCTCACACAAACATATATGCAGGTAAAACACCAATGCACAAAAAATAAAAATAAATAAATATTTTAAAAAGACAACAAAATAACAAATAACTTGAATGGAAAAACAGTAACTTACAATGAAAATTCTTTCCACAAAAGAATATTTGAATTTTTCCAATATTTGAATTTTTTAAAAAAAAATCTTATAGATATCCAACAAAGATAGAATATTTGAAGTATCTGTGAGACTCAAGAAACAATGATACTACAGGGTGTGGTGGTTCATGTCTTTAATACTGGCACTGCAGAGGTGGAGACAGGCTCATGCTCCTATCTGTGAGTTTGAGAGTCATCTATACAAGAGTTCAAGAAAAGTACCCATCTGCCACTCAAGCATAATAACCTGACTTTGCTCCCCAGTAGCCATATAAAAAGCCAGAGGTGGAGGTAGAAATGGAGGACAGCTAGCCTAGCTGAATTAGTAGCTCCAGGTTCAATGATGTGAGAAACAGCCAATATTCTGTAAATCTCCCCCATCACCTTATGAATTGAAACTCTACTGTGCATGTCTATTAGTTCAATCTCTGGAATTCCTAACTTTATTTTTTTTAAAAGATTTATTTATTTATTTATTATATGTAAGTACACCGTAGCTGTCTTTAGACACTCCAGAAGAGGGCATCAGATCTCATTATGGGTGGTTGTGAGCCACCATGTGGTTGCTGGGATTTGAACTCAGGACCTTCGGAAGTACAGTCAATGCTCTTAACCACTGAGCCATCTCTCCAGCCCTGGAATTCCTAACTTAATCTCTATCATACCTTTCCCTTTTATGCTATAAACTATCAAATAGCATCAAATTATACGGTCAAGTTCCCAGCAATATGGTGAAATACTGTAGATCAAAAAATAAGTGAACTTCCTGCTTTGTTGTGTGCTTGCTAGTCCTGTGTAAGTCACGGGACACCCTTTGATCAAAAAGAAACTGCCTTTTTGTGGGTTTGCTTTTACTTTGTTAGTTCTTCCTTAACATAGAGAATTCTCTTCTCAACACAAAGAGACCTTGTCTGAAAAAGTAGAGTGGAGAGTGACTAAGGAAGAAAACAGACATGGATTTCTGGCCTCCACACACAGTGCACACATTTGTACACTATACACATTGGCAGGGTGGATGAGAGTGCTACTGCTCTTAGACATTACTTACCTACAGTAACACTCAAAAAAGGCTTCTAAAGAATTGGTGAGTTCAGCAAGAGTCATGGATCCCTAAGTGCACTTCTAATCATTCCAGCTTTCTCATTCCTTCCCACATTAAACCACTGAAGATTTCTAAGTAAGACACAGTATCACTTGATTCTTGACAACAGAAAAATGAAACAAAACTATACCCCAAAGTAGTCAGAGAAGCCAAGTGGTGGTGGTGCACATCTATAATGCTCAAGAGACTTAGGGTATCAGGAATCACTTAAGTCCAGGAACCTGAATAATACAGTAGATCCCATTTTTTAAAAAAATGGAATGTGTGTTGTAACTCCAATTCCAATGGTCCAACCCCCTCTTCTGACCTCTCAGGCACTAGACATGCACCTGGTACACAGACATATGGAAGCAAAACACTCATACACATAAAATAAATGAATCTAAAAAAGAAATTTTAAAGCTTCTCAAAGAGGAAATCAAAGACTTAAAATTCTGAAATTAGGTTTACACCAGTACTCTCAAACTATTTGTGGTAAAGGATTAACTGTGTTTTAATTTTAAACCTGTTACAATCTAATATTTTTTCAGGGGGTGGGGGATGCTAAAAGCTGAACGTATGGCCTCACAGAGACTAGCATACTAAGCGAGCACTCTACTCTTTACTCTAGACCATTGCATTGTCTTATAGAAGAGAATATCTAGAAAAGTAAACTTAAAAAGACATCAAAGCTGAGAATTGTTTTTATCATCAATGTTAATAAACGGAAAATGTCTGCAAGGCTAAAGGTTTCCAAATGCCTATAGAAAGTCACCAACTTTGTGCCTGTTTAGACTAGGCACAATCCTAGTACCAACATTAGTCTGGTAGGCCATGCTTAATAGCATCCTGGCTGAGCACTAGGGACTCTAAATCCTCAACCAGACTGTCAGGTTGAAGTCAGTTTAGCCAAGAATTCAATTGCTTACAGGACCAGCCTGCTGGGCTGCCTGCTTTGGGTCTCCCTTGAATCAACAGGAAACACCTCTAGTGTCTTAACTGCCTACACTTCTTGACAAGGTTAGGCAGTCTTAAGTCAAAATGGGAACATCTGAGCGTCAACCTACAATCAGATATAAATAATTCAGAAGAAGTATTTGCAGCCAATTAAGCCAAGCAGGTTCTTTTCCTCGTGGGAACAAAGGATGCAAACAGTGGCCTCTGCAGTAGTGAATGCAGCATATGGCTTGTGCAGGATTTCCTACAGGGTCTTGGAGACAACTTTCTAGTTAATATTCCCAACTGTGATATCCTGCTGTCTCCAGTCTAGACTCCAGTGGTTTTGTGTGGTGCTTTTGAGAAGCTCAAGGACACGGTGGCCAAGGTTCACACTGGCCACAAGGTTCACAAAGGTGATCATGCCCATCCACACTAAGATACAGAAAACGGAATGTGTGACTGAGTTGCTGTGTAAAGCCAAGTGCAATTTCCCAGGCCACCAAAAAATCCACACCTCAAAACAGTAGAGCTTCACCAAGTTTTATGGAAATGAATTTGAAGACATTGTAGATGAGAAGCAGCTCATCCCTGATTGGCTATGGGATTAAATATATCCCTATTTGTAGGCCCCTGGACAAATAGAAATCCCTAAACACCTCAGAGCATTTAGAGTGCTGAGCCCTACCAGTCATTTATGAATAAATCTCTATCTAGTGGAAGTAGCACCAGAAATACAAGGACAGACTTCCCTCATTTATAATCACTGCAGATCACACAAAAGAAACAAGTGACTGTCACTTCAGAAGCAGAAAAGTAGGCCAAGCAAAAAAACTAGTCCACACCCAGGCTTTAAAACAGGAAAAAATTCTAGACTAAGGGCAAAGAAAGAGGAAGCTGAAAAAAGCCCAGTAACCTACCTGTAGAACCACACAGGGGAAAACAAGACTCCACAATAGCCCACATAGTCACCTTATGCATTCAGGTGTTTGAATTCATTTGCTTCTTAGTTTTGTCTACTGGTTCAAAGGGAGAAAAATGAGTGATTTCTATCCAAGAATCACTATCTTACCATTTCAATATATTAAAACTAACTCACAACACTTTGCTTTTTAAAATTCTGTTAGGAATAAAAATGGTGTTACAATACTAGATGACTAAGTCAAGAGAACCAAACATAAATTCCCAAGTTCTCTTCTCACCACTCATATTTTCAGTAAGTCATTTACCTCACTGTGCATGAAGATACCTAAACTGTGGCATCACTCATCCCACAGGGCCCTGGCAAGTACTATAGATTCAACTATAATGTCCACATCGTGCTTTGCAAAATCAGTACTCTGTGTGGCATGACCACCCTGTTAATTCATTTCCTTCAAGTGACTCACACACCAATTTCATGTACAATATATCATACAAGTAAGAACACTGGGGCACTCAGTGAAGTTACAGAGCTGAAGAAGCTTCACAGTGTTGCTCCAAAGTCTGTTTTCATCCTCTATACTAAATGCTGTTCCTCCAAGTATGGTCCAAACCACAGCACATGAATCACAGGGAGCTTGTAAGAAGGAAGACTGCAGGAACACGATCCCAGAGTGGCCTGTGCGAAATCTCAAGCTTGTAAGCTGTAACCCTGATACTGATGAGCTGTATCACAAGCTCCTCACTGCATTTATTACTTTCCAGCTGAAAGACATTTGAGAGAAGACTATTAGCCATCAAGACATCCAGTACAGGCTGGTCTCACAGCAGGCAGCCTGCTCTCTATGTCCTGTTGCACCTGGGCCTGCTGACCACCCACACAACAAGGGCTACCACTCCCTACCTCTCAGCAAAGGCCCAGACGAAATGTATTATGGCATGGCCAGCAATCTCACTGATGTCTGTCTCTTACAGGTGAAGGAATGAGCCAGACCTTTCAAAAGAGTAATTATTTACTAAGAATATTTACTAAGCCGCTATTATACTGTTGTGGGCACCAATACACAGAGGGTAAGTGAGCTTCATTTGTGCATGCAGTACTACGAAGTGTAACCAACCAGAGCCTTGCATATCAGAAAAGATCTACTCATAGTCCAAATAATTAATTAAAAGCAAAAATGAAGCAAAACAAGATATACTTTCTACCCTAAAAGAGTTTTCAGTCTAGTTGGGAGAAAACCACAAAAGTTTACTAAATACTTTTATTAAGAAGAAGCCAAGTCGATGAGGAAACCCAGAAAGCTAGCTGCTAGGGATCCAGTACTTAGGAAAAGTCAAATACTTTGGTAACAAGGCATAATTGAGAGACATTTCCATACTTGTTTTATGAAGCATCAATACTTTGATAGTGACAATCTGAAAAAAAAAAATGATTACAAGAAAAAGAACTGATATCATCCTTCATGAACAGACACAAATAATCTAAATAACAAACAGAATAAAAACCAACAGTATATAATGTTTAAGAGCGAATTTATTTATTTATTTATTTATTTATTTATTTATTTATTTATTTATTTATTTATTTGGTTTTTGGTTTTTCGAGACAGGGTTTCTCTGTGTAGCCTTAGCTGTCCCGGAACTCACTCTGTAGACCAGGCTGGCCTCGAACTCAGAAATCTGCCTGTCTCTGCCTCCCAAGTGCTGGGATTAAAGGTGTGCGCCACCACTGCCCAGCTTAAGAGCGAATTTATTATCTGGAGTACAAGGTCAGTATCTTAGTCACTGTTCTATTGCTGTAAAGAGACACCATGACCAAGGCAACTCTTATTGGGGGCCTACTTATAGTCTCAGAAACTTAGTCCATTATCATCATAAAGAGAAGCACGGCAGCACACAGGGAACCATGGTGTGAGAGAAAGACCTTTACATCCTGATTCACAGGCAGCAGAGAGAGAAAAACACACTTCTTCCAGCAACTACACACCTACTCCAAAAAGACCTTATCTTCTAATTCTTCCCAACAGTTTACCAACTGGGAACTAAGCATTCAAATAAATGAGATGTGGGGGTGGTGGTTGTTGGGGGGGGACACTTCTCATTCAAACCACCACATTCCACTCCTTGGTCCCCACAGGCTTGTAGCCTATGTATACCATATCATGTTACAAAATATGTTCAGTTCAGCTTCAAAAGCCCCCATAGTCTACCATGGTCTCAACACTTTAAAACTCCAAAGTCTCTTCTGAGACTTAAGGCGATCTCTTAACTGGAACTCTATGTAAAAAATCAAAACTGAAAAGGCAAATTACATACTTCCAAAGAGCAATGAGACAAAATATACATTTCATTCCAGGAGGGAGGAAGGGAGGAAAGGGAGCACAGTAAGAGAACACCGGACAAAAACCCAGCAGGGCACACTCGACACTGCATCTCCGTATCTCATGTCAAAGAACTCTTCAGATCCGATCCTTTCAGCTTTGTTGGCTGCAACCCAGTTCTCTCTCTTGGGTTGTTTCCATACCCAGTCAGTAGCTTTCCTTGGCAGGTATCCTATTGCTCTAGCACTTCCAACAGCTTGGGCGTGGCAACAAAATCCAAGCTTCACCTTTATGGCTTCACCCAATTGACTCTTCTGGCTTCCATACTTGACACATGCCTGGCCTCAGAGAGGTTCCTTATCTGTGAAAGTTCCATAACCCCTTTTCTGTATCCTTGACTCTAAAGCCAGACTCATGTGACCAAAGAAGCCAAGTTTTCCTGCTTGCTGGGGCTAGAACCTGGGGCCCTCCTTCAATTACGATTGCATCAGCTTTCTGTAGTTGATGTTTTTCTTCTCTGTTTAAGCTTTCCTTTAATTCCTTTTCACCAGCTGGAAGCTTAGCTGGACCTGCTTCTAAGGTCACCATTCCCTTTTTATTCTATTTAGAATTAGGCTTTAAACCTTTTATCTCCTTGAACACAGGAATTTCTATCTTCAACACTGTATTTTCTGGTTCTCCTATTTTTCATCTCAACTGTACACTTTGTATATCTCTTTGTCCTGTTTCTTTTTATTGTAGATCTACATAAGAGTGACCAATAATACCAAGAATGACCAAGTAACACAGTCAATACTAGGTTGTCTTCAAATCTCCCCTATCAATACCATTAATCCAAAATTCTTCAAGTTAACTTTTAGCAGATGTTTTTTGAACAAACGCAGAAAGCAGCTATTCTTTACCAAAATATCACAAGGCTATTCTTGTGATTAACCACTTGCTAATGTTTTTCCCCTCTGAAACCTCTTGAGATAATAAGCCTCTACAGGCCACATCACCCTCAAAACCACTGTTTTCTTTGCTCCTACTAGTACTATTTAGTCAACTACCCAACTACCTTTCTAGTCCAAAGCCCCAATATTCTTTTTAGTCCAAAGTTTTCCCTATTCCTCCAGACAACGTGATCAGGCCTGTCACAGTATTACCTCACTTCTGGTACCAATTCTACCCTTAGTCATTGTTCTACTGTTGTGAAAAGACACCATGATTAAGACTCTTAAAAGAGAAAGCACTAAATTAGAGGCTTGCTTACAGTTTCAGAGAGTCTGTTATCATCATGGCAGAAAGCATGGTGACACATAGACAGGCATGATGCTAGAAAAGCAACTAAGAGTTTTACATCCTGATCCATAGGCAGCAGGCAGAGAGAAAAAGACTTTGGGCCTGGCATGGACTACTTAAACTTCAAAGCACTCCTCCAACAAGGCCACATCTCCTAATCCTTCCCAACTATCCACCAAATGGGAACCAAGCATTCAAGTATATGGGGAGGTGAGGTAGAGAGTGCAGTCTTATTCCACTCCCACAGTTGGCTTAACATTAAAAACTCAATATATCAGACTGGGATATGCATAAGCCTAGTACCTGAATGACCTCAATTTCTACCATTAAAACCATATTTAATTTAGTAATTAAAACCATAACAGATCATATGGGGTTTTTTTTAAATTCATGTGATCAATAGAGGTAGAAAAATATTTGACAAAATTTAACATCTTTCTCACTACGGATAACAAGCCTCATGAAATAAAGAACTAAAAGGAATTTTTTCAAATAATAATTAAAAAATACAAAGCTAACACATGAACCTTGAATACTTCCCCACAGTCAAACCAAATACTGGTAATGAGCCAGGGGAAAAGAATGAGATGAAGACATGCTAATGCCCACTGCAATATTATGGTGAGGGGCTACTGCTATATTCACAACAACAAAAGAGGAGGGAGGGCACAACACAGTCTTCCTGTTAAGACATCAGAAGCAACATCTATCTGCTTACTACATTGGAAAACTACTTCTTTCATTCAACCATTTCTAAGCAAAAATAGATTAGAATTGATCTGCAACTTAGATTATTCATCCCATGCCAGACAAGACAGAAAGTCAGAGAAAAAAAGTCGAAAGGTTACTTACTCCCTTCCAGGCACACCGCCACCCCATCAAGACTCTTTCTCAAGCATTCTGTTGGGGGTTTCTTCCTCCACCTCCTAGGATAAGCCTTTCAGGTGGGCCTACCTGACAAACTACTTTAGACTGTCACCAGACCCCCAACTTGGATGTAACACTTACTACCTTCTATCAATTCAGGGAGCAGAAATCTGTGCCTTTTACTCCTTAGCATCAGCCAAGTATTGACAAACACATTCAGTAAATATTGAATGCTCACTAAAAACTTGTAAAATGAATTAATAATTTCTGAGAAAAACATTTAAGAGTAGAATCTATGATTTATTTTATTTATTTATTTATTTACTTATTTTTTTGATTTTTCGAGACAGGGTTTCTCTGTATAGCCCTGGCTGTCCTGGAACTTACTCTGTAGACCAGGCTGGCCTCGAACTCAGAAATCTGCCTGCCTCTGCCTGCCTCTGCCTCCCAAGTGCTGGGATTAAAGGCATGAACCACCACAGAATCTGTGATTCTTAACATGAAAACATGAGACAAAATGAACAACAATTCCATTATGATATTATCATATTTCCATTTCAGCATGCAGAGAGTGGTAATTAAGAACATTCACACTTGGGTCAGATCCCCCACTGTGTAGAACCTAAGGAACTATTGCTAAGTTATTTAGCTTCAGTGCTTCAACAATGCATATGCAAAACTGGGATACAGATGAACTATCTCAGAGGCCTTGTGAGATATGAATGGAGCCATATACATGTGTAAACTCAGGTCACATGTGACATTTAGTATCTATGGGATAAACTTTAACAGTTTATTCAGAGTAAACAGTTTACACAGAGCTTACTTTCTCTCTTTCTCTTTTTCTTCCCCTCCTTCTTCCTCCCTCTATCTCAAAACAAAAAACAAAAATAAAAACACAAAAAAACAAAAACAAAACCCTGCTATCCTTTAGGCTGCAGAGATGGATAGCTCAGTGATTAAGAACACTGCTACTCTTGCACTTCCTATTCTTCCAGAGGACGAGGATTCCATTCCCAGCGCCCACATGGAGCTGTCTGTAACTCTAGTTTCAGGAGATCCCCTGGCCTCTATGAGCACCAGGCACACATGAGCTACAGATATACATGCAGACAAAACATTCACTCACATAAATAAGGAGGGAGGGGTGGAATTCTAACCAATTGGGGTAAAGCAGGAAAGAAAAAAAAATATTTAGTGAAAGTCAAATAAGTCTCAAGAACTGATAATAGCTGAAGGTCAAAGCCATACCATATACATCTATCAGCTATAGGGCAACTGCTAAGCTAAATTCTAACACTAACACACACACACACACACACACACACACACACACACACACACACACACACACACACACTTTTATTTTCAGGAAAAGGAAAAAAACAAAAAACAAAAACACACTCACTGATATTAGAATAGTCAATTTGATAAGTCTATAATATTTAAAATAATACCCACTGTGTCAACTATTTACTAGGCAGAAAAAATTCTGACATCTCAGACGATGTTAAAATTTAGTAAGAAAGACAGAAACCAGACAGGTTAACTCTCAAATGGCATGTCACAGTACATGCAGTGTCAGGGCAAAAGTGTAGGCTCTGGTGAGAACCCTGGGAAGGATCTAGCTAGGCTGAGAAATGAGAGCTCATTTAATGGGTACCAGTGAATATAAACCATAGCTCTAAAGGGGGCATCAGCATGTGCATAAAATCTGAGAGGGAAATAACACGCAAGGCACTGAAAAACTAAAGTGACTACACTACTAATGAGCAAGACAATAGCTCAAAGCTGAAGAAGGCAAGAGAGACAGGATGCAGTGAGACTTGTGGGGCACAGTAAAAACGTGGGATGTTATCCAAATCTAGTAAGTCACTGACCAGCTTTAAACAGGAAAATATCAGATTTTTGTTTTCACAAAATCTGAAGAATGGACAAGCAGGTATGAACAGTGAGACCATACATTAACAGAGAGATAAACTGATTAACTCAAGATATACCCTGATTATATATAATAATTAGAATAAAATGACAGACGTGCATGGAGATCTAGAGCATGCATAAGTGCATGGGAGCCCAGTGTGCACTAATAAGACAGGAAGGATTTGGGATAGGAACTAAGAGTCGCATCGCTGAAGGGTAACTGATATTTATGCATACATGATCATATACACCAAGAAGCACTTGACACTCCAGTATAAAAGAGAAGGAAAGAGGACAGATGGTCAAATGGGTGAACAGATAAACCTTTAAGTTCTTATGCAGAGTGTGACTTCAACCAGAGAAATCAGAAGTATATAAAATCTCTATTACTAGAAAAAAATTAAAGAGACCAGAAAACATACTTTTTCCAAACAACCAAACCTCTGGCACTGCTATGGTAATAGCCAGTCTCCCCCACCCCCCCACCCACCACAATGATGGAACAATGTACAACTGATAATCAGAAAACCCCACAGCAAGTTTTCCTCAACCAACACTTTGTAACCTAATGTTCTGAGAACATTTACACTTAGTATTCTTAATTAATACGTATCGTATGCCTAGGAATTCACACTGTAAATACATCTCTCTTAAATATTTTAAAGCATAATCTTCTTGGATGATTCTTCAAACTAAACAATACACCAAGCTATTAAAGAACACACCCTCGAGTGTTAAGGGTACCTTGAAGAGCCACTTCAAAGTATACAAATATAGGTCTACTCTACTATTTTTAGCCTGTCCTGGTAAGAATCTTATGTCTTCTTAAAACTGGGACACAGCTATGTGCTTTGAGGTTAATGTGACTCACTGAATGAAATGCATGGTTTAGAATGTCCATTTGCAAGCAGAGTTGTATATTTTTTGGATATGATCTTTTAACTTTATCTACACACTGTAACTGTTATACTTGAAATAACTTAAGTCAGCTAATTCTTTGATCATGAAGACAATATTAACAAGCACGGGGACAAGTCTCCTGCCTTCTGATCCTAATGCCAGAAAGTAAAATGGGCAGTCAGAGAGAAAGTTTATGAGGACAGCTGCACTGAGCAATCACTGCAAAAACAGAAGCTCAGCTGAGAGGGCAAAGTGACAAGCTCCTGCACCTGAACCACCCAAGTAAAACTCTCAACAGAAGAGCGTAAGTCACTTGGCTCTGCATGCAGAAATGGAGCCCACTGTGTCTCACTGTGTCCTCGATGTGTCCTAGTTCCCATCCTCTGCTTTAAGAGCTTTGCTCCCTCAATCTATCATCTAAAGAAAGGTACATTTTATTTAAAAATCCGCTATTTGTATTTTCTCTAATAGTCTGAAAACACTTGAAAAGCAAATTGCTCTGATAAATTTCTTTGTGGTGAGTCAGAACATTACTCTCTCTCTTTTGTCAAAAAGTTCTCATTTCTAGGACCAGTTTGAGTAGGAAATCCAGTTGCTAACTGTTCAACACTCCATTGGTCTAGGCCTGTAGCTGTTGGCTAGCCATGACCTGTTAGGGAACCTGGAAGGCTTTTACTGCACTCATAGACTATGGAGGTGGCATTCTGCATACAACCTACAAATTCTTCAGTAACCCTAAACTCTGCCTCAGTTATGTTCATTGACATTACACGGTCTTCATACCACAACACTACAATCGTAAGAAGTCAGTGCCTTTTAAATTTTGAGAGTTTCACTTTAACTTTACAAAATCTTTACTCTAGAAAAAAAAAATCTTTACTCTGAGTACCTGTGGAATAAAAGTAATGGGTGCTTTATTCAGATACCATAATACTAAAACAGTTTAAATGTTGCAAGCTTTGGTGCAAAAGCCTAACACAAGTAGCAAAGACAAATCAACTAATGAAAACTAACCTTGAAACTGCAGTGTTATGAACACATCCCAGTCTAGAGATACTAATATCTTTAACCTAAAAACTAAACTGAATAAGCCTCTAGTAAATTTACCAAATCACAGCTCTTGACTAAGTACAGGCTCCTCTTTTTGAAAGCCTTCCTAAGTACATTAGCACAGAACCTAAATACATTTCACATAGTGACATATTTTTGTAAAATCTTAAGTGTGTTAATGGCTTAAATATTCACCACTATGGTAAGCAAAACTTCTAATCAAATTTGTCTGTCCTGAGTTAGGCATTAATTTTATAGCTTCTTTAAGTTATTAACTATGCTTTCTAAATGTTGTCTTGAATGCTAGAATGAAAATGCCCTACTTCATATTTACATTTTGCATCAATACAAACTCTCACACTAAAGTAGAAAATTCTTTACTCACAATATTCTTGACCTTCTTGTGGTAATAAACACAAAATAACAGAGCTTCAAGTTAAATACTCATTGCATATAGACAATGAAGGAAAACCACTTTAAAACAACTAAGCCCACATTACCCTTTTCTCCTCTGGTCATATAATTAAAACTAATCACTTTGTTCTTTAAAAATTTCTAGTCACAGAATAGATAATGGAGTCCTGAGTAAAAGGAAAAAGCAAAAACACATGACTTATGCACAGGGCAAGTGATCTAAATCACTTATGCTTATTTCCATACAAACATTTCATTTCTACTTGCAAAGTCACCTAACTGGTTTTATGCCCCAGCCGTACATAAGCCTATACCACATCTTTTTTTTCCTCAAATGTAATTGTAACTAACTTCTGAAAGAACAATTACCTAGCCTTTTCAGTACAAAAGTATAAACTGACAAAAGCACACACTGAAGAGATCTTTAAGTTGTTATACCTTTAGCCCAACAAACTGGAAATGGACTACAGCCGCTTTTCTCCATACAGGTGGCACCTGTAGGTCTCAGGGCCTCTTGGCCTGCCCGTTCCAACAACATATACCCAATCCTATCAAGATCAAGCCAGGAGTCCGCACACAAAGTCCCAGTTCATCGCTCCGCCAGCATTTGCTTGGATCCAAAGCAAGACTAAGCTTCCCCTGTGCTCCTTTTTTCAGAGCCTGAAGCACAGTTTGAGAGGTGCTCCTTCTGAAACAGTTTCCAGCAGCTCCACGGTGGCCTCTCAGTTACTGAATCTTCTGCTTCCGCAATCTGAAACACAGACCATCCTGGCCAGATTAAGCCAATGAACAGAATAAAAACAGCTAGTCATGCGACCCCATGGATCTGGGTTCCTAGATTCATTCAGGGAAAGGGAGAGGGGGAGGGAGAAACGGGAGGAAAAAGAAGTCCCAGAGCCAGCACCTTATGAATATGCTAATCTCGCCCTTCTGTTCACTTCATCTGGCCGACTTCTGTTTACAAAATGACAGTCGACTCTAAAATTGAGTAAGCTGCAAGAAAATCCAGTCTGACCTAGATCAACTGTCCATAGATGGTTCCTAAACAATTCCTGTCTTCAGAATCATGCCTTTGGCACTTTACCAGCCTTATTCTGGTCTTAGACTAAAAATAATTAACTTGATGAAATACATTTTGAAAAAATGATCACAATCAAAGTAAAAACCAAATGTGGAGGGGATGACCTATATGAGCCCAAATACCTCAGAGGTAAAATATTTTCCCTCACTGATACTTTTACAATACACCTATATATACACATAGAATATCTAGAAAACATAAACTAGAACTTATGGTAGCCAATTTACTCTAAAATATGCTTAAAGAATAATGAGGGATCCAAGATACAAGATTTTTTTCTAGCTTCAAGTATGATTTCTTTTTCTAGCCTCAAAAGATGAGTACTATCTTACACTGAAGTAGAACACAAAACTACTTTCACAATCTACATAAGCAACTTTTTTTAAATGCAAAACTTACTTTTCCCATTCGAATTGAGATACAAGGTCATGCCAAAAATCAGGCTATTTGAACACACACATTCTACATAAGACAGCAGGTAAGCTGTTAAGGTTTGGTTAACACCTTGTCCTTCAAACATATGTAGTATATACTGAAACACCACAATTCTTGCTTGCCTGGTATGTAGATGACTCTGCAGTCACACAATCCCACAAACAGCCAAATTCAAGCACTTCCCTTACTATGTAAAGGGCCAAGGTTTTTTTTTTTTTTATTAATTTATTAACTTCAGAAAACAGAAGCTGAACAAATACTTTGAACAAGAAACATGTTTATACTCAGCAATGCCCAGGACAGTCTTTTTCAGTTCCATCACCAAATGTGGTGCCGCCTTTGACTCTAGGCTCCATTCAGACTCTTAACAGCTGCTAGAGCTCCAGAGGCCATTCCTGAGCCACCCTGAAAACACATTATTCCCAGGCATGAACTAGGGTCCTAGGCAACATTAAAAAGAAAGGGCTACAGAAAACATTCCAAGCAGGTAGAAGAACAGAAGAACCTAGCAAAAGAGCCACCAGATCCAAAAGGATATCCTGGGCAGTACTCACTATAGAGGAGGAAGGGTCACAAAGGACTATTGCCATCCAATAAGAAGTAAGCACACCAAGCAAGACCACTATCTGCCTTACCACATGAGCATGGCCATCACCAAGAGCTGCACACATCATCCAAGTCAAGGATGACCCTCAGAAACCACCACAAGCTAATCTTACTGCCAGACTACACATCACACCCACTGCACTAACTGTTGAAGACACCTTCTGAGCGGCGAGGCCGCCACCATGAGGGCAGAGACACCAGAGGAGAGGCCCTGTTAGAGGGGAGGACCACATGCTCAGCTGATACAGGGACTCAGAGTCACCCATTCAATCCAGGAACCATTTGAGCCTAACTTGATAACAGCCTCAGGACTCCCAGAACAAAACAAAGAGTGATCCAGGCAAGGGATGAGGAGGATGGAGCTAAGGCACTGGCAGGAACAGTGGAGGGGGACCAGTTCAACCCTGAGAGAAGGGAATAGGAAGAATGGGCAGGATGAACCCAGTTTCTGGTTTTAACCCACGGATTAGATTCTCTCTACACCATCTCACTAACTTAGCTTATTCACTGTCTAAATATTCCCACCTCTTAATGTGTACGTTCTTTTTTTTTTTTTTTAAGATTTATTTATCTATGTGTATGAGTACACTGTAGCTGTACAAATGGCCATGAGCCATCATGTGTGTGGCTGCTGGGAACTGAACTTGGCCCCGCTTGCTCCGGCTGCACTCGATCCGGCGTCATTCACTGTAGCTGTCTTCAGATGCACCAGAAGAGGGTGTCAGATCTCATTACGGGTGGTTGTACGCCACCATGTGGTTGCTGGGATCTGAACTCAGGACCTTCGGAAGAGTAGTCAGTGCTCTTACCCACTAAGCCATCTCGCCAGCTCCAATGTGTAAGTTCTTAAGGAGTGGAAAAGCCAGGTATGAAAGATGACTAATTCCTACAGTTACTCAGCAAATGACTAAAGGTATGCCTAGTACTCAACTGTAACTGAGGCAGTAACAAAAACCTGAGAACCCATTGGCCTGGCTGAGGATCATGGGGTCAGATGACAGCTGGAAAGAGGGAGGAGGAGGTACATTACTAGCAATCAAAAGGACTACAATAACTTTTTCTAAAAATTATAGTTATAGTTAGGCATAATGCTGTAAACCTTTAAACCCAATACTGAAGAAGCAGAGGTAGGAGGGTCTGTAAATTCAAGGCCAGCCCAATCTACATAGAAATCGTGTCTCAACAAACAAAAACCTATAGTTATAATCAAAATAATAGCCCTTAGTCTATGACACAATCCCAGAGAGGACTCTTGATGATTCAGAGAGGTCAAGCATTTTAAAAGAACAGATATAGACCATGATGAAACCTAAAAGAAAACATTAAGAAGTCCTCTGTTCTCCATCCTGTGAAATATACAGGGCCAGCATTCACTAAAAAGTCTGTGCTGATCCAATTCATGTTTAGTATTAGCATAATGAAATGCAACTCTAGTAAAGTCTCCTTCACAAGTAAGCCCATTATATTAAAATTTACAAGAATGAGATAGTACTATTTGTAGAACACCAAAGCCCTTCATCCCTTGTCACTGTTGCCTTCTTGCTTCAAAGGGATTTGGTCAGAAACCCTTTTCAATACCTTCAGAACACAGCCAGTGTCTATGAACTTCTCTCACTGACTACTGCCCACATTCTAATTCAGGCTCCTGCAGGACTACAGCTATAGCCTGCTTCCTCGGATTCAACCCTAAACCTAGCAGCTGCTGATGCTCTGGAAAGAGTAAGCATATCATTCCTTCTTCTATTTGAATCTCCATCAACATTTCCCCAAGATACAACCAAAATACTTAGCAGAGTATGCAAAGCCCTGTGTGATATGGCTCACCTGCCTATACCTTCATCTCAGATGATCTATCTGTTGGTTTCCATAGCACCAACTGCTGTACTGACTGACTTTCCTGCTGCTCTCCGCACATTTCAGTACTTCTGTACTGCCTGCCCCTCCTCCAAGAGGAATGGCCTTGCCTCAGCTTTCACAGCCATGTCCTTTCCCTACCACATCTTGCTCAAATATCATATACTCAATGTGTCCCTGTCCTGAGCACTCTATCTGAAGCCACAGAGCCTATCTACTTTTCTACTGCATTTACCCACATGGTTTACTGATGCAGTTTACTGCTCAACTGCCCCCACTAACTCACTAAAGGCAAACTCTGATATGAGGTAAAGGTGTCATTCTAGCATAATCTCCAGCATCTTACTACATATAGCAGCTACCAAGGTGTGGAAGCCATGTTCCACCCACCGTCCATTTGCATCAAGGCAGCAAGAAGATGATGAGGGAATCTGTGTGTTTTTTCCTAGGCCACAGAAAAGGTATTACAATAATATATTCTGATGGTAAGTCCCATCTCCATCCCAAACCCCATGTCACCTCCAGATGCCACTGGTCAGAGGCTGATAAACAGTTACAGAATGAATATTTAAAAAAAAAAAAGGCAACATAGAGTCTAAAAAAAAAGTGACTGTCTATATACCAGCTATACAATAAATCCCAGGTGCACTGCTTTGATACTTCTTCTAAACTTCGACTGCAGAAGAAGTACCAACTGCAAAATTGGACTAAAAAAACATCAGGCTAGTCAACAATGTTATGTGCATGATCAGTATCAGAAAGGTAACTCTAGCAAATGTTGTATACAATCTGTCCAACTGGCCTGCAAGTCCCTGGGAATGAACTCTATTTTTAAATTTTTTATTATTTTTAATTATGTGTATTATATGTGTTCAGGTTTTCACAGACTTCAAAAGAAGGTACCAGATCCCCTAGAGGTGGAGTTATTGGCAGTTGTAAGCCACCTAATGTGGATGCTGGGAACTGAACTCAGATCCTCTGCAAGAGTATTATGCTCTTAACCACTAGGTCATCTCTCCAGCTCAGAATAAACATTTTAACAAGTGAACTTCTTATAAGTGTCAACAAAAGTATATCATAAAAATAAGAAACTGGCTTTCATGGTTCTTATAATGCTTCAGTGGCTTTATTTAAACACATCAGAATACTTTTGGAAACAATAAAGAATAAATAAATACTCTATGTCAGCTGACCAGAGGAATATCTAGAAAAAATAGTATCCTGAGAAACATACTCACATGTATATTTCTAAGTCTGTGAACTATGTTTGCATGACAACACTTTTAATTAGCATCCAGTATTTATAATATATGACAGCTTTTCAGTGCTAGAAATCTCATACTAAGATTACTAATTATCATTTCTCTCGCTGTATATCACTGTTTCCACTGAAAAATAATTTTCTTAGCATTAGTCCATCAACAAAAATTATGGCCTGATAGAAATCAGTGTTCTACTAATGGAAATAAAGAATATAATACCTTCTGAAAGCAAAGACAACAAGCAGCTTCCTAGTACAAACTCCCAAAAGTGCTGCTAAGACCACTGTTCAGCTCCCTGCCAGCTTTGAAACAACTGCTGTATCTCTCTTCTGTCACGCTGCAGGAAGCTGGAGAAGGCACTAACTACCTGTGAGACAAAGAAAGAATCATCACCAGCTGGAACCTCAGTTTCAGTGTTTGTAAAACAAGGACACTGTTAATACCCATCCTCTAGCCAAACTGACTGCATGTCAGCCAGCCACAGCACTAATATTGAATACTTGCTATGTGCCAGACCTTGCTCAGAGCACTTTTAAAATGTCTGCTTACCTCATTTTCACTAACAACCCAAGGAGGCAGATATTATCACCCCATTACCACTATCACAACCTCAGCTTCACAAATGAAGAAACTGAAGCAGAGGTTAGTCAATGTACAGCAATGCCCAGGAACTGTACCCCCAATCTGTGTTCTTTCCCAATTAGTAGCAATGCTTGTGGCAGTTTTCTCAATTAATACTTCTACAGCTACACAGATACTATTATAAACCCCGTGACACTAACAACTGAAGAGAGAAAATGGACAGCTCACCTACTACTAATCTACTATTTAGTAGCCTAATGGGGTATATTCAAAGGCACCTAGACCTCAGAAAGCAAATTACACAGAAGCCATCACCTATAGCATAGCCTACCCAAGAAACAACAAGGGTTCAAGAGAAGAGACCAGAAATAGGCTCTGTACCCAGGGTTCATTTCACCTACAGAGGACAAGTGAATAGTGAAGCCTAAAGGGACAAGAAAGAAGAGAACAAACACAGGCTCCCTCTACCCTTTCAGAGTACCTGGCATCTAAAAACGGCTAATGTTGTTTCAAGTGTCCTGTTGTATGCTTCTTCTGTGTTTGTGCAAAGACCCTAAGTAAGCACTAGAGACCACAAAAGAACTAGGACAGAAGTTCATAGCTCACAAAAACAACAACTTGAATCAGAGTGCTCAGAGTCCTAGATATGAGAGACAGAGACACCCCCCTCCTCAACTGGTGCCCCAAGTGTGGGGCTTCATCCTCGGAGGAGGTAAGAAACAAACAAAAAATAAATAAATAGAACTGGAAGGAAGGAATTCAGTACTCTCACCCAAGGAGTTGTGACCATATGTGAGAGTAAAATAGCATGGTTCCTCTCAGTCCTCTGGGGCAAAGCATTTCATTTAAGTAGAAGTGTTTGTTAAGATCCAGAGGAGCAAAATACTAGAGTAACAGCTCTGCAGCTTTGTACAAGTGACTATAAAATGAAATCCTTGATTTCCTAAACTAGAAACCATTGATGTAGAAATTGGAAACACATAGGAGCTAATGTACTAAGAGCCCATGAAAGGTGGGATAAAATCGATGTCAATTATTTTTCAAGATAAACTACACTAATGTATTACTTGGACCTTCTCAGAAGGATCATAAAAAGAAAATTTTAAAATCCTCTGCCAGACACATCTTGACAGGTCTTGGCAGGGTAGGCCAAGTAAACCCTGGGGCCACTCAAGCAGGGGGCTCCAAGCCCTCTGGCCGAGCTGCACAAATTGGCAGGCCTCTTCTTCATGGCCTTTGCACTGCCCTCCCAAGGTCCTCCTCACTGAGTCTGACACCTGAATTTGGTTGGGCAGCAAGCACTCTCCCTTCTGCCCATGCTTTAAAGTCTTTAAATCACAGGCTCAACTGTTTAAAACTGCCATAAATTTTGAAGACTGCAAATCTTATGTAAAGTCATAGGTTTAAATCTTTAAAAATTAATAACTATTGTTAATTAAGTTAGGTTTTGCTTGTTTTTTAAGTTTTGTGCTTGTTCTTAGTCTGACATAAATGATCAGACTCTAAAAAGGGGAAAAGTTAGAGGAGGTTCACAAAAGCCCATGCTCTACTGAAGGCATATTTTACAAAGTTATTCCAAACTTTTAGTGTATAGTTACTAGAGGGTGGTTCTCACATCAGCTTGACATCTGGAACTAGGGCTGTCCATGGCTGAGGCATTCCATTCGCTGTTAAGTGTGCAAAGGCGTGGACAGTACCCCTCCCTGACTAGTCAGCTGTAGAGAGTACTGCCCCAGGGCAGCACAAGACTCTCAGGGCTACAGGAAAATATCACTGTGTCATATTTGGAACTTTACTTTTTATTTTTATTTTTTTTGTCAGATTTTTGTTTGGTTTTGTTTTTGAGACAAGGTTTCTCTGTGTAGCCCTGACTGTCCTAGAACTCACTCTGTAGACCAGAATGGCCTCGAACTCAGGAATCCACCTGCTTCTGCCTCCCAAGTGCTGGGATTAAAGGCATGCACCACCACTGCCTGGCTTCTTTTTTTTTTTTTTAGATTTATTTATTATTATATCTAAGTACACTGTAGCTGTCTTCAGACGCACCAGAAGAGGGTGTCAGATCTCATTACGGATGGTTGTGAGCCACCATGTGGTTGCTGAGGTTTGAATTCAGGACCTTCGGAAAAGCAGTCAGTGCTCTTAAAGGCTGAGCCATCTCTCCAGCCTGGAACTTTACTTTTTCAAACAGCTCTTTACACATTTCTTTTCTAGGACTCCCAAAACTAGTAATGGTCCCACTTACACTAGCAAACCATTTAAGGAATTCTGCAATTTATGGGAAACCCTTTTAATTCACAGGGTCAAGCTACTATGGAACAACAACAAATATTTAAATGACAAATTTTAAAAATAAAAATTGGGTATATAAACCCACCGAAATCCTCATATACTATGCTACATTTAGCCATGCTAACTTTAATTTTTCTTCCACAATGTTTCTGCTGCTGCATTTTGACACAGTCTAAAGTACAAGTTAAATAGAAAGATTGAGAAACTGATCAATGAAAAGGGCCTGATATGCTAACATCAGGATGAGGCTATGCTTTTCTGTTTCCAGAAAATGAAGTCCCAGATGGCTCCCACTCCAATGCACCTGACTAATACAGCATCCCAAAGATCACTGGACAAATAAAGTTTCTGAAAATAGATGACAAACCCATCAAGAGTAAGCTGACCCAAGAGGAAGAACAAGACTTAGAGAAACAACAAGGACACAGTATTAGTGACCTAAAAATATGATGCTGTCATGTTATCTGACTACATGTTAACTCTCAGCTTGCCAACGAAGAATCCAGGGGGACATAAAAGGCACAACTGTAGTAGAAGATAATAAGTATTAGTTTGCCATGCTAAGCATTGTTTTTAGGCTTTTTTAATTACTAGTTCCAGAACTGATTACTGAAATACAAAGGAAGGTTCAAAACTGGCCTGTATGATTAGTAAAACTACTTATATTACAACAAAAATATTAGCAGAAATTAGTCAAGAGATGAATGGGTGAACTGAGAACCATAGTTTAACAAAATAGCTATTATAAATTATTTGTTGCTCAACATAATGTTGGCTGTCAACAATTTCCTGGCATGTGTTCCCTTAATGTGTTAGATTTTTCTCATATTATCTATGGTCACAGCAATGGTCTACATAAAAAGATAAAGCAGACTCTCTCAAGTGACCTTGGAATGGCCATCATAGTTAAGATGGCTTTCCCTTTCTCTGGTCCTCTGTTGGCTATTCTTATAATTGTTATAATCACTACATTTGTTACACTAGCCATGCAGACAATGCATTCAACCTTAGCATATATTACAACCACAATTTTCTCTTTAAAAAATAAAAAAAAGCCACAACACCCAGAGGAAGCTCCACTTCCAAGCCCTCTGACACACCCAGGATCAGAGGTGAGCAGGAACCAACATCTGTCCCAACACTGGGATTAACTGGGACCAGCAGAACCAGGCACACAGGAACTCCGCCAGCCCAGTGACTCCAATTCCTTCTGGTCTGTCTGGATTAGTGTTCTGAGCAGACCTTGGGCACAAGCTCTGCAGCCAGTCCCACAACACACAGAGAAAGCCACACTCCCAGGTGATCTAACAAGCCCAGGATCCCAGAATCACAGGATCCCAGAGACAGCTTGACTCCGAGGAGTTCTGACACAACCAGGATCACAGGAAGGACAGGCTCCAATCAGATTTAGCAAGGGCAGGTAGCACTAGAGATAACCAAGTGGGAGGGGGGGCACCGCAAGCATAAGAAAATAAACAACTCAAACCAAGGTCACTTGCCATCATCAGAACCCAATTCTCCCACCATAGCAAGTCCTAGACACACCATCACACCAGAAAAGCAAGATTCAGATCTAAAATCACTTATCAGGATGATGATGATACAGGACCTTAAGAAAGATATAAATAGTACCCTCAAAGAAACACAGGAGAACACAGGTAAACAGCTAGAAGCTCTTAAAGAGGAAACACAAAAATC
>NW_022196893.1:4137575-4138751 GCF_008632895.1 Mastomys coucha
AACAAATTCAGATAAATTGAAATCATGTAACTTTTCTCATCATAATGCAATAAAAGTTTTAAAAAAGGGGGGGGGTTGAAGGAGTCATAGAGGTTGTTGGGCTCACAGATAAACACTAGAGGAATTAGGAATGTTAAATATACAGGATTGCTCCTTCAAAGAAAGGATTCATAGCCTGTTAGCTGCCCAGAAGCCTGGAAGCAGATATGGTTAACAACCTGGTTATCACCTTCCTGTCATCTCTGTGGCAGAGCCCACACCAGATCCTGCCCCGAGATCCTTATTATGAGCTTGTCAATCTATATAGCATTTTTTTTCCTTTTTTGTTTTTGTGGTTTTTTGAGACAGGGTTTCTCTGTGTAGCCCTGGCTGTCCTGGAACTCACTCTGTAGACCAGGCTGGCCTCAAACTCAGAAACCCGCCTGCCTCTGCCTCCCAAGTGCTGGGATTAAAGGCCGGCACCACCACTGCCCAGCTCTATAGAGCATATTTTTATGGAAGACATCACATGTACTTTTTAAAAACAGTTGATGCAGCCATATCTTAAGCTTTATTGTGCACACAGGATTAAGTTAATAATTATTACCAGGAAAGTTTTCACCAAATTGTGCTATGCTTAAATATGCCTAAAATAAACCACTCATGGTCAGATTCCAGAGGTTTGAACCAACAATGGCTACTTAACTGAACTACATTCTTGCCTTGCTCGGATCATTACTCCTGCAGATTGTTGCTCTGCTGGCCACAGTGGCCTCAGACACAGACAGACACAGACAGTCAAACAGACACATACACACTAGAACTCTGGAACACTGATGTAACAAAACCCCTACTGAGGACCAGCAAGATGGCTTATCAGGATAATGGCACTTCCTATAAAAGCCCAATGACCTGAATTCAAACCCAAGATCCATGTGGTAGGAGAGATCTGACTCGAGAAAGCTATCTTCTGACCTCCACACACAAACCACACCACACATATGTGAATTCACACACACACATGCACACAAGTAAATGAATATTAATTATTTTGGCAAAGTCTCACTACAGAAGCATAGCTGTCCTGGAACTTGCTATGTGGCCTGGGCTAACCTCTGTTTCCTAAATTCTGTGATTAAAGGTGTGCTCTACCATGTCCAGCTTAGAGAGAGAGAGAGAGAGAGAGAGAGAGAGGGA
>NW_022196893.1:4138858-4152098 GCF_008632895.1 Mastomys coucha
AGGGAGAGGGAGAGGGAGAGGGAGAGGGACCCAATGAATCATCTTTAAGATTAAGGTATACTGATACAGGAAGAGCAACTTCCAAGCTTCAATGGAGGGAAATGAAGATTACAGTATGAAATGAAGCAAATGACAAAGAAAAATGTTCATTAATGAAAAATATAGCATGATACACACAAAGAATAAAGTAGCCCCCATACCTAAAATAAGATTGTGGGAAATCTGCAAATCAAGCACAGCACATCATTCATGCTAAGTACTTGCTTTACCTGATCTACAAAAAGATATAAAAGAGTAATAAGTAAGGTATGGATTTGTTGATGTGTTGTCATCCATAAATACTTTTATATATACATAAAGAACACCACTAAGAGGTTGTAAAAGTAGAATTGAAATTCCACCTAGAGAGAATCTAGAGGAAGAAAACCAGGATGAAAGCTATAACAAAATTCATAGCCACTGGAGTTTCAGATCATTGTACTTTCTGTTCAAAGTAACAAAATGAGCTGGACAGTGGTGTCCCACACCTTTAATCCCAGCGCTTGGGAGGCAGAGGCAGGCGGATTTCTGAGTTCAAGGCCATTCTGGTCTCCAGAGTGAGTTCCAGGGCAGCCAGGGCTGTACAGAGAAACCCTGTCTTGAGAAAAAAAAAAAAAAAAAGTAACAAAATGACACAAACAACTATGCAAAAGAAATACTGTGCAGTAAAAGCTCTGGCACTAAGAAAGTAGTAGTGCTTCCTAACATAGGAGTAAGGTAACAAGTTCAACAACATGTAACACCAAAACCCTTGGCAGTTCATGCAGGAGAACACTCCTGAAAAAATACACAGGAGGGAAATTTATGAGGAAAAGGAAAAATATCAACTGCCTATTTCCTTAGCTTAAGCCAGGAACACATGCACAAACCCTTCCTGATGCAACAGGAAAGAAGTCAGGCAAAATCAAATGCAGTGTTTTCACTGGAGCATGATATAACAGTGAGTTGTGAGTACTGTATTTTTTAAAAATTGGATTCTTAGTCAAGCATGGTGCTACACACCTGTAATCCCAGCAATAAGGAAACTGAGGCAGGAGTATGTAGAGTTCAAGGTTAATCTGGCCACAGAGTCACTGTGAGACCAGTCTGAGCAATATGATACCTTATTGATAATGATAAGTAAATAAATAAAACCATGGAATCTTGTTCACCATAAAATAGCCTTACTACTGAGTTTTGGTTTGTTTGTTTGTTTGTTTGTTTGTTTGTTTTTAAGGTGTTTTGTTTTAGTTTTTGCCCTTTAGGTGAGTATGCAAGACAACCCTAGACCCACCCTTCCCACACAAGACTCTCCACATCCCTCTCCTGACTGGCCCCAACCCAGGCCTGACCCCTGAAGGCTCTGTGCAATAAAAGCATTACTGTCAGGCTGGACAGGTTCAGTGGTTAAGAGCACTGGCTGTTCTTCCGGAGGTCCTGAGTTCAGTTCCCAGCAACCACATGATGGCTCACAACCATCTGTAATGGGATCCGACACCCTCTTCTGGTGTGTCTGACAACAGCTACAATGTACTCATATAAATTAAAAAGAAATTTAAAAAAATATTTGAAAGCATTACTGTCCCATAAAAATTAAACATAGTATACTGAAGATACTCAGTTGCTAAGAGTCAAAAACCTCAGGATATAAATATGTCAAAGTTTACCTTCATGGAAACAAGTACAATGCATTTTTATATATTGGATCGATTCACATGTCTAGACTGCAAACAAGAAAAGCTATGGAAGTTCCCTGACAAACAGCAGACAGCATAAATTCACCCACTGTTACCCTATCTGAGAGCACCTACTTGCTACAGTGGCTCAGACCTACCAGATACTGAACTTCAGTAGGGCAGGACAGAAGGCTAAGAGAAAAGGTTCACCAATGATTGGCTAATTACAGAGGGCACAAACACACTCTGCACTGACCACTTCTTTTTATCAAGGGACTCATGTCTGCAAATTGTAATGAAAAAGTAGATCTGAAATATTTGAATCAAAGACAGAGGCAACAGCTAGCAGCAGAACAGCATTTACCTAGAAAACAAGGGAAGTAAGAAAATATCAAAGTCACCTGGCAGAAGACAGCGGGGAGTTCCTAGGATGTGAGACTGGAGCTATCTTTACTTTAGTACTCATCTGCCAATTCTAGAAACAAAGAGGAAGGGTAAGAATCATATACTCATAATTAGTGCCAAAGGACAAAAAAATTAGACGTTTTGGCAGGCTTAATCCAAAAGGAAGTACAATGTTTCCCGCCAAATATTACTCAGAAACAAAAGGAATAAAGCATTGGCACATGCCACACCATGAATGAACCCTACCAGTAATGCAAAAGACCATGTACTGTGTGTCCCTTCCTATGAACCGTTCTACACAGACACAGGTGACAAAGTGAATTAGCAATTTTCTTGTCTGGGCTAAGAATTATGATCAGTGACTATAGAAGGCTTGGAATTTCTTGGGGGTGGAGGACAGTACAAAGGTTAAATTGATGGTAGTGACTTCATCATTTAAAAAATTAAATTCTTTTTGTGCTTATGTTTAAGTTTAAAGAACCTAAAGTCAGAACTGGTGTTGAAATAACAACATAATCCCCATTTGCCTCCATTTAAGGACCAGACCTGATTTCAAAAAGGTAATAGGCACCAGCTCCAGGAACAGACCATAATAAGTCCCAGAAACTAGGCCATAAGGCATCAGCATCAGGAAAAGAACAAGATTATAAAACCCCCTCCCTAAGAACAGCCTGGGGATAACCACAAGAATGGGAAAATATCTTATCCCAGGATGGGGTCATCGTGTTGGACAGTCCTATCTCATCCTATGGTTAAACGTTCATGACAAAGGAGTGCAGAACACTGACTACTTGTGACCCCCTAGCACCCACCAATGAAATTTCAGATTACCTAATCCCTCTAGAGAGTTCTCCCAGTTCCCTATAAGAAAGCCTGAACGCCTTTGTCTGGGGTCATCATTTTAAAATATAGCTGACCCCGCATACTGGTTGTTTCTACAGAATAAACGCTCTTTGTCTTTGCATATTATCTGAATCTGAGGTTTTCCTTCAACGATTTTCAGACTCTTGCAGTGTCAAGTCCTGTGTCTAAAATCCAGCACTAACAAAAAAGTGAAACAAAATAACTAGGACTGGAGAAATGGTTCAACTATAAAATACTTGAAGCAGCATAATACTGACAACCTGGTTGAGATCCCTAGAATCTACAAAACAAATGGTCTGTAGGAAAAGTGTCTCAACACACCCCAACAGGGAGAAGGAAAGCCAACACAGGAACATTCCAGAAGCTCATAGGACAGCAAGCTTTAAGTCCAGAGAAGCAAATAACAAGAGACCTTATCTCAAACAAGGTAGAAGACAAGGCCTGACACCTGAGGCTGTCTGTCCTCTGACCTTCACATTTAAGCTGTGGCACATACTCCCACACATGCCTAAAAATTTCAAAAAAGGAAAAAAAAAAAAAGCTTCTAAAAAAAAAAAAAAGTAGTTAGTAGTGAACTTCTGGTTTTTAAAAGACTAAAATTCCAGACCAAAAAAAAAAAAAGTTAACAAATAAAGAGTATGTATTAAAAGCAGCAGGGCTGGAGAGCCTGCTCAGCAGTTAAGAGCACTACTCCTCTAAAAGACTCAAGCTCAGATCCTAGCACCTAAGTCCAGTGGCTCACAAGGGTCTATAATTCTAGCTTCAGGGTGAACTGATCCCTCTGGCCTCTAGGTTCCTGTACTCATATAGTCACATACATTCACATGCAGATAGACAGACACACAAACACACACACACACACACACACTAAAAAATAAAATAAAAGCCACTATTTGTTATATAGAAACAAAGTTCTAGTTAACCAAGGAAGAGGTATAAATACAATTCTAAAAGAAACTAAAGCACTACAGAAATTACAAATCTAAGAATGTTTTGTTATAATCTTCTTTAAAATACATGAAAATATAGTCAAGCATGGAAGGTAACATGTCATTAAACTCATCAAGGAAGCAGCCCAACCTATGTGATGATTAGTTTTAAGATGCCAGGGTTTATCTGAAGTACACCCTGTCAAGTCTCTGCCACAAAGCAATGCGGGTACAGTTCTGATCTGCTCCAAGCCTATTTCTATTTTCTGCATGTAACCTTCACTTCTAAGAACAGCCTTTTCTCATTACCACCCCCTTTCTCTAAAAAGATGCTTTCTTTTCTACTGGCTTTGATAATGACTTATATTAACACCTTCAAACCAAGTACTGATAAGAAGATCTTCCTTAGGCAAAAATTTGCCTTTGCTTAACAATTATTTCTACAAAAGCTGTAATGCACAATGTGGTCCAGTTTTTTTAATTAAAATTTTTTTCATGTAATATATTTTGACCTGTAATATATTTTTCATGTAATATATGTTTTTCACCTCCCCAACTCCTCTCAGATCCATCCTATGGGTTGGAGCCTTAATGAATAAAACAGGAAAAAAGGAGAAAGCCTGCTGAGCTGAATAAACTCCTACTGCTATAGCTGCAAGATGTACCTGTGGCCATGTCTTCCCAACATGAGGGACAGTGCCCTCAAACAGTGAAAAAAGAAAAATGAGGCTTTGGGGATGGTTTAGAACCTAATATTTCTGGTTCATAGAGGTCATAAGCCTCTGAAGGGACTCTGTTGTCTTTCTTATAGAACTACCTACAAATAGTACACAAAATAATTTTTAAGCCGGGCAGTGTAGAGGGAGGTTGTCAGCTCTGTTTTGGGGAGCTCAGACAGAGGGAGAGACCCAACATTAGCGCCGGCCTTTGATCCCAGCACTTGGGAGGCAGAGACAAGTGGATTTCTGAGTTCCAGGACAGCCAGAGATACACAGAGAAACCCTATCCCAAAACAAACAAACAAACAAATAAATAAATAAAATAAATAAATAAATATTCTTTTAAGACAATGAAAGAAAATCACCCAAGGCAAGGCAAACCTTTAGAATTTCTTCTTGAAAATTCTTATAGCATCTGACATGTGCCATGATTCTATACTCTCTTGCCTGTGCATCTTGCCCTGCTTTGAACTTCAGGTTAAGCATCTGGTGGTATAATGGATATGCTCAGAGCCCAAGCTGTTACAAATTCAAGGGAAAAGTAGGAATAAATAGCATCTACCTAAATCTATTTTTTAATTTATTACATTTTATTTACTTGCTGTATGTATGTATGTATGCATACTTGGATGCGTTAAAAATCAAAACAACTTGCAGGTGTTCGTTATTTTCTTCCATCATATGAGTCCTCAGGCAATGAACTCAAGCTAGCAGGCTTGGTGTCAAGCACTTCTACCCAGGGAGCCATCTCCCTAGTCCCATATCTAAATCTAAATGCAAATCTCTAGTAGACTGTGAAAAGATGTTGTGGTAGTTCATATTCATTGTCAACTTGACAAGATTTAGAATCATCATAAAAACTCAGCTCTAGGTAAGTCCATCAAGGTATTTCCAGAACTCTAGTAACAAAAGCATTACTGACATATAACTGAAAAATAATTCCAAGGGAGACATTCTAGAAGAAAACAAAAAATGTTTTTAAAAAATCCATATTCCATCCTTATTTGTCTTCAATAGTTTTAAGGCAGGGTTCAAAAACTTTGCAAGTCTAGCAAATCTTAGGGGTCAGACCTGTCCAGGGACTGAGACAGATCCTGGGTAAATAAAGGATTGTTCACCTCAGAGTCTGTTTAAATTTCTTGTGTGCTTAGTTTCAATAATACCAGCAGAATTAACAAGAATTCCTGTAGTGGATGCTCACAAAGAGATAACACTACTTTTATAAAGAGATGTTTCAAATATGAATGTTAAAATAGCAATAAACCATGCTAAAACTTTGATTCAATCATCAGAAAACATTATATAAACCCAAAACAAGGGAAAACCTAAAAACAACCTATGAATACTGAAGGACAACCTTCAAACTTATCAATGTCATAAAAAGAGAATGCAGAGACACTTATCCCAAATGAAAAGACTAAGGAAGTGAAAGGCTAGAGAATCTTAGAATTTAAAATGAGGGCATTTAATAGAAATGTATGTATAATGTGTAGCCTTTACCTAAAAGGGGGCATGGAAAACCTCTGTCTGTATCAAGCCAAAAAACAAGAAGTAGGTAGTTCCAGGAACTTGGCTAACTCAGAGCCTCAGGGCTCTGGTTCCCAATACCTGCTCCTCTTGAATGATCCACAATGAGGGCAGAACTAGCAATGAAGGTCTACTGGTTTATGAGACTCTGCACCCTGTCGACCGGTAGATGAAGATTACATTCCTAAAATGAATATGTTCCCCTCCCTAACTGAATACCTTGGGCTAGGTCCCTCTAAAATTTTCCACTGTTTTTATGTTCTGTTTCCTTGGTAACCCTCTCCCTGCCCCCAGCTTGTGGTTTTTCCCTTAAATACCCCTCACTTCTTGTGTTCGGGGTAGAACTCCTCTGGCCGACAAGGTCACGAGATCGACCCTGGTACCGGTATCCCCAATAAACCTCATGTGATTGCAGCAAGTTCGGTCTCTCGTGAGTCATTGGGTGGTCGCGTCATCCCGAGACTTGAGTAAGGATCTCCCCAGTTCTGGGGTTCTTTCAGAAGAATGATTGGATACTGCCTGAATTGGACCCTATATCAAGAGGAAAAACCTCTGTGAAGAGACATGAATAGGTCAGCTGCCACAATTTAGACAGGCAAAACAGGTAGATTCCAAGGTAGGATAGAGTAGATTCCAAGATCAGCATAAAAAAAGGGTGGCAACAGAGGAAGACTGGAAGCCCTGCCCAGTAGGTTTCATTCTGTATAATTTATGGTACAGAGGTAGAGGAGTGCCCAGTGGCTACCCTCCAGGCTCAAAACTATGCCTGTAATGATATAGATCAGCATGTAGCATATGAGAATTTTTTTTTATTTGACAATTACTTCATTGGTGTTATAAAAACACCCTTGCTGCCAGCAAATATTATCTGAGGTAAAGTGCATTATTATTTTACTTCCTGAGTCTTCAAGATAAAAAAACTTTCAGAATCGGGCATAATGACATATGCCTTTAATTCCAGAGCTTGGGAGATAGAAATCAGAGGATCTGTTGTATTTTATAAAAATACCAGATATGTTTGATAGAGGGCAGTATGGTGATGTGGAAGGCAGGGGCCAATGCTGAAGCATCCCTACCCTTGATGTACCAGGTATAAAGTTTATTTCAGGAATGGGAAGGGGAGTTGAGAAGGGAATGGAGACAGAGAAAGACACAGACAGAAGGGGGGAGGGGCAGGAACAAGAAGACAGAGCAGGGAGGGGAAGGGGAGAGAGGGAGAATAGGGTTAGGGAGAATGAAGAGAGTTAGGGAGAGAAAAAGGGCAGAGAGAGCAAGGAGGGGCCAACAGCAAGCCAGGTCTACCTGGCTATTGCCAGGTAACTATTGGGCAGGAAGGAATGCCAACAGGATCTTTGTTATTTTGAGGCTGGTCTGTTCTACCTTAGGGAATTCCAGGCTAGCCAGAACTACATTAAAAAAACAAAATCAAGGGAGGCAGCTAACTGAAAGGGTTGTTGTTAAGGACTTTTGGACTTTGGAAAAGAATCTTAATGGGGTGGGGAGACTGTCTATACTGTGCTGTACTGAAGACAAGTCTAAGGAATAATATCATAACTGCTTAGCTGAGGTGGGAAGATGCCCACTGTGAGTGGCACAATTCCTAGGCAAAGAGTTCTAAACACTGTAAAAGTGAGTTGGGCACTAGCATACACACATTAATTCAGTGTTCTCCAATGTAAGTGACTAAGTGCTTCCAAGTTCTTGCCCAATGATGCACTATAACCTGGAATTACCGGACAAATAAACCCTTTCTCTCCTAAACTTCTTTTGTTGGCATATTTTATCACAGCAAAAGGGCATTAAAATAACAGTGAGGAAAAGGCACAGATTATAAAGCTTGATATTTAAACCAGGTGTTCACAGAGAGGATCCTGATGGTAGAAAAACTAAAAGTTAAGTTGGTATCTGTTTACAGTACTGGGATCAATCCCAGGGTTTCATGCATGTTAGGCAAGCAATCTACAGACTGTTTTAAAGCATTTTATTTAAAATCTGTTAAAAGACTTTTCTAACATAAGAAATAAGCATTTTTTTACATTTATATATCACCTTTTTCCTTTCTTTTTTCTCTAAAGTGTGCTGGATCATTGAGACAGGGTCTCGTGTAGCCCAGGTTGGCCTCAAACCATTAACTCTCCAGCCTTCAACTCTCACTATTGGAATCACAGGAGTGTACCACCAACTCCCAGCCCTGTCTCTGTTATGCATTTATGCTAACCTTTCAATGAAAATAGGTCATAAGGCAACATTTTAGAAGACATTTTAAATGATTACTAACTTACTGTGTGCAGTTCAACAGTAACACACTAAATCCAATAGGAATAGTGTGTGTGGTTACTCCACACTAAAACTGCAAGCAATGACAACTGCAGTGACTGCCACTTGCAGAAGCAACTGTCAAATCTTCAGACTTAAACATACTTTAAGCCTTCCAAAACTAAGATTAATGCAGTGATCTCCAGAGGGAAACACTGATGTAATGCGACAACAAACCATGTAAAGTAGGATCAACCTGTCATCACCTTCTGTTCCCAAATACCAACTGTCCAAGCGGCTATCAGCAAGTACCTACTATATATCACCATATAACTACATCAAATACTTTGTTCACATGTCATCATCAAAGAATATCTGACATGTTTGTAATAAGTAACATTCTCCCTTTTGTGTTTTCTTTTGTTGATTTTTGTTCTATTAGCATTTTGTTGCTGTGATGAAACACTGTGACTAAAAGCAACATAAGAGAGAGAGGATACCAGGCAGTGGTGGCACACACCTTTAATCCCAGCACTTGGGAGGCAGAGGCAGGCGGATTTCTGAGTTCAAGGCCAGTCTGGTCTACAGAATGAGTTCCAGAACAGCCAGGACTACACAGAGAAACCCCGTCTGGGGGGGAAGGGGGGAATAAGAGGGATTATCTGACGCACACTTCCAGGTCAAAATCCACCACAGAAAAAATCAGGAACTAAGTAAAAGGACTTGCAGATTGATAGTTAGCTAACCTATTTTAAAACAAATGAGCAAACATTTATTTGTTTGCTTTTTGTGTTTGTGAGTAAGAGTAGGCACTGTATAGAGGTGAGTGTGGTAATGTCAGTGTGGAGATCAGAAAATAACTTGTTCTCTTCTACCAAGTGAACCCAGGAGATCAATTCAAGGTTGTCAGCCTTGGTGGCAGATACTAGGATTATAATGTATACTACCTCACCCAGCCATTGTTATCTCTCTCTTTTTTTTAGAGATTTATTTATTTTATTTATATGAGGACATTGTAGCTGTCTTCAAACACACCAGAAGAGGATGTCAGATCCCATTACAGATGATTGTGAGCCACCATGTGTTTGCTGGGAATTGAACTCATGACCTCTGGAAGAGCAGTCAGTGCTCTTAACCACTAAGCTATCTCTCCAGCCCCATTGTTCTCTTTTTTTAAAACCTTGCTTCTTGAGTAGAATTAGCTCCATGATTTCTGACAAATATCAGTGCTGAGGAGCAACGCACTGAAGGCACAGGCTTCTCCCCAAGCCTATATACTGCCCTCACTACCTTTTTGACAGGTTCCCCTCAGTGCCAGGCAGCCACAGATCTGCTCTTATGGATCAGGTTATTTACATAACTTATGTGTATGAGTGGTCTGTCTGCATAATCGGATCCCATTACAGATGGTTGTGAGCTACTATGTGGTTGCTGGAAATTGAACTCAGGACCTCTGGAAGAGTAGCCGGCACTCTTAACTATGGAGCCATCACTCCAGCCCCAGGGCTCAGTCTTAATAACAGAATCACCATCACCCAGTAGTGTTCCTTGACTTGTAGATTTATCCCTTCTGTTGTCTGCCATTAACAGTTAACTACTTGGTATATCTAAGTTGGTTTCACCATAGGGCTGTACTAAATCTGCTCATTTACCAAGTAGTGGGCATCTGAACTGTTCCCACGACTAGGAACAAAGCTGCTACAAATCCTCCTACGGCGAGTTCTGTGTGAGCATGTGTTTTCATCTTCCTGAGGGTGAGGAGGGCTATTAAATCATATTAACAAGATAATTTGTAAAAAACCATTTTCCGGGCTGGTGAGATGGCTCAGTGGGTAAGAACACTGACTGCTCTTCCAAAGGTCCTGAGTTCGGATCCCAGCAACCACATGGTGGCTCACAACCACCCGTAATGAGATCTGACGTCCTCTTCTGGTGCTTCTGAAGACAGCTACAGTGAATGACACAGGAACGAGCGGGCCGAGTTCAATTCCCAGCAGCCACACACATGATGGCTCATGGCTATCTGTACAGCTACAGTGTACTCATAAATAAATAAATAAATCTTTTTAAAAAAAAAAAAACATTTTCCAAATTGAGTTTCATTTGTTCCACACATTTGTCACTTGACATTATCACCCTATTTAGTTCTAACATAGCCAGATCTCACTGAAGTTATAATCTGCCTCTTCTTATAGCTACTAATGTGAAATATCCATTTCTGTATTATTCTCATACATATAAAATGGATGAAATATTGATTTTCACCATCTTTAATTGATTTTTAATTAAATTGATTTGATCTGTCCTACATTTAAAACTTTTTATTTACTTATAACCATCCTGTATGTGTGTGTGTGTGTGTGTGTGTGTGTGCACGCGCACATGCGCGCACACCAGTTTGTAGATGTTAGAGAACAACCTTTGTGCAGTTGTTTCTTCCCTCTAACTTTACATGGCTCTAGGGATCAAACTGAGATCATTAGATACAAGTGCCCGTATCTACTGAAACACCTCACTACTCCAACCATGTTTTTAATAGTTTATCAATAAAAAAAATGTTCAAGCCAGATGGTGGTACATGCCTCTAACCCAGCACCCAGAAGACAGGGGTAGATGGATCTATGAGTTTGAGGCCAGCCTGGTCTAGAGTGAGTTCTAGGACAGCCAGGGATACACACAAAAAAAATCAAAAAAAGAAAAAAAAAAAAGAAACAAATAGAATTTGACAATTCTCCTTGCCATTGCACAACACTCTGTTTGCTCCAAATAACTAATATGGTAGAATGTGCAAAAACAAGTAGAGGGAAAGAGAACACATCCCTGTTTTTCTCTCAACCTGAATGAAAGTAAGTATCCTAGTAAGTGCAGCCTGCCTACTTCTAGGGTCAGGAAATAAAACTCTTCCCCACTGTGGCCATTTGTTTTGGTTTTTTTGAACAAGAATGTATGTAAACCAGACCAGCTTTAAATTCACTGTGAAGTTGAGTGACTTACTGCTTTTTCTACTGTTGTGACAAACACCTATAAGAAGCAACTCAAAAGGCAACTAAGAAATGCTGGGAATGGAGAAAGTCTTCTCCAGGAAAAGGCATGTCAACTGGTTATAGAATACCAAAGCTGAGCCCTGATAGCACAGACATACAAGAAACACTATGCAGATTAAGCAGACGGTACTATGTGTGTTTAGGAACACACATATATAAACAACAAAAATTAAAGAAAAAGGCCACAAATTTGAAAAAGAGCAAGGGGAGATACATGGAAGGGTTTAGAGGAAAGGAAGGAAAGGAATAAATGATGCAATTATTTATAATCTCAAAGGGGGGTGCAAATTATTTCTTTAAAAAGGCAGCAACCCAGGGAAAAGGGGGTCTACTATGGCTCACAGTAAGGGTACAGTCCATCATTGAAGGAAGGCACAGGGACAGGAGCATGAAGCAGCTGGTCACAATGAATCTATACTCAAGATGCAGACAACTGCCAAGTGTATTGAGCACTTTAATCCCAATGGTCAAGAAGCAGAGACAGGCAGAGCTCTTAAGTTAGAGGACAGACTAGTCTACACAGGAAGTTCCAGGCCAGCCAGGATTACACAGTGAGACCCTGTCTTAAAAAACAAAAATTCTGGGCTGGAGAGATGGCTCAGCGGTGAAGAGCACTGACTGTTCTTCCTAAGCTCCTGAGTTCAAATCCCAGCAACCACATGGTGGCTCACAACCATCTGTAATGAGATCTGATGCCGTCTTCTGGTGTGTCTGAAGATAGCTACAGTGTACTTACATATAATAAATAAATAAATGAATAAATCTTTAAAAAAAAAAATTCTGAAAATATGGCTCAGTGGTTAAGATCACTGGATGTTCTTTCAGAGGACCTGGGTTCAATTTTCAGCACCTACATAGTAGTTCACAACTGTCTGTAACTCCATTTCCAAGGGATCTAACATCCTCACATAGACATACATGCAGGCAAAACACCAATATACATAAAATAAAAATAAATTTTAAAAGAAGAGGAGTAGGAGGAAGAAGAGGAGGAAGAAGAAAAGAGAAGGAGGAGGAAGAGGAAGAGGAGGAAAGATATAGATAAGGATGAATAATGTGACTCAATTCCTTCTCCTTCTTAGTGCCCCTGGATCTCCAGCCCAAGGGATAGTATCATCCATACTCAGGATGAGTCCCTCCCTCTTCAGTTAGACCTTGCTGTAAAAATTCTCAGACACACCCAGAGGTATGTTTCCACAAAGACTGTAAGTCCAATCAAACTCTCACTCCTTCCCATCACACTCCTCAGAATGCTGGGAGTGCAGGGCATATCACCACATTTGATATTTACAAGTATTTGGTGAAGATAAACTTTCAGTGTATGTGTACAAACAAGGAACAGGTTAATATTTGCAAACTTTACAGAAATGATAATGTATTCAACAAGTCAATCCATTTAAAAAGAAAATGCAAATTAGAAAAAGTAGCTCAGTAGATGGCACTATTCCCCTATCTGTTAAAAGCATGACCACCACCTATACATTTGAGTAAGCAAAGATTAAGCTTTGATCAAAAAAACTGGAGAAGTTGGCACTGCTGTAGGGAAAGAAATTCTGCAAACTTCTTAACTCTAGACTCGGTTTCTCACTGATGAAATGAAAACATAAAATCATTACCTTATTGAGCATCTATAAAGAATTAAGTAAAATCTGGGGAGAAGCACTTTGTGCAACATTAAGAATGTGAGTTCAAGGCTGGGCAGTGGTGGCGCATGCCTTTAATCCCAGCACTTGAGAGGCAGAGGCAGGTGGATTTCTGAATTCCAGGCCAGCCTGGTCTACAGAGTGAGTTCCAGGACAGCC
>NW_022196893.1:4152190-4152885 GCF_008632895.1 Mastomys coucha
CTCTCACCAAAAAAAAGAAAAAAAAGAAAAAAAAAAAAGAAAAAGAAAAGAATGTGAGTTCAGCAGGATGGTGATGGTAAACACCTTTAGTCTCACCATGAGTTCAAGGCCAGCCTGTTCACAAACTGAGTTCCAGGACAGCCAAGGCTACACAGAGAAACCATCTCCAAAACAAAATGAGTTCAAATCCCAGAATTCACTATCATCCTTTACAAAGTCAGGTGTGCAGCCCAGAGAGATAGATGGCTCAGTGGTATATACCTTTATCCCACAACAAGGGAAGAAGAAGCAGAAGGATCTCTGTGAATTTGAGACCAGTGTTGTCTACATAATGAGTTTAAGGCCAGCCAGGCCTATATTGGAAGACACTATCTCAAAAAAAAAGAGAGAGTGAGGGAGTAAATGGGACCAGCGGGAACAGGCACACAGTAGCTCCACCAGCCCAGTGGCTCGGGTTCCTTCTGGTCTCTCTGGGCTGGTGTCCTGAGCAGACCTTGGGCACAAGCTTCACAGCAGTCCCACAACACACAGGTGCTCTAACAAGCCCAGGATCCCAGGATCCCAGAATCACAGGATCCCAGAATCACAGGATCCCAGAATCACAGGATCCCAGAGACAGCTTCACTGTGAGGAGTTCTGATACAACCAGGATCACAGGAAGGACAGGCTCCAGTCAGATTTAGCAAGAGCAGGTA
>NW_022196893.1:4155290-4155928 GCF_008632895.1 Mastomys coucha
ATGTGATTCAATTCTATTTAGTTAAAATATTTTTTTAAATGTTAACAAATTCAGATAAATTGAAATCACGTAACTTTTTTCACCAAAATGCAATAAAAGTTAAATAAATAAACAAACAAGAGAGTGATTGAGTCTCTTGCAGAAGACTCAAGTTCAGTTCCCATTAACCCACATCAGGCAACTCAAACAGCTTGTAACTATAGCTGCAAGGAATCCAATGCCTCTGACCTCCACAGATAACTGCATTCAACTTGTACACACACATAATTAAAAATCAATCTTTTTTTTTTAAACTCAGAGTTGTAGCACAAAGCATCTATACTTCCCAACACTCCTTTTGGGACAAGAAGCAAAGACACAAAAATCCCAGAAAGCTCAAAAGAAGAGGCAACAACTTAAACAAGGTGGAAGTAAGGAACACTACACCAACACATGAATACTATGGCATATACATAAGACACAAGATTCAGAATTCACCTAACACATAAATGGCAGCTATAATGGCTATGACTATAAGGTTCTAGCCATAATTCTTGAAACATAATGTCATGACTGAAATGTGTGCTCTCCACATACCTGGGTGTAAATGGGAAGCTTAAGACTGAGCTCAAGCCAGGCGGTGGTGGCGCACACCTTTA
>NW_022196893.1:4155938-4209384 GCF_008632895.1 Mastomys coucha
AAAAGAAAAAAGAAAAAAAGAAGAAAAAAAAATAAGACTGAGCTCAATACAAGGCCCCACCCATCCATGAACTATATGCATTCACATGAAAGGCACTGTGGTGTCTGCAATTGAAAAGACTATGTGTAAGCCTTATTTCCAATCATCTGTCTTAGTATTTCAATAAAGCACTGCTTCTTTTCAAAACCAAGCAACTCAACAGCTTCTGGCTTCTCACCGTCTCCTCCTTGAGAGCTAATTCCCTGGGGTTCTACAGGTATGCCTGCATGCCTCAAAGACATGTTCTCATGCCCCACTGCCCTCTCCAAAGACAAGTACATTAGCAAGCAATTTCCTAAGTTTCTCCTAGAATTCATCTGATTCTTGGAAATCAAAACTGAGGCAGCATTATAGCACTAATTCCTACACCCAATGAATTGGCTTGGATACCCCAAGGCCAAAGTCATTGCTTCTGTGACAAGTATTCTTAAAAGATTTTCTCATGAAACAAGATATGAAATACACTTAAATTTACCCTTTGGATACACATGTTCTAACATGTTCTATGTCCAAGTCTTAGGACTATAATAAAAAAAATCTGTCATCCATGTTTAATAATGCGAACCTAATTCCCATGTAATCTGGTTTAAAATTCTCAAGGTACTGTCTGTATTAAGGCAGTATGGTATGTACAATCCAGTAAAGTCCCAGCAGACAAGATTCTTAATTCAGTGAAACCTAACAAATCACTTCTACTATCCCAGGCTTTTGTTCCCATTACTTTCCTCCACTAAGAAGACGACCCCTTCCTTCAGGGGTCCTCTGAAAGAATAGCCAGTGCTATTAACATCTCTCCAACCCCTAGTCTATTTTTAAGTCTTTTGGGAAATAAAAGCTAGGAGCAGACTGCTGTCCACTTTAGGTGGCAGAGTGATACAGTATAAAGGATGTGCTCAAAGACAGTTGCAATTCATACACACTACCAGCTCTAACATGTGTTAACTAATCATTCTGAGAAAAGCAGCTTCCTCAACCTGACCTTCCTCACACACAAGAGCCATAATACTATGGACCTTTTATGTTGGGCTGCATGCACAGAACCTAGTAAACACATAGAATGACTACACATCTGAATAGTGGATGTGTCTAGATCATAAGTCTCTCTCATATGCAACTCTACCCCTTTTCTCCTACCCGCACACAAACTACTAACAAATCCTACTGTCATGACATCCTAAGTCCACTTCTTTGATTGCTAGTGCCCTAGCCCATGTCATCTCTGCTGTACACCTGATTCCCTTCATAACATCCAATGGGTGTATCTTGTCATGAGCTCTGAGTCAGATTTCAACAAGAATGACAAGCTCCATCAAACACTGCACATTCTGTCTGCACTGCTGTTCACTCAACTACAATGTTCTTTCAACCATGCATCTACTTAGGTACTATATTCATCACTGCCACATCTGGCTCACATCTCACTTGGCCATTCTATGTAGACTTTAAAACCTAACTACAAACTGTAGCATGATTCCCTCCACTGTACTTCCCTCACATACATAACATGGGGTACCCTTAGGTTCACAGCTTATCAACTGCTTTACTTCTCTCTTCAAGACACTCCTGTTTTGTTTTTTGATGCCTCTACTTAAAGTAATTAGAACCATGGCTGGCACTTAATATGAACCCAGCAAACACATCCTGAACTTAACCAGCTCTTATTGTCACTACAATCAATCCTCCTAGAATGGGCCTATCCCACAGCTCAATGGGCATTCAAGACCTCCTTCCAGAGTATATAAGAGCTGCTGAGAGCTACCACTATCATTTACTATCTTAAAGATGGGCATATTCTAGTTTAATTCTCACCAACTGCAACTGAGTCCATCGTTCCAGGACCAATCTCCCAATGCTGCAAAGTCTTTCATTTCCTCAACCACAAAGTTCTTGCTACAAGCACATCTACAACCCTGGCAATACCTTCACCCACTCTCCATATGCCCTGCTTCAGAGAAATGCAGGTCTGTACCTAAAGACTACTTCAACTATCCCCTATCTTCCTGTGACTAACATAGCAGAGACTCAACAAATTCTTGTAGAACAAATGAGGAAACCAACTAATAGAAAAGTAAAATGTTTTATATAAAATACTACAGTCAATAGTAGTAACACCAAGGTAGCCTCAAGCCATTATGACTCTAAAACTGTGACTTTCCCTTAGCCACAAGCAAACCAACCCATACCCTCCACTTAAATCCTCACATGACAAACCAACACACCCCAACCTCCTCAACCCTCATACCACAAGTCAATATAGCCATATAGAAGAATTTTCATCCAACAACATGGGTGCTCACATGGGATCACATCCAAAGACCTAGGTCTGTGTAATCCAGTTGGAATATAGACAGTCCACACACCTTTAATCCCTCTGGTTGGAATATAGACACACCCTTAGTAAACACCTCTAATCCCAAACAATGTAGGCAAGGTTAGTTTGTAAAAGGAAGCAGCCATGTTTGTTAAAACAAATGTTTGGGGTATCAAGATGGCCACTGGGTAATGGCACTTGTTGAAAAGTCTAATAACCTGAGTTCAATCCTCAAAACCTACATAAAAAGGAGAGAACCAACTTCAACAAATGACATCTAATTGAAGGGCACACAAAGTGATGAATCAGAGAAAGATCTGATAGAATGAGTCAGAGATAGGATACTCCCAACACTCACAAGAACAGCACAGGAAAAGAGAGGCAACTTAAAGAGAATAGACCAGAAAAAGAGGCAATGGGGGGAGGGGAAAGGACAGTTTTACAAAGACATGTTGCAGATGAAGACAGAACAAGTCAGAAAATGAGAACCAGAAGATTAGAACAGATTGTTAGTTTGAGACCAAGCAGAACAATTCAGTCAGAAGCCAAGGGAAGCCAGTTTGAATTAGTCAGGTTAGAGAGGAGTCTGGACCAGAGTTAAACCAGAAAGAGCTAGAAAGGGTGAGTTTATTCACCAATAAGCCTCCAAGACAACAATTACATCTGGCTAATAAAAGTTACTTTTACATAGACCATCTCTTTAAATTCTTACATGACATCAACATACACAATCTCCAAAGCCCTCAGTGGCTTCATGTTCAAAATATAGACTAATGAGTTCTACTCCTCTAAAGACTTCTAACAGCACAGAAAAAAAAAGCAAGTAAGTGCATCTGTAATAATAAGAAAGAGCCACCAAAAGATTATAATCCCACAAAGATCTAGATTAGGCTGGTAAGATGGCTCAATAGATAAAAGTGCTTACTGCACACACCTGATGACCCAGGTACACATCTCTGGATCACATAGTGGAAGGAGAGAAACAACTCATACACACACACACACACACACACACACACACACACACACACAAATAAGTAAATGTAATAAATAATGAATGACTCATAGCTCAATTCATGAATAGCTCTTCTTCTGTTTTGGAGCTGATTCTGCTATAAAGTTTCATTTGCATATTCTCATTCATTCATATTCATAGTTTCGCTCACACACACATACACATACACATCATCATCATCATCATCATCATCATCATCATCATCATCATCATCATCATCATCTAACCAAAGAAAACTTACTTTGTAACAAGAATTTAAAAACATTCCTAGGCATGGTCAGGAAGATCTCTTGGGTTATAAACCAGCCTAGTTTACATAGCAAGTTCCAGGTCAGTCAGTGCTTCATAGTGAGGCTTTGTCTGAAAACAAACAAACAAAAAAAAAAAACAAAAACAAAAACAGGGGCTGGAGAGATGGCTCAGCAATTAAGACTGCTCTTCAAGAGGTCCTGAGTTCCCAACAACTACATGGTAGCTCACAACCTCTGTAATGGGATCCAAAACCCTCTTCTGGTGTGTCTAAAGGCAGCATACATACATAAAATAAATAAATTTAAAAAAAAAAAAAAGGAAAAAACCCTCCAATATACCTGGAGCCAGTGAGATGGCTCAGCATATAAGAGTACTTGTCATTAAGGCTCATTACCTAAGTTTGATCCCCAGAAGCCACATGTATAAAGACAGAACTGGCTCCCAATGTTATCCACTGACCTACACTAAATGAGTGGACATGTGCACACATGTATGCACAAACACACCAACTCAAGTGTTCACACACATACACACACACACACACACACACACCATAATAAACAAAGAAGTCTTCATTCAGGGAGAATGAAAACTAATCTTGGGTTAAACAGGCATGATACCACAGATGACACATAGTTCTCACATCTGGCATAGGCAGATAGATATAGAACAGACTTCTCCCCTTACTCACAGGAGCAAGAGGAACTGGAAAAACAGAAGTGAGATTAGAGACCTCTATACCTACACTAGAAAGCTAAAACTGCATGCATGGAAAAAATTCTTTAATACAAAGAAGTAAAACCAATTTGAGGAGACAAGAAATAACTGAGAAGTAAAGTGAACTAACCCTCACATGGAAATGGAAGAGACAGAGAATCTCTACTCCAGAAATCTTGCAAATATCACACTTAATAAACTGTCAATCATTTGAACTCCATAAAGTTTAAGTTTGCTAAAACAAATGTTTGGGGAGATGGCTCACTGGGTAAAGGCACTTGCTGCCAAGTCTGATAACCTGAGTTCAATCCTCAAGACCTACATGAGAAGGAGAGAACCAACTTCAACAGGTTGTCCTCTGATTTCCACATGTACCCCTATATTCATATACACACACAAAACACATAAATGTAAATTTTCTATTCAAAAATAAAAACAAATATTCATTGATACCAACACTCGAAGACATTATAAATCTCTTATCAACATCCTTGTCCCCGGTTTATTATCAGATCTACCAGAAAGTAGGCTCTAAGAATAAGACAAACTTAGGAACTTTCAAGTCTATGACCTCCCAAATTTGAAGAAGCCAAACAAGTTTAACAATTTACAAGTCAAGTAATCTCTTTCAAGGTCAACCCTACTGTTTTTACTGTAGAAAATACCATCTGGAATAACTGCAGTTATGGCTAGTTTTATGTCACAAACTAAAGTCATCTGAGAGGAAGGAAGCTCAATTGAGAAATTGACTCTAGAAGATCAGGTTGGGTATTTTTGGTCTTTCTTTTTTAAAATTCAGACACGGTCTCAACTATGTAGACCAAACTGGTCTCAAAACAGAGATATGCCTGCCTCTAGTTCCCAAGTGCTGAGATTAAAAGTGTATGCCACTATGCCCAGCTTAAATGGCATTTTCTTCAAAAGTGATTGATGGAGAAAGGACCAGCCCAATTAAGATAGAGCTGGTGATCCCTGGGCTGGTGATCCTAGATTCTACAATAAAGCAGGCTGAACAAGCCATGAGAGCAAGTCAGTAAGCAACATCCCTCCATGGTCTGTGGATCAGCTCCTGACTCCAAGTTCCTGACCCATTTGAGTTACTACCTTGGTTTCCAATGATGAAGTGTGGTAAGGAAAAGTAAAATAAGCACTTTCCCCCTGGAGCTGCTTTTGGTCATGATGTTTCCACACAGCAATAGTGACCCTAACTAATACAACTGCTAATGATACTGAGTGGTGACTATATATTAGATGTATCTCCAAGTTTCTTCCTAACAACCCCCTAAGAGGAAATCTTAAATAACCCCGTAGGTCGGATGAAAAACTAAGTTTAGGTAGAAAAAAAAAAAAAACTTAAAGTAGGGCTGGAACTTAGTAAGTAGGTAAAGATCAACTGCTAAGAACCTGAGTTTGGATTCCAGCACCCATGTTAAAAAGATGGACATGACCACACATGTTTGCATGTGTGTATAGGAAAAAGCATATATAACATATATGTGGTCTGATCCTATCTGTAGTTTCAGGCATCCACTTGGGGGTACAGGATATATCCCTCAAGGTAAGTAGAGCTATTATAAATAATCCATAAGGCCAAAATCTGAAGCCAGTATTCATGAGAATAAAACACTAGTAAGGAACACGTTTCTAAAGCTATAAAGAATATAAACCTAATACCAACACTTATAACTTAGAAACCATTAACTTCTGTTGTGAGTTTATGTAAATGTGGCAGAGAGAACAGATCTTGTTCCTAAAATGGCTGTAAATATTTAATAAGTAACTATAGTTCAGAGTGTTTTCAATGTCCACTGCTTTCCAAGGACTATTCTATGAAAAGCCAATATCATAATGCTAATATTAAACATATATATATATAAAGAATCAACATATAACTTACAGGTCTTCTCTGACCCTACCAATCATTTATGTTCTGCTGTTGCTACTATATGTTAGAGACTATGGACAAGGGAAAGAAAAGCAAAAGGTAACACCAAGGCACAAACAAAAGAAATGTACTCACAGCTCAGAAGGCAGCTGTGACTTTGAGAAGAAATCAAACAGCTGTTTTAAAAAATATTCCTAGTATCTGTTTCCTCTTTCCATTGTAGCCCAGAGACCTGGAAGAGACAGAATGTACACATACATAAACATCTTTAGTTCACTGCTATTATTTATTTTAAGAGAGCTGCTGGGTTAAATGTTTTAACACTAAGCTTAACCATCAGCCCATTTTACTCCTCTTATAAAGTCTACCATGCTCACCCTCTTGAGCATGTTATCCTCATGTCTAACATATAAAGTGCTAGACAATGAATAAATTTAAAGATAAATACATAGGAGCTATTTGCAAACCAGCACCCAGTAAAAGGATGCATACAAGTAACTGAAAACTATTATGCACCCAACAAGCATAACCTGCTGAGACGATAGCAAAGTTGAAGATAAGTAACAGCACACAACCTGCTTGTTCCCACTAAAACTATGCTAAAGAGATAAAAGTTCAAAAATCAAACACATATATGTGAGAACTAAAAGGAGTGGAAACCGAGAAACTGAAAATGCCTCTAACAGTGATGGTGCATGCCTTTAAGCCCAGCACTTGGGAGGCAAGAGGCAGGTGGATTTCTGAGTTCGAGGCCAGCCTGGTCTACAGAGTGAGTTCCAGGACAGCCAGGGCTACACAGAGAAACTCTGTCTTGAAAAACAAAACAAAACAAAAGGCTTCTAAGATAGACATTAAAACAAATAGGAATACTGAAGGAGGGGCAATATTCTGGACAGAAAAGGGACAAATTTAAAACGGGGAGGAAGCATAACCAATGACTTAGCAGACTGTAGGCCAGGAACTGAAAAGTTGAGTATCAATTCCATTTTCACAGCAGAGTGAAAAAAAGTCTCAGCAGCAGCAGCACTGAGTGAGGTAGCCTTACAGTGTGAAAATGCCCAGCTGCAGCAAGAGCCCTAGCCTGCCTCCATCTGGTTCCCTCTACCCACCTGAGAGCAGACCAAGAGCTACTCTGGAAAAAGCAGAGCACCTTTCACATAGAGGTGGGGTAAGTCAACAACTCAGTTCCTAACACATAATGCAATCAAGTGTCAGAATTTGGCATCATGGCTTTTTCCTGCAGGAAACTGTTAGCCTAATAGGAAAGACTAAAGACACCAACACAGAACTCCCTGACAAAAGGCCTGTACAGAATATCCCGACGCAAAACATATATACTCAAAGCTTCCTAGAAGTTCTGAATTCATCACAAGGAAATAAGGATGTGAGAAAGGCCTCTAATCAGAAGATAGAGACAAGCACAGTGAAGGGAGACCAGAATGGACAGAAGGCAACTTGGAAGAAACAGAAAAGACACAAACTTTCAGTAACCTAGAGGTAGGACTCCATCATCATGAAACAAAGATATAGAATGTTCTTTGCATGAGCCTCTCTATCATCCATACTAGGATTCTAGCTTGCATGATCTTCTATATGCAGGTACAGTATACAACAAGTTCATGTAACAGTGCAGTCATGTCCAGCAAATACTGTTTTGCTACCATTGTCCACTACCTCTAGCTTGACCCTAAAAGGCTTCTACCTGCACCAGTAGCTGGTGCAACACCCATGCATATACTTGCAACATTAAAAGGTTTTTAAGAAAAAAAACACACTATTTAAGTTATGAGGGAAAAATAGGAAAAGGGGGAGAAAACAAATAAATTTGGTCAAAATACATCATATACATGGAAGAAGGTCTCAAAAAAAAAAAACTTAGGAGACTCATTCAACATAAAAAACAATGATCTAATAATTGGACACTAAAGAGATGGCTCAGCAATTAAGAGCATGCTCTTTCAGTGTTCCAGGTTCCATTCCTAGCACCCACATGTCCACCAGCAACCATCAGTGTTCCAGGTTCCATTCCTAGCACCCACATGTCCACCAGCAACCATCTGTAACTACAGTTCTGGGCGATCAGATGCCCTCCCTATTCTGGTTACAACAGACACTCACAAGTGGTACACAGACAAACACACACACAAAACATGCATACGTATAAAGTATTAAAAGTTTTTTTAAAACTGATAATCAAAATACAACCTTACCCAAACCCATTTGTCTTAGTCAGGATTTCTATTCCTGCACAAACATCATGACCAAGAAGCAAGTTGGAGAGGAAAGGGTTTATTCAGCTTACATTACCACATTGCTGTTTATCACTAAAGGAAGTCAGGGCTGTAACTCAAGCAGGTCAAGAAGCAGGAGCCATGAAGGGATGTTACTGGCTTGCTTTGCCAGCTTGATCAGCTTGCTTTCTTTTATTTTATTTTTTTTTCCCCCAGACAGGGTTTCTCTGTGTAGCCCTGGCTGTCCTGGAAGTCACTCTGTAGACCAAGCTGGCCTCGAACTCAGAAATTCGCCTGCCTCTGCCTCCCAAGTGCTGTGATTATAGGTGTCTGCCACCACCGTCTGGCTCAGCTTGCTTGCTTATAGAACCTAAGACTATCCAGCCTAGAGATGGTACCAGGAACAATGGGCCCTTCCCCCTTGACCACCAACCAAGAAAATGCCCCACAGCTGGATCTCATGGAGGCACTTCCCCAACTGAAGCTCCTTTCTCAGTGATAACTCAAGTTGACACAAAACCAGCCAATACACCATTGTCAAAGACATAACTCAAGTAACATTGTGCACACTCCAAAACTATTCTCCTTTGCTGTTACTATAGCGCTTTCAATTTAACTTCCATCTCAGAGTAATAAGTAAACAGTTATATTGGCTTTGTGTCATAAGTTTTTATATTTATTTTTTATTTTATAAAAAGCTATTTATTTTATGAGTGTTTTGGCTGAATGCATGTGTATGTATCACATGCATGCCTGGTACCCAAGAAGGCCAGAAGAAAATGTTGTATCCCTTAGAACTGGAGTTACAGACTGTTGTGAGGCTCAATTAGGTGCTGGGAATCAAACCTAGGTCCTCTGGAAGTGCAGCCACTGCTTTTAGTCACTTAACCATCTCTTCAGCCCCATAACTATTTTAGAATGTACAGTGGGCAGACATTAAGCAGTAAAAGCACTCCATTCTAGCAGCATTAAGCCACTGATTACTATTTTAGCAAGGTGTAACTTAAGATATATTATGTTCTGTTTCATAATACAATCTTATTTAACCAGGAGAGGACTGCCCACCACCATGCTGCTCAGGCAGATGAAAGACACTCAGAGGCCTGCCCGCAGTGGAGGCCACTATGATGTGCAAGTATGTGATGGACAGATGAAAGAGAAAAAGAAGCCGACTATGAAGCACTATGAAGAAAGGTGGAACTGGAGGAAGAGGATGGAGAAGAGCAGCCTGATGTGAGTAGCCTGCCCTGACAGCTGAGGCCATGATGAAGTCTTGGCCCCTACTGCCACTGAGGACCATAGATGGGTCTGTGGCCATGCAGCACGAGTCTGTGTCAAAGTTCATGGCAATATTACCACCAAAGGCCATGCAAACGTCCCTGGACTCACTGGTTTTGGCATTTAGAAGAGTGCCTGCACCTCACCTGGACAGCACAGTATAGAGTTGACCCTGGTGGTATAGGGGTGTGGGTGAGCTGGCCCCAAGGTCATGAGAGCAGGAGAACTAGCCCTACCCTTTGCTGGCTGCAGCATTAGGTGAGCTAGACAGGGCAATGCTGGAGAGCTCACCCTGGTGGTACAGATACCAACTCAGCTACTACCTAGGCCCAGATTCAGGGCTTTAAGTTGGCCCACCCCAACATCTACTCCATCTATAAACTTCTGGGATATGGTGAAAGGACAGGTCCTGCAGATCCAAAGCTGTGGGATCTCCATGACCCAGGTCAACAACTGGCTGTCTTAGAGCAGGCACAGTGAGAATTCAGTATTGGTAATGTAGCAGAAGCCAGAGGCCCAGAACCAGGTCAATGGCTCATTGCAATCAATATTTGTAAATAAATATGTGAACAAAAAGGTGAGCTGTGGGACACACTGGGACACATTACAGCTTCCCGTTTTTGTTTTGTTTATTTTCTTATTTTTTTATTTTGGGGGTGGGTTACAAGAACGGAGGGTAGCTACAAAGGGAAGGGAGATGAGTGGGACTGGGGTACATGACAGGAAAGTCACAAAGAATCAATAAAGAGTTTTTTTTTAAAAGAATATAAACCAATATAGTTTAACTATGTCAGTATGAACTAGTTCAAACAGAGCCTAAAGTAGATAGATAGTCTACAAACTACATAATTAAAATACTTACGTTCCTTTACTCCAGATAGATAAAGAAAAACTGAAACTTGACTTATTATAAAATTAAATACATTTTCAACTCTCCAAAGCTATCTGTGAAATGAGACTCCTATCCTTTTTGGCGTGAACAAATATATTTTAAGATCAATACAAGCAGATAGGCAGAGTCCTCAAGACTCTTCTCTCTCATACATGTTTTTGCTATTTTCACCATGCTTCAAAAGCTCCTCATTCTAATGTGTAATCCAGCCCAGACAGGGTTCCTACCATCCATCACTTACTACAAGTAACAACTAGTGCCTACCATGTTGTATTCACATGTTCAAATATTTGGCATGTTCAGCTCACTAACACTATTTATATTTTACACAGAAGGAAACCTAAGTCTTAACAATATCAGCAATTATCCAAGGTCACATGATAAACAAGGAAGAAATTAAAAGATACAAGCACTGATTTCTTAGCACTCATATTTATACTGCTATTCTGAGTCCCTACGTAAGCCACATTAACATTTCTATTAAAACAAGTATGAAATGGAGAAATGGCTGAGCCCTGGTTGCTCTTCCTAAGAACCCAAGTTCAATTCCCAGCACCCACATGGGCAGCTCACAACCACATGTAACTCCAGTTTCAGGGGATCTAATGTTCTCTTTTGGCCTCTGTGGACACCAGACAAATACAAAGCACACAGACACGCATGCATACAAATGTGAATTAAAATAAACCCTTTTTCCTCCAAGTTGCCTTCCTGTGGTAATACAGTATTATAAACCACTCTTTTACATTCTAAGAAACTGGGACTGCTATTCAACCTCACAGCACAACTAATAATACACTTTCAGATCACTTAAGACTACTATCCCGCTGTGTATACACAGCCTGTTTACTTTGCTTTTAAGAGAACAGTATAACAACCAACACTGTTTGCCTTGGATTTTCCATATAATTAATTAATTTTTACAACATAAGTTAATACATACATTTAATTTTGAACTACTTAATGTTCCTAGTACCTGACCCAGAGTTTTTGGGGTTTGTGTGTATGTGTGTGTGTGTGTGTGTTATGGTAATTTGCTGAAAACAGCAAATGAGTCCAAAGTGGGTATGATAAATACCCTCCATAAGCATTGGAAGCAGTATGGATATAGTCTGTTTGCAGTGATGTTTACATCATTGTTTGTTATCTGGATCACTGGGAATCAGTAAAGTTTCAACATCTCCTATAAAACTCTGTTAAAGATTTTTGTAAAGTAATCTTCATTCCTTTCCATGTGATACTTTCTGTCCTGTTTTATTAATAAAAGAAATAGCAAAGCCCCTTATCAGGGACAGATTCACAAGACAGCATTCAGGCAGGCATGGATCCAAACTCACACAATAAAGTACAGACAGGCCAGAAACTACGTACTATAGACAGATGGGGAAAGAAGTGGAGAATTCAAACTTGTTCACTCTTGGTCAAATTAACTTAATATGACACTATCAAATTTTGGTGCTTCTGAGGCTATTTTTAATGCATTTTTTAAAATAAAGATTTAATTTTATTTGTATATGTACACTGCAGGTGTCTTCAGACACACCAGAAAAGGGCATCGGATACCACTGCAGATGGTTGTGAGCCACTATGTGGTTGCTAGAAACTGAACTCAAGACCTCTGGAAGAGTACTCGGTGCTCTCAACCACTCAGCATCTCTCTAGCCCCCTCTTTAATGCATTTAACAGACTCATTTTTCTTGTGGTATTTTATCATAGCAACAGAAATGAGACTAGGACAGAAGGTAATCCTGATGTCAGTTTGGTTTTTGTCAACTGTATCAAAATCCTTGAATTTTAGCCACTCTTTCCTCATGTTTTCATTTTTCCTTCCTATTCTGTCTCAATTTGTGACATTATCCATTGTTCAAAACAAACTACCACTTCATATGGACTTATCTTTTAGCTTAGTCTACCAACTTCTATACTTAGAATAGCAGTAACCTATATTCTGCAAGAACATAGGTCAGAGGTAATGTCCAAAAAAAACAAACAAACAAAACCACCACAGCAACAGATCAAGAAAGTTGGTATGACCAATCATGGTGGCACACACCTTTACTTCCAGCATTCAGAAAGCATAGGCTGATGGGTCTATATGAATTCAAAGCCAGCCTAGTCTACAAAGGGAGTTCTAGGCTAGTCAGGAGCATACTATGAAACCTTATCTGAACCCACCCTCACCTCCAAAATCAATATTGGTACAATTATAAAAATCACCTGGGCAAGCTGGGCAGTGGTGGCACACACCTTTAATCCCAGCACTTGGGAGGCAGAGGCAGGTGGATTTCTGAGTTCTCGGCCAACCTGGTCTACAAAGTGAGTTCCAGGACAGTCAGGGCTACACAGAGAAGCCCTGTCTCAAAAAGAAAAAAAAAATCACCTGGGCAAACCAAAAGTCCTTTATATTTCAAAATTAGCTCCTAGCCAAAAATATTATATTACTAGAATGTGCAACTTGCCATGGTCAGAATACTGTGTGTCATTCATGATATGACAGGGTTAGTACAGGGGCCGCTGTACAACTGGTACTGAGCCACTGACCAAATAAATACCCTAAGCTGGAAAAAGAAGCCATGAACTTACTGACTTCTGAAAAGGGAGTATTAGCAAAAAGATGTTCATTATGTATGCAGTACCAGTGACACAGAAACTGCTTTCTAGTCCTTAGAGTAATGAGGAGAGTTACGAAGCAACTAAGATTAGGAGCTCCCCTTGTGCAATACAAGGAAGATTCTGCCCTAAGTGCAATAGTTTTTATTTATGACTATCCATCAACTATGAACTAAATCTATTAATTTATGAGAGTTATGAAAATGTCCACATAACATGTGAGGAAGAAAATCACTTTAAAGAGAGTTCAAATCTGGAAGCAGGACCCACGTGTCTGTCTAACCTGATGTTTTTTGTCTCTTGGGTGGATGAGTGGGGAGGGTTGGGGGGTGGGTTGGTTGGTTGGTTGGTTGGTTTGTTTTTTTTGATTTTTCAAGACAGGGTTTCTCTGTAGCCATGGCTGTCTTGGAACTTGTTCTATAGACCAGGCTGTCCCCAAACTCACAAAGAACTGCATGCCTCTGTGCCCCAAAAGTGCTGGAATTAGATGTGCCACCACCAGCTTTAAAAAAAAAAATAGCCAGGCAGTGGTGGCGCATGCCTTTGATCCCAGCACTTGAGAGGCAGAGGAGAGGCAGGCAGATTTCTGATTTCGAGGCCAGCCTGGTCTACAGAGTGAGTTCCAGGATAGTAAGGGCTACACAGAGAAGCTCTATCTCAAAAAACCAAAAAACAAAAACAAAAAACAAAACAAAATAGTTTCACTTGACAGCAAAACTGGCTTTAAACTCACTATGTAGACCAGTGCTAGAATTGTACTATCAATCCTGCCTCAGACAGCCAAGTTCTAACACTAGAGGTTTATATCGATTCTGGCTTTCTGACTGATCTAACCACCACAGTTCCACTCTGCACTTCAAGTAAAGAAACACTCTCAGGCTGGGCTAGTGGACACAACAGTAACCACTGTTACTTGGGAGGCTGGGGCACAACTATTTGAAGTTCAAAATGTAATAGCAAATGACTAATCCCAGTGCTTAGGAAGTGAAGTCAGGAGAATCAGGAGTTCAAGACTAGTCTGAACAACCCTGCAAGAACTTCTGTCAAAATAAAAGGTAAAAGGAAGCTGGGGTATGATACCCTAGGTTTGATCCCTAGTTTTTGGGTTTTTGTTTTGGTTTGGTTTGGTTTTTGGTTCTTAGAGACAGAGCTTCTCTGTGTAGCCCTGGCTGACCTGGAACTCAGAAATCCGCCTGCCTCTCTGCGCCTCTCTGCGCCTCTCTGCGCCTCTCTGCGCCTCTCTCTGCCTCTCTCTGCCTCTCTGCCTCTCTGCCTCTCTCTGCCTCTCTCTGCCTCTCTGCCTCTCTGCCTCTCTGCCTCTCTGCCTCTCTGCCTCTGCCTCTGCCTCTGCCTCTGCCTCTCAAGTGCTGGGATTAAAGGAGTGCACTACCACTGCCCAGCTGATCCCTGGTTCTTAAAAGAAGAAATGAAAAGAAACCTAATACTGAAGTAATTAATGCACACAGTATGTTGAAGACAAGGCCACTTTTCGAGCATATTCAGAAGACCTAATTACTGTCACAGTATATGATAAGGGTGATGCTATCTGAGAAAGATACCAAATAAAGCCCTATGAAAAGAGACATCAAAAGGATATACTTGGGCTGTCGAGATGGCTCAGCGGGTTAAGAGTACTGACTGCTCTTCTGAAGGTCCTAAGTTCGGATCCCAGCAACCACATGGTGGCTCACAACCACCCGTAAAGAGACTGGACGCCCTCTGGTGCGTCTGAAGGCAGCTACCGTGAATTATGCTGGAGCGAGCGGGGCAGAGAGCAGCCACACACATGATGGCTCACAGCCATCTGTACAACTACAGTGTACTCATATACATAAAATACATAAAAATAAATCTTTAAATAAAAAAAAAGGGATATACTTAAGGATCAGATTTAACAAGTAACCTAGAGGACCTCCTGTATCAATTGGGGAGGCTGATACAGTTGCATCATCAAGGGACACACCAGTCATTTGGGCATCAAGGTCTTGCTGAAACTGGAGAACACCACTGGACAGTGGAACAGCATACAAAACAAAGGGCTCCAGGTCAAAGGAAACAGGTAAGCAGTTCTTGACAGTTCCTTAAAAAGCAATGGACAGAATGACTAAAAAAAGCTACTTTTTATGGAAAACTAAACAGTAGCAGTAACTCCGGAAAGATTGGAATTCAGACCACCACCAGATCACCAAATTTAAAAAACTATTAATTTCTTACCATGATATTCAAAACATGGGAGATACACAAATGTACTCTGCCCAGAAAGAATCAGAGAAACTCAATTCCCTCAGCAAAGGATGTCTAGACAAGTCAGTCCTATAATACTGCAAATGTAAGAACTATCCCAAAGACATTACAGCAGTTGTGACACAAATAATCCCATAAATATGCACACACATAATATGTTCAACATCACAAACTTTCTTCCATCTATCTTTTCAGTCCAACCATGAGAACTCCCACTCAAGATCACTAAAGACTACAACTAAGCCCAAAGGATGCTATTCAATCTGTCATCTTCTCTGGGCTTCTTTCCATCCTTCACGCAGTCCTTCCTTTTCTCCCAAAATCAGTTCTAGAGCTCCCCAAGGCTCTATCCTTCCATCCCTATCTCTACCTGCCTTCTAGGCATTACTACTTGACTTGCTATCTGCATGCTTACTCCATCTCAGACTTCTCTTCTGAACCCTACCTGTAAAACCAATTGGCTAGCTGTCAGCCCTACATCAATGCTTCACCACTTGCAGCATAGAGACATGGAAGCCATATCCCCAAAAACTCCCACTTTCTATAAATTACCGAGAAAAGTAACAGAGAAAGAAACTTGCAAGACTGGTTTGACGAAAGAAAACTGTGCCTAGATTGGATGGTGTAGAAAGAAAAATTTAAAACCAAGACCTTATGTAGCCTCTAAAAATTCCCAGCAGCCTCTGAGAAATACCCATGAAACTATGGCAACCAGTAGTGGCTAACTGCCCAGCACGACTAACCCCAGAGACACTCCTGGAAAGTACTCATTCACTAGCATTATCACCTCTATCAAAGGAGATATAATTCTATGTATTTAAAATAAGTCTAAGGTAGTTTCTATTTTCCTGACTAAACCTGAAAAACTGACTCCGTTTATAAAGACCATCTTCTAGACCCCTTAAAGAGAAGCATCTTTAATAAAAGATGAGTGGACAAAATGTTCAAAATGTCTCAAAATGTTCAGATGTCTCAAAGATCAGTAATGATCTTGCCTTCCAAATCTTTATAGTTCACAACAAAGCCTCACAGTAAGATCCTGCCTCAAAATAAATGAATATTTTAATAACCTTTATAGTTGACTACCTCAGTTTACCTCTCCTCTCTATTTAGATGTTAAGGTCCAAAGCCAACAATGCCATCCTTGATTCATCTCTCTCTCATATTCCCTATTCAACCTTGTCAGCAAACAATATTCTTCCCATTAAACTGCCCAGCAACTGTCCTTTGGTCCAAGTCCATACTCATATCATAAGCCTCTACCTCTGTTCACGGAAATGAATCCAACAGCATCTACAACAGGTAGAGCAGACAGACACTTGACAGTTTCTTTTTTACATTTATGCTAGATAATTTTTACCTATTGAATTATCACATTACAACTTGACAAAATGTTTTACAATTCCAAAAAAATGAGCCATTTCTCAGCATGAAGCCTGTTCTTTACTTAAATCCCTAAAAGATTTATATGTTAGGACAGATGTCAAAAATGACAGACACACTTAAGAGTCGTGCTCACTTGGGTTTTTAAAAATGTAATTTTTTCATTTTGGGGAGATTTTATTTTGGTGTTTGCTTGTTTTGAGGTAGAATATCATTTTGTTACCTAATGTGGTCCCAAGCAATCAAACTGCCTTAACCTCCTAAGTATCTAGAACTAGAGTTGTGCATCACATTCACAATAGCTTCACTTTAAATGACACTACACACAGATATGGCATATTCTCTATCAAAAAGAAACTGATTTCTTGAATTCTTAAATAACAAAAATAATTTGCTTCTCTAGGTCTCATGCACTAAAGAACTGTCTGTGTATGCAGTGGGGGTTGTGGGCAGAGTATTTTTCCTGTATCTATGTCTGTACAATACTTGCAGCCTGGTACCTGCAGAAGCCAGAAAGGGGCCTTGGATCTCCTGAAACTGAAATAACAGTTATGAGCCACCATGGGAATGCTGAGAATTGAACCTGGGTCCTCAGAATAGCTGTCAGTGCTCTTAACCCCTGGGCCATCTCTCCTGCCCATAAAGGATTATTTTGCCCAAAGAAAGGTTGGAGCCTTTGCCTGACTACTAAGAGGGAACACTAAGATCTGAGAATCTCCTGCCTGGAGAGGCTGTATCTGGAGGCACACAATTTTAATCCCAGAAGTCAGGAGACAGAGGCAGGCAGATCGTCCAATCTCTGCTGAGTTCTAGGCCAGCTAGGGCTGCACAGTGAGCCAAAGTCCAAAAAACAAAAAAAGCGGGGTTGGGGGAAGGGGGACTGTATGGAGGAACTTCAAATGCATATCGTAAGACAAACCAGAGAGATAGTGGCCAGGCCTGATATGAGGGAGCAATGAGTAGACTGCAAAGGACTCTGGAAAGCCATAATATGATCTTGTAGGACTCAGTAGCATGAGTATGCAGTGCTCTGCATTTGTTAAAACCCACATAGCTTAAATTTAAAGGAAAAAAAAGTTTCTGTTTCCTTGAGGACCTTGAAGGGCAGGATTCCAGACCTGCTCTCTGAAATGGTAATCACCTGCTTCCCCAACAGAAACCCTGGGTACCATATCTCAGATGGTATGTCTAAGGCAGGCAATTCCATGTGTGTTGCCACATACTGATATGAGTGAACAAGCACTGACCACAGAGCCCATTAAGAGAGCAGAAAGAGCTCACACAGGTCTCTTCTGGACTCTCCCTAAATGCTTTCCATTCTTGATTTTAGTCTGTATCCTTTTGCTATAATAAATGGTATAATACAAAATAACCCTGCACCTTCTTAAGCACAGTACACAGCCAGTCAAGGCTCATATTTTGAAACCCTAAGGACATGGGTTTATTTTTCTTTAGCTTTGTGAATAGTTCTTGCAAATAATTTAATCTGTAGTGGTTTGGGGAACCTCCAAATTTTACAATGCACAGCACTAGACCAATATTCTTACAATGCAGGGATGTTCATTTAAAATCATTAGCTAGGAAGAGTAGTGCATACCTAGGACTCAAGAAGCTCAGACAGAAAGATTACAAGGGTTGGAAGCCAGCATTGCTCCAAAGTGAGAGCTGCCTCAAAAAACAAACAAACAAAAGACTGCCAGGCATGGTGATGCATGCCTTTAGTCTCAGCACTCAGGAAAAGAGGCAAATGTATCTCTAAGAGTTCCAGCCTAATCAGGATCACACAGTGACATCCTGTCTCAAAAAAACAAAGTCAAAACACGTATTAAAATAAAATGTAATGCAGAGGATTTGATACTCCAGCAGGCGTGAAGTGTAACAATCTAGGGCTGGCCGCAGTGTACACACTGCTTTTCATTCTCCCAACAGTAAGTATCAAGTATGCTATTCTCTAAACCACCTATAAGCCCGAAAGGACAGGAAGCTGTTCTTACTCAACAATCCCCAGCTCTTAGCACTAGAAATGAAAATCCTTTAAACTTGATAGACAGATAAGTGGACCAGAAATAGTTTTGGGGTTTTTGTTTGTTTGTTTTATTTTTAAACAGGAAATTAGGATCAGAAAGATGGCTCAACAACTAAAGGTGCAAGCTTGGCGACCTGACCTCAATTCTTGGAGGAGAGCCCATGTAAAGGTGGAAAGAATCTACTCCATATAAAGTTATCCTTCAACAGCCACATGCATACTATATAGTACATGCCCACAAACACACACAATTAAAGACAAAACAATAGGGAATATATAATGTCTTGTCAATCCTCATGTCTTCAAGATAATGTGGAAATCAGTATTGGGAATTCGAGGAAATAGTTCAGCAACTGACTCTTATGTTTACTTCTGTCTACTGCCAATAGTAGCCATGATTCCAATCTCCTCTCCGAGTTTTCCAGGAAAGTGCACTTCACAAACTGTGTCATACCCATCTCACCACTAACAGGCTCTGGCTGAGCTGCAAATGAACAATTAAGATTATCTGAACAATTTCCCCCTAATTCACATTCCTGAACTCACAAAAAAGAGCTCTGGACCCTAACATTAAATCGATCTCCACAATTCTAGACTAGCTACAGTAATCTAGATACCGAGGGACAAAATAAAACAAGAAAAGTTAGAATGCTTTCCTATAAACTAGCAAAAAGGAGTTCTAGGACCGATGAAACCAAAGACACCAACTCTTTGCTAAACACAGAATCAATCCTGAACTGTCAAAAACAGTTTCCACATAGATAGTATCAACTTAATTATTTCAGCCCCCTGGCTCAAGTGTATTACTTCCTATAAGTAATGTTTCTTTTCCACATAGAAAGCAAAATGCGGGCTGGCGAGATGGCTCACGGGTTAAGAGTTCTGACTGTTCTTCCAAGGATCCTGAGTTCAAATCCCAGCAACCCCATGGTGGCTCACAACCATCCGTAATGAGATCTGATGCCCTTTTCTGGTGAGGGTGAAGACAGCTACAGTGTACTTAGATATAATGATAAATAAATCTTTAAAAGAAAAAAGAAAAAAAGAAAAATGTAAATTAATTTTCCATCAGACTAAGCAGATTGTCAACTTTTTGCTAGCGCTGAAGTCACAACTAAGCCTAGGCCTAAAATCTGGAGATAACATCTAAAACCATACAGGTCTACTGTGGCGTCATTTATTCTATCTCTGTCACTCATGACTCTTTGCCCCTAAAAGGAGTCACCGTCTACAATATCTCCTTCCTAAATTCTACCCCAGGTACATCAGATAGCTCACATTTCTGCAGGGACAGCTATGATCTATGTTCCAATCCAGTAACTGAAATAGCTTGTATCTCAACAATCAGCCTACAGCTGTCCTTCTGCCCTGCTCTAACATAGGTACTTACCAGCTGCCCTGCTGCCCCCTGGACCATTGGAACCTTGACTTTCTTTTCATGGTCAGAGCTTGCACAAACAGGCTTCAAAATCAATCCTCCATTGTCTCCCTAATTAAGGCCTTTTTCTAGACAACAAAATTAGAATGCTGTATGAATATTATCAGAGCTCAACTTTGTTTGCCCCCTTTGTCTTGCTAGCTAAGCGTATCAGAGCAGCTACTTACTCTACGAGGATGATAAAGTGTGGGTCCTTCCTCCTTCTCAGGTAGGTAACTGTGACATCTTCCTTATGAGCCCTGTGACTCCAGTGGAACATATAAACCTGTTCTTGTCACTCTAGGACCCAAAGTTCACATCAAAAATCAACTGGAAACTGCTCTGATCCTTTCTGATAGAAGCTTCTCCTCAACCCAACCCAACCCGACCTGTACTACTCCAAACAGGACTAAAATTTTCAGTCCACAACATACAACTTCTCACACCTCCAGGTCATCCCTAATTCCTCTCTCAAAGGGACTAATTTCCCCATATGACCTAGTCAGTTTCTGTATGGCTCCTGGGCCAAGCATTTTTCCCATGTTTGAAGGGATTTTTTTGTTGTTTTCTAGTTTGTTTGTTTGTTTGTTTAAATAGGGACACATGGTGGCAAAAAGAAAAAATAATGTAATATGCTATATGCTGCCTACGAAGAATGAGTGTCTGCCAAACCTTGAGCAGAAACCACCTATAGGTTCCCTGAGCACACTGCTGTTACACAGCCACTGCACATATCAAACAGCAAAGCCTGACACACTGGTCACTAAACTGTTCTGGCCTCACTCCTTACAGATATACCTTCAGGACAACTCCTGTTCCAGGCACAAAACTGCATTTAACAAACATTCTGCAAATGAATTAATTAATAAAACACCTCAAGAACAAGTTGGCAAAACCCAACAGGGGAGAAGAACGAATCTTTTGCAGTAAAATACTAAGTGTGGGAAAGACACTAACTTTATTTACATACCATTCATATAGTAACTACACAATAACTTCAAAATCTGGCATCATAAATACTGTACAGAAAAGGTCTTTAAATGAACAGAAACCAAATTAACTTACCAAAAGTCAGGTTCCAGGCCAAGAAGTGTTTAAACAACCCAGCAGTAATGATGCATACCTTTAATCCCAGCACTCAGGAGGCAGAGGCAGGTAGATCTGAGTTTGAGACTTGTGGTCTAGGACAGTCAGAACTGCACAGAAAAACCCTGTCTTGGGGGAGACAGAAAGAGAGACACAGAGACACAGAAACAAAAGAGATGGAGAATGGTAAGGAGGAAAGGAAGGAGGGAGATTGAACAGAACACTTACTTAAACTCAGGTCTATAGTTCTCAGAAACACTTTTTCTGGCCAGGAGTAATGGCTAACATGTACCTCTGTACTTTGGAGATGGAAGCAATAGGATCAGGTGTTTACAACTAGCCTCAGCTAGAGTGAGGCCAGCTTAAGCTACTGAGTGATATCTTAAGAAAATGAGGAATGCTTTTCCTGTTGGTCCTAGTTTCACTTCTGCTGCTGTTAAAGAATGTCCTGACAAAAAAAAAAAACTGAGGGGAGAAAGGATTTATTCAGCTTACAGTTCCCGGTTACAATCCTCCTGAAGTTAGGAAGTCAAAGCAGGAATTGAACCAGTCATATTCAAAGACAAGAGCAGAGAAAGAGAATGAATGCACATTTGCTTATTGCTCAGCTTATTTTCTCTATTCTTAACCCAGGCAATGGTGCCACCCACAGTGAGACGGGTCTTCCCATAACAATCAACAACTAAGACAATGCCCTAGACATCTCCACAAACCAACCTGATCGAGATCATCCCTTCCTGAGACTTTTGATTATTTTGACTGTGTCAAATAAATAAAACTACTCATTACACTGTTACAGATCTGCCTCTCTCTACAAACTATAATGAAGCACAATATCTTCAATTACTATTGTCTGACATGGGAGTGAGGTGGGTTTTAATTTCTTAACCCATAGCTTAACAAAATTTTCAAGTTAATGCTACTTCTTATGAAGAGGCATACAATGGATACCACTAGCTTTAGAACAATTACTATGTCTTTTCTTTTTCTGTGTCAGTCCTTGAGAAATCAACAAAGATTAAACAGCTTAATTAACAAATGCCACTGAAAGGCAAGACAGCTGCACCCACAGCATGACCCTCACATGCCAGCCATGCTGACACAATGCCAGCTGAGGGAATCAACTTTTGAGCTTCAGTACAGGTAGAACAGAGTCCAAAAGCCAACAGGGCATATTAACACTTCGGCTTCAGCCAGGAAAATGCACACATACTTTCAGGAACAGATAAAAATATAAGAAAAACTCTATTAACTTAAAAACAACAAACAAGCGATTTTACACAGTAGGTATATGGGGTGCTATCTATCCAGAGCAGCAAACCACTACCTGCAGGCAAAGCCAACCTCACTTGACTCTGTACAACCCACGATTACTAGATTTTACAAGACTAAAGGAATGATAATAGCGTATCATTCACGTGAAAATTACATGAAATTTACATTTCAGAGTTCAGGAATGAAATCTGGTTGCACACAATTAGCATTCCTTTATTAGCACCCTTCTGCCCTCCAAGAGTTAAGACGCTGGTGATACAGGTAGTCTATGATCTGGAAAACCTAAAATGTTCATTGTTCATTGTTCATTGTGTAGCCTCTATGCAGGCAGTCTATTAACCTACAGAATAACTGGGAATGTAAGCTGATACAACTTCCTAAATATTCAGAGGTGGGGAGATTAGAGAGATTGATGGGTTCATTTTTAGGGCCACGTGTGATGGCACATCCTTTAATCCTTACACTCAAGAGGCAGAGACAGGTGGATCTCTGTATTGAAGGCCAGCCTGATCAACATAGTGAGGCCCTGGCTTAAAGCAACAAAAAGATTTATGTATTTAAATGGTTAGCCTGCATATATGTATGTGCTGCACATAAGTAAGTCCCTCATGCCTGAGAAAACAGAAGAGGGCATCAGATCCCTTGGAACTGAAGTTACTGACAATTATAAGCCAACATGGGGGAGCTGAGAACCAAACTTGGGTTTTGGCAGTGGTATTTGGTTTTGGCTTTTAGATTTTGAAACAGGGTCTGGCTATGTAGCTATAACTAGTCTGGAACTAAGTATATAAACCAGGCTGGCTTTGAACACACAGAGGTCCACCTGCCTTTACCTCCTAAATGCTCAGATTAATGATATTCATCACCACACTCAGTCAAACTGGTTTAGTTTTTAATCAAATATGAAGGGATGAAATAAGCTAGTAAGACAAGGGAAACAGCCAGGAAAAGGAATCTCTCATCTTGGAAACTGCTGAAGTCCTTGTCTGTTCAGAGTTAAGAACTCCAGCACAATGGAGGTTGCCCACATAAAGCCTAGTATGGCAACAAAGCATTTACCTATCATCCCAGAACTTTGGGAAGCAGAAGCAGGACCATCAGTTCCAGTTCAACCTGAGCTACATGGTGCCTTATCCAACCAGGGCTATAAACTTCACTTAAGAGTAGAAACGTTTCAACTCCCTCTTGACCCACAGTTTACCTTCTCTTTATACTCCCACCCACTGTACTTTAGAACAGCTACAGGACCTTACTGGAAAAAGGGAAAGAGGGGCACTTTAGAAATTCTTGTTTAATGATGTAACGACAAATGTTGTATGGCTATTACAACAGTAGGGGCAGCTCTCTTGAGAAGCACACACTCACACTTGGCTTTGTTGGTCTCCATCTATGCTATTTCTTAAAAAAAAAAAAAAAACTCCAACTCTACCCAATATGGACTCATCCTGAAATTCTCTGCCTGTGTACAGTCAAGAGAGCAGTTTCACCTGAAACTGCAGATCCCTGAAAGAACTACTTAGCCACTAAGGAGCATGGAGCTATGCCCCTTGACACTCCTGCAACCAACAGAAGGGAAGGGAAGGGCAACAAAAAAGGCCCTAGCTAAAGCTCCAAATCTGTTTAGGGACCCACTGACAGTCCTGGGTCATTAAGATCCTATGTGCCCAGTGGTTCAGTTTTTCCCCCTCTCCTTTCTAAAGAAAAGTGTCATGAATTACTGTGTTTCATTTTAACAGGAGTACTAATGTTATAGCATTTATACTCCCAAAGCAAGCTCCTCTGCTATATATCTAAGTATCAACCCGAATCAACACAAAGAGCCAGCAATGTCAAACAGTAAACAGGGATGACAGCGAAGGTGATGAAACCACAGAAAGTATGTTACAGCATTCTGGGGTCTTTGTGCGATATGGGAGGAGCTGGTTTTAAGACCAGGTCTCATGTATCCCAGGCTAGCCTGGAAGAATGCAAATATCCCACTCTCTGAGCTGCAATTTAACAGAGCAAAGATTGAGTACTTTGAAAAAAATTTAATATAAACATTTATTTGTAATAACTGTTATCTTTTGAGAAGCATTTAATTAGACTAAGCACTACACCATCCTGGAATATGACACAGACTGTATCATTTAACTCTCAACAAATAGCCTAGGGCTCTATTATTTGGCCCATTTAACTAACAAGGAAATATAAATGAGAAAAATCAACAACTGAACCCAAGATCAAGGGCTGCAAGATTGAGCCCTTTATCAAAGCATTCCCAATGGTTATTCCACTTCCAAACATATTTTCTTCAAAACCTTACCTTCAACAGAAATCTTGCTATTCACAAGGTGGACCCACGAGCCAGTGGCTCTGGCATTATTCTATGTTTCTACTGCTGCAATAAAAACCATACCATTGAAACAAAAGCCGGATACCTCCATAAACAGGCTAAATTGGAGCCTCAAATGAAATAAGATCTACAAGAGATGTATGTACATGCAGGTTAAAATTTGAAAATCCTAATTCAGGGGCTGGAGAGATGGCTCAGTGGTTAAGAGCACTGACTGCTCTTCCAAAAGTCCTGAGTTCAAATCCCAGCAACCACAAGGTGGCTCACAACCATCCTTAATGAGATCTGACACCCTCTTCTGATATATCTGAAGACAGCTACAGTGTACTTACATGTAATAGTAAACAAAACTTTGGGCCAGAGTGAGCAGAGATCCTGAGTTCAATTCCCAACAACCACATGATGGCTCACAATCATCTATACAGTTACAATGTACTTATATACATAAAATAAATAAATAAATCTTTAAAGAAAGAAAGAAAACCCTAATTCAGCTCCTGCCCATGCTATCTTGAGCTGTTTCTCCCATTCAAATGCATATCCTTGTACAGAGCCTCCTGTTTGCTTTTTTTAAATAATCATTTTTTTTATGTATATGTATACACTGTAGCTATCTTCAGACACACACCAGAAGAAGGCATTGGATCCTATTACAGATGGTTGTGGGCCACCATAAGGTTGCTGGGAATTGAACTCAGGACCTCTGGAAGAGCAGTCAGTGATCTTAACCACTGAGCCATCTCTCCAGCCTGAGCCTCCTATTTGTTGCTTACTGAGATCCCAAACCTAAAGGTACACCAGGACCAACAGCCACTCCCCTGGGCTGTCCAGGAAGCAACCCAGCTTTTCTTCTGTTCTCAGTCTGCTCCTTCATTACCTCTTTACAGAATCTAAACTATAATCCAGTTTTCTGAACCCTCCTTCAGAGTAAGGACAACTAGGCAATTAGGAATGTCCCAAGTTCCTTAGAATGAGAAAGTACAATAGCTACCAAGAGCAGAAGGGACAGTGGGGAGTGCTTCTGTTACATTCTCAGCTCTTACTGAGAATAATCCCCAAACTGGAGGTGCATGTGTTACAAAGAGTCTCTAACACATTCCTAACAACCCTTACTACCAAGCAATAGGATATACTGACATGGGTTATCAGAGGTCTCTAGCTTTCCTGTCAGTAGTTTGTGCTTCTGCTGCCTCTAGGTTATTAGAAACTTAACTGGAGATATATCAGCCAATCTGTACACAGCCACCAAGACCTAGGCTTACCCTTGCTCTATCTTCCCATTCTTCCTCTCCACCAGGTTATTCTCCCCTTGGTCCCTCAAAGTGGATAGTATAGATTTTCTGCCAGCCAAAGCACTACACAGCTCTGCTCAGCAGTACACCCAAAAGTAGGGACATCAGGGGCAACGAATCTAAAACACATATCAATCCAAACTGAAAATGTTTTCACATCTTTCATGACTGATTAGTATTTGTTATGTGAAATACACACACACACACACACACACACACACACACACACACACACACACACACGCCATTTGCAAGCATGATAATCCACAAAGAGGCAGGCAGATCTCCGTATCTGAGGCCAGACTAGTTAGTCTATCTAGTGAGTTCCAGGTCTGCCAGAGGCTACACAGAGAAACCTTGTCTCAAAACAAAACACTGACAATAGTGTACTAAAGGACACACCACAGCTTCAGTCACCATCTTTACCTCTGGCCCTCAAAAAGAATCCTACAAACCACTTAGATTCATAGCTTATATTACATCATAAACAAGCAAACAAACAAAAAACTCAAAATAAGGCTGACAGGATGGATCAGTGAGCAAAAACTGACAATCTTGATTGGATCACAAGACACAGTTAAGGTAAAAGGAGAGACCCAATTCCACAAAGTTTCCTCTAGCTTCCACATGCATACCATAGCACACATGTGCTCTCCCACATACAATTTTTTAAATTAATTCAAAGTGAATTAAACCAAATGTAAAACTAAAACTCTTTAAACTCCTACAAAGGTAGGGGAACTTTTGTGAACTAGAATTGAGCAGTTCTTGGCTATTTACAACCAAAAAAACCTATACGCCACACATGGAAGAACATGCCTGTAATCCCAGCACTCAGAAGGCAGAGGCTGGAGGCTAAATTGGCTTACACAATGAGCTCCAGGCTAGCCAGGGCTACATGTCTAGATACTGTTTGGGGTGGGGGTAAGTCCAGTACTCAGATTCAGAAAGGAGAAATCAGTGCTGGAGACTAACCTGAGTAACTGAGGAACTGCAAGATAAGTAGGGGCTAGGAATATAGCTTTGTGGAGAAAGAAAGGGAGAGAAGAAGGCAAAGAAGAAAGGAAGAGAGAATAAGAGAAGGGAAAAGATCAAGGGGGGGATGGAGGAAAGGCCAGACTCCCAAGCATGCCTGGCTGCAGTGTTTCCAGGCCTACCTAGACTATAGTCTGTGAGGCCACCTCACTAACTGTGAGTTAGGTTTTTTTTGTTTGTTTGTTGTTGTTGTTTATGATGTAAGGTAAAAACAACAGAAGGACAAAAATTAATTGGGTCCTTTCTTTATACTATACACCAAAATCAATTCCAAAGGAATTATAAAGTTAGATGTGAAAAGTACAATTATACATCATTTATAAAGTAAAAGTTTTATTTATATCCTCAGGATAGAGAAAGATACAAAGAGCACCAAATCTAAAGAAAAAGGCTGAAAAACTAGACTCCAGTAAACCTAACTTCATTTCACCCAAAAACAGCAAACTGGCTCAATGAAAATAACCAACAGAGAATGTATATACATAGAATGATCAAAACAGTCTATAACTCCAGTTCCAGAGAGAACTAACACCCTCCTCATACTGACAAACATGCAAGCAAAATACCAATGCACATTAAAAAGGGGGGAAGGGTACAAGAGCCAGGCAGTGGTGGGACACACCCTTGATCCCAGAACTCAGGAGGCAGAGGCAGTTGGATCACTGAGTTCAAGGCCAACTTGTTCCACAAAGTGAATTCCAGGACAGTCAGGGATACACAGAGAAATGATGATCAAAACAAAGAAACAAAGAAACAGAGAGAGAGAGAGAGAGAGAGAGAAAGAAAGAAAGAAAGAAAGAAAGAAAGAAAGGAAGGAAGGAAGGAGGAAGGAAGAAGGAAGGAAGAGGGAAAGGGAAAGAGAAAGAGGAAATGAGGAAAGAGAAAGGAGAGAAAGAGGGAAGGAGAGAGAAAAGAAGACAGGAACCAATTGAAACTATGGGCCAAGTGGCCAGCAAATGCCTCATTATGAGAAGGAAACAACTATTTAAAGCCTCAGAGCAGTAACACCACAGAAACCAAAAGAAATCAGGGAAGAATGATCAGTGGGAGAAAGCAACTTAAGCACAGAGCCACTAACTCAAAGTTATTGAAAAGCTCTCTGCAACAGGCATTCTGAGAATATTCACAGGGGCCATTGTCTACTACTGACTGTAAAGTATAACTTCAACTTCACTGAATCAATTTAGACAGAAAAAGGTTGTTCCAGATGTGTTTCTCTTGCTATCTCACTTGTTATTTTTGCTTTCACGGTTGATGAGAGAGACAAGCAGGCATTTCATATCTCACCCATTGCTTGAATTTGGGATTGCATGACCAATATATCTGATCCTACTTTACCTCTGCAACTAAAAAGTCACTTAGAACAAAGTCCTCTAGTCTTTCTGACAGACTCCCTCCAGACAGATGGTCTTTTACAGAGCAACTTACCATTGCTCTCTTTATCTTTATTCTCCAAGCACTGACAAAGACCTTTGCCACACAGCTTTTCCCAAGCAGCAGCACAGCACGTGAGGAAGCTCTGAATCACTGAATACTACTGTAGAATAACAGAGTCCCTGCCACTAAGCTTGTGACAGTCTCTTCAACAGATGCACTGAATCCTACAGAGGGCCTACAGATAAAGGCAAATCACTTATTTTCATCTTTGCAGATTCTTTACCTTTCATTTAGCCTTTTATCTAAAGAGGTGACATGTGGCCAAAAGGCAAAAGAAAATGTACTAAACCAAGTGTGCCTGCAATCTCAGTACTGAGAATGGGAAAATAGGTGACATAGGGGAAGAAAGGGGAGGAGGAAGAGGAAGATAAGTGGAAAGAGAGGACAAAGGAAGAGGAAGGATGGATGGATGATTTAATTAAATGTACATATGAATTCAATGCTAAGCCTAAAATCAATTTATACAATACTGCTTCATTAGTCACCCAAAGGCTTGGCAATCACCCTGACTTAGTAAATGCCAGCCAAGCTTTTGGGCCAAAACAAAACCACTAGGGAACTTAAAACGTTGCCTTAAGCACCAACATGTACATTCTATCCTATTTGCCAAAAGCCACACACCCAGGAACCACACAACCTGTTCTTTCAATGCAACTGTTCCAAACCAATACCAAAAGTCTTAAGTGGTCTCAGTATAAAACATGATAAATAAAAACATAGCTGAGGTGGTCTCAAGATTCTGAGAAATACTAAAAACAGCCAAGATTGAAAAAACTGAGAGCAAACTCATTGACATACACATATCTCAAATCAGGACCAGCATTTCAGTTCATTTAGAGCAGTTCTAAATGAACTGCTCTAAAGCTGCAGTTCACAACCTTATTGTCCATCTGAGCTCCCAGACAGCAAGCTCAAGCAACTAAGGGAGTACTTTACAGTCTGACAAGATTTTAAGTGAAGGCAATGTTTCCTGCTGTCACCATTTGAAATCAATGGAAGACCTAGAAGAGCCTGGAAACCTTTTGAGTTTCCTCTGCCTGGTAAAGCAAAGCTAAGGGAGGTCCTGACTAACCAGACGAAAAATCAGGAACAGATTCTGTACTCCAATGCTAGTTAAACCAGTGAGGACACTGTCACCTGTGACTCAAACCACTGCACCTGGATAGCAGCCATGCAGTTAAACTGTGAGCAAGGTCAAAGCACACTTGTATGATGTGTAACTGCCACTTCCCTGTAAATGGCTTTAGGATCTGTCAAGCCCCTGTGAAAACATCCAGTTGATTAACACAGACTATCCTAGAGCTTCTGGCATCACAGATCTTTTTACCTTTTCATTTTATTTTCTGAAGTGCTGAGAATTGAACCCAAGCCCTTGCACACTCTAGGAAAGTGTTTTACTATTGACCTACACTCTCAGCATGGATCCTTTTTAAATCCCACTCATTCTGCATCACTTTGAACAACTGCTCCCCTCAAACCTGAGTTGAATCCTAATATGTAAGACTAATTCCTATAAAACCAATTTCTATGAAAAAAGAAACGCAAAATTGATCCAAGTAGCCTGAGTGGCCCAATTCTACAATAATTAATACACCTAGGTTCTTCCAGTCACTCATTCAAACAGATTATGTGACAGAAAAATGGAAGTGCAGCAGAAAATAAAAGGGCACTTCTGTCCTCTTGCAAGACACTGAATCCTCTAATAACATACAACACACAAAATTGTTCACAAAGATGCTCATATGGCACTCTGGTCAAGTAAAGGTAGAAACTGTGGGTGTCGACAGTCACAGCAGAGTCCAAGATACACAATAATAGGAATTTTAACAAAAAGTGTGTCAGAAAGGAAACCCCAGACACAGACAACACAAGCAGAACTTCTTATGTCCTTTTGAGGCTGGGTTTTGGTCCAGTGGCCTCAAGTAATGGAATTAAGAGTAAGTCTTTTAAAAAGGGGATGGAAGGCCCGGCAGTGGTGGTGCACATCTTTAATCCCAGCACTAGGGAGGCAGAGGCAGGCAGATTTCTGAGTTCTAGGCCATCCTGGTCTACAGAGTTAGTTCCAGGACAGTCAGGGCTACTAAAAAAAAAACCTGTCTCCAAGGAAAGGAATTATAATTTCCACCTGGTCTACACAGAAAGTTCTAAGATGGCCAGGGTACACTAAGAAACCCAATTTAAAAAAAAAAAAAAAACAAAAAGAAATAATAATTCCCAGGGGTTACTACACAGGGGAGCTCATGCCTCTAAGAGAAACACAGTTTCTCTTTGCTTTCATAAACTGTTCCCCTTACACACAGTAACCCACAAAAAATCACTTACAGAAAGCCTTGAGGCTGTGTCAACTACTAAAACAAGTAAGTACCATCAAGCATTGATCTGCGCTTATCTATCTGTATTTAACTACTTCTCAACTGACTCCAAATAACCAAAACTTTGATACGGTCAACAGTTAGTCTATATTGTGCTGTTTAAGTCAGAAGCTCCGGTCCTGAAAGTGCCAAGACAGAATCTACTTATCTCAACTTCTCAGGTACCATTACTCACATTCTGAAAACCAGTCAAGCTTTGTCCAGTCCGCAAGCCCTGGGTGGCCATTTCCCCAGCCCAGAGCTGCCAATATGGGCCAGGTGACCCCCACAAGTTACTCTTAACTTCAACATCTGAGTCTTCTGTATACACTGAGGATGGTACACCACGTGCAGCCCAACAGTTCTCAAAGGAATAAAAGACGGAAGCAAAACTCCCATTCAGGACTGGGTAGGAAGGGAAACTCTCCCAGGTTTCACAAGAAGGCAGTGACATACACAGGGGCCCAGGGTTAAGATCACTCCCCTGTTCCAGTCATTTTCTTTCCAGCAAGAAGAAATATTCATCAATAAGTTCTGCGTAGAACTACTTTAATTAATTTTAAGGCTGGTAAGGAAACACCTTTATGTCCATAAACTCTGGTCAACACTAGTAATGCTCTCCAGGTTGCCAGCTCCAGCAGCACACTCACACAAATTCTATGTTCCACTTCCAAGACTACAGGTTAGATAAACTCCACTTACACTGAAAGCTGAACCATACAGACTTCTCTGAATTATATTTCCATACTAGAACCCAGTAAAAAATATTTTTTTTTAAATATCATAGATTCTGCTGGTGCCCTGGTCATTGATACTGCAGGGAGAGGATGCTGAAAGCCTTTCCCCCATGTTTGGAAGGTCTGCTGTCCTTACCAAACCCTGGTGCTTTTGAACAAATAAAAAATTAAAAAATTAAAAATAAAATAAAATATCATAGATTATAGGCTTTATAGTCAGCAATGCCTTTAAGGGGTTTTTAATACAATCTAGCACAATTCCTAGAAATTAGTACCAGAAACTGGGATATATAAATTTCATTTCTCGTACATGAGGCTGCTTTTCTTCAGTAGTCATAAACTTTTGCCAAAATGATGTAAAGGACCAAAGCCAAAAAGGCTCAAATGTCCACTATTAATACAGTTCAGAGACAGTGGTCAAACACACCTTCTCAATGTAGTCTAGTGAGACCAGTGAGTCTCAGGGGACTGGGAGGAGCCTGACAGCTGTACTCTAAGGACCCTGGAGTGTATCACTACCAACACACACATACACACACACACACACAGAGTCATTAACTTTGCCAGCCTTTTAAATTTCTTGATTTTTAAGTAATTCTAAAAGTATCAGTGAAAGAGTCCAATAACAATTTATTGCTGATTATTTAAGGAATCTTGGAGGAAATGATAATGAAAATATGTATTCAAACTGGTAGACTCCAAGATTTAAAGCAAAGTCCACAGAAACCATAACTGTCTGATTATTTTGATCTTTGCAGTGATCTGTGCTCAAACCCAGAGCTTCATGAACACTCACTACCACTAAGCCTCACTCCCTATATGCTTCTCCCATTGTGGTGACTACCACTACCACCATCACCAACAACAACAACAACACACTTCAAATATGAATGCAAGAGAAACCCTGTCTCGAAAAACCAAAAAAAAAAAATGAATGCAGCAAAACTTTTCATGTGGACTAGTAAGATGGCACCATGGGAAATAGCACTTGCCTGTAACAAGCCCAGCAACTTAAGTTTAATCTCTGGTAGATGGTAAGAAGAAACTACACAAAGTTCCTCTGACCTCCTCACTTGCACTGTGGCACATGCCAACTTGCGCACATATCATACCCACACAAATAATCAAAAAAAAATTTTTAACGTTTAATGTGACTGAATTTAAAACAAGTGACCCAGGTAAAAATTTATCTAAACTGAAAATGTCTAATCCAAATTAAAAAGATCTGCACACTATATGAACATGTTGAGTCACATCTTTTGAAACTCATTCTTAATTATTTCTCAAAATTAAGACATAATGGGGGGAAGTCGACTCAAAATTTCTGTGAACAAAGTTCCTACTTCTCTTACTCAAATTAACATCCCAAGAAAGGGCAATGACTTCAAAACTAGTTTTATTACATTATACAGTGTAATATAAAATCCTTTCTTCCACATGCTCAATCACCTTTAAAGCAACTAGGGTTAACACCTTTGTCTTTTTTTCGGGGGTTGGGGGTTGGGGGAAGGAACAGTGACACTGATCAAACTTGGAGCATCTCACGCTTAGCACACAAAGAGCTAAGTCCCCAGCCTACAACTGTCTTTTAGATACTTCTCCAAATTCCCACCGAGAAGAGTTATCTAACCAGCTCCAGAACAGCGTTTTGAGGACTGAGAGATTATGTAATTTCCAACAACAGGATTAGAGCTCCAAACTACTTCACATACCCTGCTTCCTCCATGCTGCCTCCTCCCACTCTTCACAGCTACAGCTGGAACTCCACCCCCAACACTTCCTTGTTTAGTGGGCTGCCAGCCTCAAAAACAGTAGGTCCCATCTACTCTAAGGAGATTGCCATAGCACTCCGGGCCCCATACTATGGATTTTGAGCCAAAAGGACTTACCTATCCAGACATTATCTCTGCATGATCCACACAGTCCTAAAAGCTGTGGCTGGTGGGTCCCTCCCAAACAGAAGCCACCTTTGCCTGTAGATCACGAATAAGTTAGATTATATGACACTGGCCCTAATAAAATTCTTTCTAGGAAAATGTACTCTTGTCGCCTTTTAATAAGCTCAAGTGTCTAGAAAGAAGGCCTGGGATCGGCCCACCTACGACAACCACAAATTCATAAACAACTAAATTCATAATGATACTGGGAACCATGTCCACATCCCTTAAAGTTTCCTGTTAGGACTGGGGGCGTGGCTTTGTGGCCCAGCTCTAACCGCGTGGGAAGCCGTGGGTTTCATACCCAGGGGGAAAAAAAAAGTTCACAAAACTCAACAGTATCACTGAGTGGAAATATTATCTATGGTGTACCTCCACAAAAACTCGTAGAACGCTAATGTTATATGAACTACCTCTTTTAATGTCTGAATTCACAATACTTCTCTGTCCCAGGTCACTGTTCAGAGACCTGTCTTTCAAAGGAGACTTTTCATTCCTTTTATAAATACATACTACACACACACACAGAGTGAGGCGCTGCTATTTCACTTCAAGTAGTAATAACCTATTACCACAACCGTGATAAAGCTTCCATTCTAAGTAGAAATGCCAGCGCTGGTCAGAATTTAAAACGAACCCGCAAACTCTTGCAGTGCCTTCAGCTCCAACCTATTCCAACTAGTTCCCATAATCATTACAGTATTGCTATTATCTTGGTCCCACTGCCAAACACCCAGCTGCAGTCTAACTATGCAAGAATGAGACACTGTTGAAACCGCTTTCAAAAAGAGCAACTTTCTCCTCGGTGCATTTCTCCGCAAAAAAATAAAAACCTTACAATTAAACGACACAAGTGCGCACACACAGACACCCTCGGTCCTCATAGCGGTGCCACAAAAGCAGCCGGCGAGGACCGGCGGGGACAGGCAGCGTGCCGTGGCGGGGCTGGGTCGGGGCGGAGGGAACTTGGACAGCACAATGACTCCGGGGTTCGTGCGCTCGCCCTGGAAGCCCCGCGCCGGCTACCCTGCGGCTGCTCGGCACTCCGCCTGCCACCTCTTTTGTTTTTCGGCTTTCGGGCCTCCGGGTCCCCGCCGTGCCCGCCCCGCCGTCCCGGACCCCGCGGCCTCTCGCGCCCCAGCCCCGCGGCCTCCTCAGCCCTCGGGGCCCGGCCTGACGAGGAGCGAGGCCGGGGCGGGGTGGGGGCCGTGTCCGCCGAAGCCCGCACCGCGGCCCGCGCCGCCCAACGCCCTGAGCCCGCGCCTCCGCGGCCGCGGCCCGCGCCCCGCACTCACCGGCCGCCGCTGGGCGCGCGAGGCTGAGGCGGATAGACGGCAGCGGGGCGGCGCCGGCACCGGCAGCCGCGCTCTCTCCCACGCGCACGCCGGGCGCACGGCGGTCCGGCCGGCGGCGGTAGCGGTGGCGGCGGGCTCGCGCCCTCGGGCCGTGCTGAGTCGGCGCGGGCCCGCGCGTGCGCCGTGGCCTGGAGCGCGCGCCCACACCTCGCGGCGCGCAATGCCTCACCTCAGCGCAGAGCTCTACGCCTGCGCGATGCGGGCCGCGCCTGCGCAGAGAGGCCCGGCGCGCCCGGCTCCTAGTAAAGTGTATCCCAGCTGTGCGGGCGTGGCGACGTCCGGGGATAGCGCCGTTCCGGGATGACGAGGTGGCCCCTGGGGCCGCCGCAGGGTCTGTGGACTAGGCCTGGGTCCCACACGGTCACAGGAGCTCCTCAGCCGCACACACGCCCTCCCTGATCTTCTCCAGGCTTCACCGCTTCAATAGAGGTTCATGGGCTTTCTGTAGATGGGGAAACTGAGGCACAGAGAGTATTTTAATGGATCTCTGAAGACGGTCTTTCGGTGCCTGGGGCCACTCACATTCCAGCCCCTTCCCCCACCCCCTGTAGATCTTAAGACTTCCCTGAGCCTTTCGGGGACACTGGGTGGACAGGAGGGCTAAAACTGGAGAGCCACTATTCGTGGCTGCTGGGATAAGAGCCAGTTCCAGCGCGGAACTTACCACGAAACGTGAGACTGGGGGGCACACCTTTGCCTGAATCAAGCAGGTGGCCCTGTCCTTCTGAGCCGTGCCTAGTTTCCTTGAGTTTCTTTTTATGCGCAGGCACCCTACAGAGAGTCTTAAGCAGGAAGTGGTGACCGATTTCTGTTCTCTGAAAAAAAAAAAAAAGGAAAAAATCACTGGCATCCTTGCGGTAGGAAATGAAACCAGAAGCGGGGAACTTTCATTTTTAATGGTGTCATTTTGATCTTTGACCACAAGCCAACGAGCAAGCAGGACAGGCAGTGAAAGGTGAACATGGAACCACCAACCATTATGCTGTACTCATAGCAGAATCACGTATAATAAAATTATAGGGTTGTGGAGATTTTGCCATATTTTAGTGTTTTTATTGTTTTTTTAATGAAGTGTATTCAACTTGGATTTGGACTAGTAGTTGTGGTAATGTTTGGGGGGTTTTTTCCCCCAGATTTATTTATTTTATTGTACTTGTGTGCTTTCCTTAAATGTATATATGTGTATCACACACATGCCTGGTGCACGAGGAGGTCAGAAGAGGGATTTGGATCTCTCTCCTGAAATTAGGGATAGTTGTTCGCCAGCCACCATGTTGATGGTGGGAACAGAATCTAGGACCTCCCCAAACATAACAAGTGCTCTTAACCACTGAGCTATCCCTCTAGCTCCAGTTTTGGTTCCTTGTTGTTTGTTTGTTTGTTTGTTTGTGACATAGTTTCATGTAGCCCAGGCTGGACTAAAACTTTCTGTGTAGCTGAGGATAGTCTTGAACACCAGCTCTTTCTACTTCCATCTTCTGATGCTGGGATTACAGATTATGTCACTAGAGCCAACATATGGTGTTTTTCTACTTTTAAAATTATAAGGGATTATGTCTCTGTGTCACCTGGGGTGGGGGGGGCTGGCACTTTTTCTTCAGCCCCATGTTAGTTGTCACTTCAGTAATGTCAGCTGACCACTTTGTAACCCGAGCCACCCTGAGCCATTGTCCTGCTGTGCTCCCTTCTAGGCTCCTGCTTACCCTGTTGTTTCTAAACCTATTGTTCAGACCAGCTCAACACCGCTCTTGTCTGACTCTTGATTGTCTCTGCTCTGGACTTACAGATTCATAGAAGAGGCACTTTGTTTTGTTCACTAGGCAGTCCCTGGCACACAGTAAATATTTGTTGAGTGGGTAAATGAAGCTTTGCATGGTGTAAAATGAGAGATCATTTAAAGTATCAGAAGAATGGGGGGGGGGACTTGGAATGGTGACACAAAAGGATTTACATCAAAAAATGGCTTTGTGAGGAGAGGTAGTGCTCTGTGGTGGACTAAAGGGCCACGAGTCTTTGGCAGGCCTCCCAACAAGAGCAAGAATCTGGTGTTCACCCCTTGAATCTGAACAAGTTTCATAATTTGCTTTGATCAATCACTATGATACATCATAAGTGACATGGTGCAGATCACAGGATACCCAAAGCTGTTTCTTAACCCCGCCAAAGGAGCCAAAGTTAGCCTCCTGAACAAGCCACGTGGGACCCTGACAACCAGCTGCCAGCCTCCAGGCTTGTGAGTGAGGCTATGCTGGGCCACCCAGCTCCAGCCAGATGGTCAGCCAATAGCAGCCACATGGGGCCTTCACACACTAGTAATGTCCAGTTGAATCCAGTTCACACCTTCAGATTGTGTCTTAGTTACTTTATCAAAACAACATGACCAAGGCAACTTATAAAAGAAGGCAGTGGGGGCTCACAGTTCTAGAGGACTAGGGTGGGTGACCATCATGACAAGGAGTAAGGTGCTGGAGCAGTACTGAAGGGAGAGTTTACCTCTTGATCCACAAGCATGAAGAAAAGAGAGCTAAATGGGCATGGTGCTGGCTTTTGAAAACTCAAAGCCTTCCCCCCAGTGACACACCAAGGTCACACCTCCTAATCCTCCCCAAACAGTTCCACCAACTGGGGACTAAGCATTCAGATATGTGAGCCTTTGAAGGCCATCTTCACTCAAAGCACCACAGTGAGTAAATATAACACAAGTTATTTTAAGCCCCCAGCCTAAGGTAGTTTGTTACACAGCCATAGCTATCAGAAACATTCCTCTCTCTAGGTTTATGGTGATATCTAAAATTCATGTTCTTGAAGGGCAACTTTGCTTTTTTGTTTTGTTTTGTTTTGTTTGTTTTTTCGAGACAGGGTTTCTCTGTGTAGCCTTGGCTGTCCTGGAACTCACTCTGTAGACCAGGCTGGCCTCGAACTCAGAAATCCACCTGCCTCTGCCAACTTTGCTTATTTTTAACAGATGAAAATGCAGGTAATACAAATGAGACAGAAAAGCCTGAGAAAGCCCAGGCAAGGGAACCACGGGTTGCACGACTTTATCTTCTTGGCTAAGAGCTCGGATGGAAGAATCAGGTGACTATCGGTTTAGACTCAGCCTCAAACTCAGCTATCCACCAGCTAACCTTTGGGCCCTGGGCATGTGCCAGAGTGTCTCCATCTTTAAAATGGAACTTATACAAAACTAGTATTGCCATGGGAAGAAAAGAGCTATTACAAAACAGCAGAGGGTCTGCTGTGCCAGTGTAATGACAGGACATCACCACGGTATAGCTGAGAGATGGGAGAGTAGTGTCCAGAAAGCTGTCCTCGTACATCCCATCGTAGCCTCAAAGCCCTGCGGGTGACCACCTGTTATCAATACCCCCACTTCACAGATGTGTGAAAGCTGTGTCTCGGGATAAAAACAATGAGTCAGATCAACAAAGCAAAAATTCAAGGCTGCTTCCTTCCCACGGTAGAGTCTCTGTGCCTGCTTTTCTCTCTCTGGATAGTCAGCCACACTCAAGCGACCCCTACTCACTCAAACCCCTTGGGAGAAAACAAAGCAACCAGCACAACTTGGCTTCTCTCTTCCTGCACCACATCAGTGGGAAGTCCTCAGGAAGGGCTTCCTGTATTCAGACAGACCAGCTGAACAGTCCCCCCAAGCAATTCCACTCGAACTGCCCAGCCCCACCCCCAACTGCTCAGAGCTCCCTCCTAGGAGAACACCCTCACAGTGGAAAAGCAGAAACAGACATTTAAAACTAGATGCACAGTCGGGCAAGGTGGTTCATACAATCTGGAGAGGCAGAAGCAAGTGGATCTCTGAGTTTGAGGTCAGCCTGATCTACGCAGTGAGTTCCAGAACAGCCAGGACTATTCCATAGAAACACTCTATCTCAAGGAAGAAAAAAAAAAAAAAAAAAAAGGAAAAAGAAACTGGATGCTATTGAGAAGGGCTGAAAGCTGATATAAGCAAGGATGCTTAGATAGACGCTGAGCCCATCACAGCACTGAGCAACCTGCAGTTTTGCCCAAAGAAGCTGGAATAAGAGAAGGTGAAAAAGGAGGAGCAGGTGTTGGATCACAGTTTGGTCTAGTAATGACTTGTAGCAGAGGAGGCTGGCCCTTTTTTATTTTATTTTATTTTTTTATTTTTATTTTTCGAGACAGCGTTTCTCTGTATATCCTGGAGCTCACTCTGTAGACCAGGCTGGCCTCAAACTCAGAAATCCACCTACCTCTGCCTTCCAAGTGCTGGGATTAAAGGTATGCACCACCACTACCCGGCTTGAGGCTGACCCTTATATTGACAAACTAGGGGGGAAAAGCAGGGAGGACATAGCTCAGCAGACGGGGATTGCAGCCCCACCTTCCTCATGTGACAATCCAATGGCCCTGCACAAACTGATCACCTCTCTGCTCACTCTCTCCTCTGTAAGAGAACGAGATTGGAGGAGAGTCTTCTGTAAGCGCAGGAGCTGGCGCTGGCAGCTTTGTGATGCTGCTGCAGCAGTTTGTAAAGCTCTTTGTTTCCACCCTTGCTTCCTTAAGGATTGGCACCATGTTCAGGCCCACCTGTGTGTGCTCCATGCATCTTAACATGGGCAGCACTACATCGAAAAGATTAAAACACAAGAGGTAGGACTGGGAAGATGGCTCAGTCAGAACGCTTGTCATATAAGCTCAAGGACCTGCGTTTGATCCCTTGTTATCCATGTAAAAGCCAGGCAAGGTGGCACCTGCTTTTCCTTCCAATGCTAGGAGGCATACACAAGGAATTTTCCTAGAGGTGGCTGACCGACTAGCTGGTCTACCTTATTTGATAAGATCCAAGTCAGTGAGACACCCTGTTTCAAAACACAGGGTGGTCAGTGCTTCGTGAATGACAGCAGAGACTGACTTCTGGCCTCCATATGTATTTACACATACACACACACACACTTAAAATAAAATCCAAAGTTTGAGTCTGTTCAGTATGTACACATCAGAAAAGTTTCCACCAAAGGAGGGTACTAAAGAAGATATTTTCTGGCCAGGTATGATACACGCCTTTAATCCCAGCACTCAGAAAGCAAAGGCTTGCCTGGTGTACATACTGAGACCCTGTCTCAAAAAGAGAAAATTCTTTTTCCTATGTTTATGAAATAAGGACTTGTATATCTTACAAATGTCTATTTAACAACAAAAAAAAACTAAGAAAAACTATAATTTAGGAATACCAAAATCTTACTAAATATGAATAAGGCTGGAGTTTTCTTCAAACTTGTAGCAATCCTCCTGCCTCACCCTTCCAAGTACTGCTATTACAGCTCTAATGAAGTTCCTGTGGCTCCTCCCTATGCAGCTGATGCTTACAGACTTGTCAGAATCTCCCAGACAAGAGGCAGAAGAGCTGGGTTTCTCTAAGGATACTACCTAGTTTGCCAGTGCCCTCCAGAGCTTGCCTGGCTGCAGCTTTTTTATAAGAATATGTCCTCCGGGCAGTGGTGGTGCACTCATTTAATCCCAGCACTTGAATTTCTGAGTTCGAGGTCAGCCAGGTCTACAGAGTAAGTTCCAGGACAGCCAGGGCTACACAGAGAAACCCTGTCTCGAAAAACAAAAACAAAAAACAAAAATGTCCAGTGTGGTTTTGCTTTTTGATGAACTATTGAGGAGTCCTATTGGACATTTTCTATGCCAGCCCAGTAATGACATTTGTCTAGTGTTCTGCCCATGAGAAGACAGGTGTTATATAGGCCAGTATGAAGAAGATGCCAAAGAAATGATCATTGTCAGAGTATACTGAGTATGTGCTGTTGGCATGATTTATGCCTGTTGATATCAGATGTGGCTGCCTGGAGGTTGGTCATGTCTGTCACTCTCCCCGATGTCCAAACCTTATGCTTTGGGAGGAAGTCACTGGTGTAGCCACACCTAAGCCTGGAGCAGGCAGACTGATGGAAATGAACCTTATATAGCTAACTTCATGCTTCTCCCCAGTGCATTCATTTATTCAGCCCTTTATATCTGGACTTGGAAGGAGGGGTTGCATGCTTTGGGAATAATCAGTCACTATCCTATTCATTTATTTTTGGGGTAATTGTGATAGCATCCAGAACACCTTCAAATCTGACCCAATCCATTCACAATCAGGCCTGTGTTGGCAAATATGAGGGGAGCCACTGCCTCATGGCACGAAGTTGCTCTGATAACACATGGCCCTCTCCCCTGCATGAGAAAAAGAGCCAGGTGGGCAGCAGCTGGTAGGAAGAAACTGATGGATCTAGTTGCAGAGTGTGAAGTCACTCCCACCTCCTGAGTCTGCAACATCCATTCTTTTTCCCATGCATCAAGCAAACCCCATGCACCAAGCCTGAGCGCACACACACACCTGGAGCAGATGCTAAATATCAGGTTGTACCTGTCTGGCGGAGAACAGACAAGTAGACAGGTAATTATGGAGCCATCCAAAGAGACAAGGTTGGGAAGGACATCCCTGGCTGAGGGAGCAGTGGGGGCAGAGACACAGGGTGACACGCAAGCTCGAGTGGATCATGAGAAAAAGCAAACATGTCCCTACACATGTGGCAGGAGACTGGCGGGAGAGCAGCAGAAGGGCAGTTTGTGAGGCGACAGAAGCCAAAGGAGATTGACTGCAGAGTATTTCTTTAGGATTCATCTGCTGCAAGAGATAAAACACACAAGGCCCTGCCCTCTCCTGTAAGTAAAGCTCAGAGTAGAAAAAAGGGAGCAGAGCTCCAGACACCACTATGTGTCTTTTCTGCTGTCCAAGACCTCCATCCTCAAAAGCAACTCATGGTCTGCCATTGCTGGGAAAGCTCCAGCTCTCATTCCGGAACTTCCTGAAGCAGGGAGGAAGGAGGGAAGATTAAGTGGTACATTCTCTTGAAAGTCTCACCGGAAATCAGGAAAGAGCATGAAAAACTACTCAGTTGTGGGTTCAGAAAATTCACATAGTGACAGGTAAGAATCACAGGCACTCTTGGCAGAACTTGTTAAAGAATAGAGGCTATGTCCTACTAAATCCAGTGTTCATTGAATGACTGAATGAAGGTTTCCCAAATGACCCATTTTACCACAGTTATGTGAACATGTGTTACTTTTGACCTGGACTCCATTCTGTATCTCTTTGTTTTGATTTGTTTTGTTTGTTTTTCAAGACAGGGTTTCTCTGTATAGCCCTGGCTGTCCTGGAACTCACTCTGTAAACCAGACTGGTCTCGAACTCAGAAATCCAGCTGCCTCTGCCTCCCAAGTGCTGGGATTAAAAGCATATACCACCACTGCCCGGTTCATTCTACATCTCTTGACTTAACTTTATAAACTATACATTCCTTATAATAAGAGTCAAAGACCATGGGCTCTCTAAAAATGAGATCAACAGAGATCACTGTGAGGTTTCAAGGGAGATTTAAAAAAAAAGTGTATGGGAACTGGGTGTGATAGCACATGCTATATAATTCTAGAACTAGGAAGGCTGAGAAAAGAAAATTACCAAGTTTAAGGCCAACCTAAAATACACTATGGAATTCTGTCTCAAAACAACCTACAGGGACTGCAGAGCTGGCTCAGGGGATAAAGGTTTGCTTCCCAAGCTTGAGAACCTGAATTTGAGTCCCTGGTACCCAGAGCTGTATGTGCTCATATTCTCAAAGCTAGGGGCAGAGACCCAATGCCTGAGATGTACAGCAGCACTGAGCCTTAAGTTAGCAAAAGGCCCTGTCTTAAGGAAATACAGTGGAGCTTGATTGAGTAGGGTGCCTGTGACCTCACCCTCTGGCCTTTGTGTGCATAATAACACACACATGCATAGACCACACACAAGCACGTACATTACTTTTTTTTTTTTTTAATTAATAGCCAAGAATGGCTCTTGCCAGTCATCCCAGCACTTAATGGGCTAAGGAAGGTGGTTCCAAGTCCTAGGCCAACCTGGGCTACAGAGCAAGACCAGAGGGTGGGGGAGGAGAGAGAGAGAGAGACAGAAAGAGACAGAGAGAGAGAATGTCAGTCCTATTCCTGGTGTTTCTCTTCACAGGAAAACTGCCTGGCAGGAAGCACTTGAAATGTCTGCTGGCTGGAGAGAGCAGTGCATAAATGTTAATGGTCATTATTCCAATGGGAATACCTGGCCATGGTCTGTACTTCACCCACTATGCCAGGACTCAGAGCAGTCTACAAATGGTCTCTGTGGACACATTCATACAGGTTTATTCCTAAATTGGCTGTCCAGAACCGCCTCCGCTAGAAACGAACTCTGGTTCATCACGCTGTAATTGCCACCTCCACTTGGAGAAAACCCAGGTGACTCAGAGGGTGGAAATGCCACCTATGCCTTAGGGACAGGAAAAGCACTGGAACATGGCCATCACCCACAAGGCACGGCTGTTTGGCTGTCTGTGCAAGCTCCACCTGAGCTGTTTACACCTCACACCCCACCTCCTCAGCCTAGCTTGCTGATCTATCAATGGCAAATTCAAAAGGGGATAGACAGCATTTAGTCTGTGACAAGCATTCAGTATTCCCCTCCGGCAGGTCTCTAATGATAAAGACAAAGCCTTGGGCTCACACAAATGGCAAAGCCATCAGTGGATAATCAATAACAAATCACTCTCCCTGTGTAGGAAACGTCCCAGCCTCTAGCAGGAGGACCAACTGCAAGGTGGGCTTTGAGGACAGGCAAATTGTGAGCTAGTGTTGGAGATTAGCTGAGGTTTTGTGGAAGTGAGTCCAGAACCCCTGGTCAGTCTTTAGAAGCAGGCCTGCGGATGGCACTCATGATAAGGATGTAATGAAGGATTCTCAGTCCTATGACAGACACTAGACATCGAGGAAGGATGCAGTTTGAGGCTCCAAACAGCACTATGAGGTAATTACTTCTCTGACTCCCATATTACAGATAAGGACATTTAGGCCAGAGACATTCACTTGCCCTAAAGTCTACAGACATTGGTACAGAGCTGGGATTTGAACCCATGTGACCTGGTTCCTAACCACTGCTGCAGCATCCAGAGCTCCTACCTGTGCAAGTTGCTATAACTTCAAGAAAGATGGCAGCCTATAAAATATGCCAGTCCCAGATTCCTATTTTAAGACAAAGCAGTGGCGGAGAGGAAACAGATAAGAAGGCTGTGCTCTCAGAGCTCAAGTTCAGCCAACCCTCCCATAGGTGTGGATCAGGGTGATTGTGAGCAGGACACAGGAGCATCCTAAGAGAGGCCTTCAGAAGGGTGGGGGCCATTCTGCTCCGCTCTGCTCTGCTCTCCTCTACTCCGCTCCACACTGCACACTGGAGGCGGAAATTACTAACTAGACATGAAAATATACAAGTCATTGCAGACAAATTTAATCAACACAAGGAAACAGACAAAGGGGGAAAAAGGGAACAGGTGGCTACAAATAAAAGAGAGGCAGGGCAGGCAGCAGGCCTCGTGGAACAGCAGGCTGCAGAATGTCCCTGCAAGCATGTGTGCCCATAAGTTCAGTATTCCAAACAAGCTCATTCATTTCTGCAATAATGCAAGGTCTGTCAGTGAGTGGGTATGTGCAACAAAGGAAAGAACAGCAGGAGATCCCAAACAGGAAGCAGGAAGGAAGCTGGGCTGTGGCCTTGGGGGAGGGGATGGACCAGGGAGGTCAGCCAGCATAGTGTTTCAGGGCCACAGCTCCGGGGTGTGGTCCAGCTTTTGGCCCTGAGCTTTGAGCCTTAGTCTCAGTCTGAGTAGAGGAGCAGGTGGCTGGGGCCGCAGCTCTGAGAGGATGTATCTTCATGGCCATGGTTATTACTTTAAGTGTGAAGGGTGCAACTGAGAACATAGTAGGTCCAGCAAAGTATTTCTGTGGGGAAGCTAGACTTCCTGGTTGTCCTCCTGGAGCCAGAATGACCAGAGGAAGTGCTGGCCGGCCAGTGGCATATGTAGGCTGAAGAGTGGCTGAACCTGACTAGAGCTGCCACCCTGGGGGATAGACAAGGCAGAGCTTCAGAAGGTGGGCGACAGGTAGGCAGTCCACACTAGGGAAAACTAGTGGCTTCTGAGGTATGTGACCTGGGTATCCATAGAGCACCTTTGGCTTAGAAGTAGACATGGGAGCCGTGACAGTGATTGCAGGTTCAGCAGGCCCTATCTTGAAATTCTTCATGCTTTTATCATCTAGTGCATGTGGCTACACATTCTAGAACTTTAGACCCTCAGGCATACATCCTTCCCTGACTACAACCTCCCAGTCTCTAGGGTCCTTGGACTGTGTCTAACCTAGTTCTTGCTCTCACTTGTCCTGGGCCTTATAGTGTTTGGGGTGAGGTACAACAATGGCTCTCTGCATCTGTACCTGTCATCACTGATACGGCTACTCTGCTCTAGGTCTCAACAGCTCCGGATACATCCCTGATGAGTCAATGAGTTTATTGAGCTTACTAGAACATATTCAACCTCCAAAGAGCTGCATCATTGAAATATTTCTCCCTAGCATAAGCGACACCTTCCCTATAGCTACACAGATGGAGTCCCTCCTTCGGGAACTTTCCATCTCCCGAGAGCATGATGTAGCTGGAACAGGAGTATATAGAGCTAAGAGGAGGGCTGAAGAGGTAGAGAGTGGCTAGACTCTCAGTTGAAGGTCTAACTCTCCCTCCCACATTCCTTTTTCTATGGGACCATCTGCAGGCTTCATCTCATTTAAAGTTAACTATAGCTTTTCTAAGATATAATGGCTGTTATGCCTGAAGGCAGTGTTCTCCAACAAGTCATTTCAGCAACATTCCTTTTGCTACGAAAAGGTCATGCAAAGGGAACATGGGTTATGGCCCATTGCTTTGTTTACCACACAAAGAACTGGAAGTCAAAAATGTGATCAGAGGCTCCCAGGCAAGTGAGACAAAGAGGGATAGTAGCTCTAAGAAGGGAGAGGTGGCATTTGTGGATCTGGGAGAACCCTTTCAAGACGATGGCACCTGAACTGACATGACAGAGTATACCAGGAACACAGTCAAGCCAGGGTGCCACCTGTAGCCCTGGGCAGATGGAGGGCATTGCTGGACACACCCATCATGTAGCCTGTATGTTCCTTCTCTTCTGACATGCACAGTCTTTGGTGGTCCTCCAGTGGGATGGCCCTGATGTCCCCTAAAGTCCCAGCTGGTAAGAGTCAGGTAGAGAGGGAGCTCATGCTAGGACACAAGCCTGCGAGCTAAACCATCTCCAAAAGCCTCCTAACTACTCCTCTTCCTCCTCTTCCTCCCCACACCCTTTTTTTTCTGAGACAGGATTTCTGTATGTAGCCCTGACTATCCTGGAACTCACTCTGTAGACTAGACTGTCATCAAACTCAGAGATCTGCCTGTCTCTGCCTCCTGAGCGCTGAGGTTAAAGATATGTACCACCACCACTGCTGGGCAAAGGCCTGACTCTTTTTAAGAAGCTGCCTATGTGGCTGGTCAGCAGCTAGTCTGATCCAGGGAATTTACACTGGGAGACAGTAAGAGAGTATCAGGGATGGTGGTAAAGGCTGGAGCCAAAATACAGGGATACGAGAAAAGCCAGCCCCAAGGCAGAAGAAGCCAGGCTGCTACAAGGGAGATAAAGAAGTCAGCTGGAGGAAGCCATGAGTCAGCAGGACGGGTGGGAAGCTCAGCCTTGAGTCAGCTACAGCCCCAAGCCTGCCTATATCGAGAACAGGAGCAGAGAGGCTTAAAGGAGTCATAAAGACGAAAAACATTGAGTCACCATGCATTCTGTTGCCCCGAGGGGCTAGAAGCCTGATGACCAGGTCCTGAAGCTCTATCCTATGACATTCCTGGCAGTACTATGTTCTGGTCTTGGGAACCAAAATACACAAGTCCTGAAGAGAGAGACCAGGCATAGAAGAAGGGCGGGAAGTAGACAAGAAAGGTCCAGTCCTGACTCACCTCCCAGCTCCTGCCTCTCAGGCATGTCCCTCATCAGTTCCATCCTACGACTACCACTAGCCCCCTGCCTCTCTGTGGCTCTCTCATCCTTGGGAACTGTGAGTATTGTGACATTGCCATCGCACTGCCAAGGTTAAACAAGTGCAGTGGCTCAGACAACTCAGCCGGCATAAGCTGAAAACGGGTTGGTGGAGCTCTGTACATGGACTCCCCGAGTGTAGCACAGCTGCTCCCAGGATCACTCTCTCAGTGCCCTCTAGAAAGCTGAGCTGGATTTCTCCAGTTGACCTTCTGTGAATCATTTCCATCCCTTCCAAACCAAACAATTCACTAATTCATGAGTTCAGTAGGCAACATGGAGACAGGGACTGAGCTTGCTGCAAGTATGTGTATGTTACATACAGAGAGCTATAATTACATGGGTCAGTTCAGGCACTAAAAGGCAGTCTAGGGAAGCAAAAAGAAGGCCTGGAGATATAGCACAATGGTAGAGCATTTGCCAGGCATGGGCAAGTCCCTAGGTTCAATCCCCGGTATTCACAAATCAAACAAATATACTAACAGAAGGTAAAAGTACAGCATTGTAGTAGTGAGGGCCTGAGGTATAAGGAGTCAGGAAAGGACTCTAACTGACAGCTTCTGAAACAAAACCTGAACACCTTGAAGGAGCCGGCCATGCAGACAAGCTATTCCGTGTATCCATGCACTTATCAGGGACATAGTACTAAGGCAGAAGTATTTCAGCTGGGTGAGGGTGGCATACCTTTAGTCCCACCACTGGGGAGGCAAAGGCAGGCTGATCTCTGTGAGTTCCAGGCCAGCCTGGTCTACAGAGTCAGTTCCAGAGGATAGCCAAGGCTATACAAAGAAACCCTGTCTCAAAAAAAAAAAAGGTGGGGGGAGTAGGGCAATGGTGGCACACACCTTTGATCCCAGCACTTGGGAGGCAGAGGAAGGAGGGTTTCTGAACTAAACATCTGGATCAAGACAACTTGCAGAAGAGTTTATTTGAGTTTATGGTTCCAGAGGGCTAGAGTCCATGATGGCAGAGGAAATGCTTCTGTCTGTCTGTCTCTCCCTCTCCCTCTCCCCACTCTCTGTGTGTGTGTGAGAGAGAATATACCCATTCACATGGGAATTACACATGGAGGCCACAGGAGAACACCATGTCCTGTTCTATCACTCCACCTTACTCCCTTGAGGTGGAATCCTTTGCTGAACCTGGAACTCAACAGCCAGCAAGTCTAAACCATTTTTCTGACCTGGCTACCCTCTCACACTACTGGGGTTCTAGGCATATGCAACCACGCCTGCCTTTTAATATGGGCACTGAGGATTTGATGTTATTGGGGCAATACCTTACTGGCTGTCATACTGTTCCTCTCAGCTTCCTGCCCGTTGTGATGTGAGCAGCTTTGTCTGCTGCATGCTCATATTCTTTTCAGGTACACAGCACCAGCCAACCATGAAACCACAAGCAATAGGTAATTAATTCCCCTGCCCTCTTACATTGTTACCTTACAGATAGATGTAACTAATACAACGCATCTAGGTATGCATGTGAAGGCGTTTCTAGAGACAAGTCACAAGGGATCTAACCTAGTCAACAATTTCATTTATGGATTTTTTTTGGTGGGGGGACAGGGTCCTAATGCATTCCTGGACTGGAACTTGTTATGTAGACCAGTGAAAGAGTTTGTGGCCCACATTAGAAGAGCAGTATGTGAGGCTGACCTCTGACCTACCCCCATGTATACTGCATAAACATGTGCACTATACGTGCACCCATATCTGTACCCACCTTTACACACATGCCATCTAGAGCTGGGTATAGTGTCTGATTCCTTTCATCCAGGCACCTAGGAAGCTGAAAAGGGCTGATATGTGTCTGGAACCAGCCTGGGCTACAAAACCCTATCTCAAAACCAATAAACAACTGGGTGGTGGTGGCACACGCCTTTAATCCCAGCACTTGGGAGGCAGAGGGCAGATGGATCTCTGAGTTGGAGGCCAACCTGGTCTACAGAGTGAGTCCCAGGACAGCCAGTGCTACACAGAGAAACCCTGTCTCGAAAATAAAATAAAGAAAACCAATAAACAACAGTAAATAAAACCCATCATCTGGACTGCTGCATGGGTAACTAGCTGGTGGGGCGTTGTATCCGAAGTGGCCTTGCAAATTGCCCTTGTCCAGACTTGCACTGCAATTCCACCCATATCTCTTCTGGCTTGAAGATAGTCTGGGCATCTCTCAATTCTTCCCAGCCTCTTCAATACAAGACATGGAAGCCCAGAAGGACCCTCTCCCACATTCTGCAGCCTCCTCTATTCTGTCTATAGACAGTCTCCCCACCACCCTACTCTGAGGCTCTGGGTGACTTTTCCAGAAGCTGACAAGATGCATGATCGTCTCTCTTGCACACAGAAACACCATGGCAACAGGAGAGGAAGCCAGACTGGAAGTTGCCAGCCCTGAGTGGCAGACCATCTGGGAGGCCACTCCTCCAAATGTCGCCTATTCTAAGCACTCATCTTAGCTGGGCTCTCCTACATAGCAGGATGACATTTAAGTGCCACGAGAGTAAACAATAGTGAACATGATCTCCCTCCCCACTGTACATTTTTCTGCCCTGATATAATGGAGACAATGAGTAAAGGAAGCCAAAGAAGGCCCTAGGTGGGAGTGAGCAAGCACAGTAACAAGTAACAAGTGCAGATCTGTACAAGGGAGGAGCCCTTCATACAACCAGTGGGCTAGTCTGTGTATATCCATGATTCCATCTCTAATGTCATCTTAGATATCTATTTTCCATATAGGGAAAAGAAACGTGTGTGTGTGTTTGCATATATTAATCAAAGCCTGTAACCTAAACTCTCTGATGCATAGGTTCCCACGAGCTTGGCTTTCCTTCCAAGGACAGTAGTAGTTTCCCTAGAAACATACAATACCTGCTAAGAACTCAGGCCCATTCGCGTGTATTATCTCATTTAGTCTCTGCAACAAAATTAATAGGTACAGTTAAGATATTAGATGCGCCCGGCAGTGGTGGCATACTCCTTTAATCCCAGCACTTGGGAGGCAGAGGCAGAGGCAGGCGGATTTCTGAGTTCAAGGTCAGCCTGGTCTACAGAGTGAGTTCCAGGACAGCCAGGGCTACACAGAGAAACCCTGTCTCGAAAAAGAAAAGAAAAAAAAAGGAAAAAAATAAAAAGAGAGATTAGATGCAGAGTGCAGAGTCGTTCTAGGTATTAATTGTTCCAGGTACCACTAAGGAGCCCAGCCACAGGCAGGGTCACCTAGGATACGCAGCTGTGGTTTTCCTCCTTGTAACAGCTCTCTGCCCACACCTCGAATTTCCCACACAACTCTTGGCCTGGACCTATGTCAGGGCCTACTCAGAGCATCTCCTAAGATACAGGCTGCTGGGACTCTGGCTCTTGGATAAAATGAATGAGAACACATGCCAGCCCCTTGGGGGTCAGCCAAGGCACAAAGCAAGAGTCTTAAGATGTGTTTAGCTAAGAAAGAGCCTAGTGAGAGCTGGTAGGCTGGGCCGTGGTGGCGCTTGGGAGGCAGAGGCAGGCAGATTTCTGAGTTCAAGGCCAGCCTGGTCTACAGAGTGTGTTTCAGGACAGCCAGGGCTACACAGAGAAACCTTGTTTGGAGAGAGGGAAAAAAAAAGAAAAAAGGAGCTGTTAGGTCTCAAACCTGGGACAAAAGGCTAACTAAAGTGCCTATTTAACATATCAAAGTTGCAGGGCTGGAGAGAGAGCTCAGTGGTTAAGAGCACTGAGTGTTCTTTCAGGAGTCCTGAGTTCAATTCCCAGCAACCACATGGTGGCTCATAACCATCTAAAGTGTGATCTGATGCCCTCTTCTGGTGTGTCTGAAGAGAGAGACAGTGTATTTACATAAAATAAATAAGTCTTTAAATATCTCAAAGTGGACCTGGCTGCCAGGTTCTCCCAGCATTCCTCCAGTCCCTACAGGTATCAGGGTATGGCTGGCCCACAACCTTAGACTTCTCCAGCCCTTCCCCCAGCTTCCCTTCTCCGTGTAATCCAGCCATTTTGGTTACCAGATCCTTTTTGGTCTATCCTTTGCCCTCTTGGCCTCTTGGTTCTCCTCCCATTGCATCTATTCTCATGGACTGGCGTACAATCATGCTCACTGTGGACTCTCACAGATGCCTCTGCTCCTGCCTCTGCCTTCCCTCATATCTAAACAAACCTTCTCCTCCAACATACCCAGGAAGAGTCATGTCCTCCTTTTTCTTTTCCTTTTTTTTTTTTTTGGTTTTTTGAGACAGGGTTTCTCTGTGTAGCCCTGGCTGTCCTGGAACTCACTCTGTAGACCAGGCTGGCCTCGAACTCAGAAATCCGCCTGCCTCTGCCTCTCAAGTGCTGGGATTAAAGGCATGCGCCACCACTGCCCGGCGACAGAACATATCTTAATAGTTCTTTCTCTTTTTATGATCACAACAGTCATTGAGAGACTAGGCCCGTAGGGTAAGACTGGTAGTAGCACTGAGAGTGGGGTCTGAGTGATGGGTACTCACGGCCTTGAGCTTGGGAAAGGCCGAGAGCTGTCAGTCTTTGGAGACAGTCCTTGACGCTCTTTGACCTTCTTTCTATTGCACTGTCTTGTGTTGTATTAGTCTTGTTGCTGCTGTTGTTTGGTAGTACCAGGGATTGCACGCAGGGTCCCACAGATCCTCAGCAAGCCCTCTTCTACATGTGAAACCCACTTTTTGTTTTGAGATAAGGTCCTCTTAAGCTGCCCAGATTGACCTCAAACTTGCTATCCTCCTGCCTCAGCCTGCTAGGTAACTAGGATTACAGACCTGTTATACCAGGCCGTAGAGGACATTGGTTTTGTTGGTGGTGGTGGTTTTGGGTTTGTTTTTGGTTTTGGTTTTTTTTTTTTGTTTTTTCGAGACAGGGTTTCTCTGTGTAGCCCTGGCTGTCCTGGAACTCACTCTGTAGACCAGGCTGGCCTCGAACTCAGAAGTCTGCCTGCCTCTGCCTCCCAAGTGCTGGGATTAAATGCATGCGCCACCACCGCCCAGTCATAGAGGACATTCTTAATCCTGCTGACACTTCTGTGGGGTCTGCCCTTTCTGCTTAGAAGGTTTCAGCTGTTCCTATTCTGTGGGGAAGGCCTGAGTTTTGCCGAGCTTGGCCGGCCTGGATTGCCTTCCGGTTTTCTTTCTCACCAGGAGCTCTGGGAAGCCTTAGCTGGGCTAGGACGATCAGCCTCTGCGTGATTGTCTCAGAACTGCCTTGGAACTAGAAGCTCCTCTGCCTTCCATCCTCCAATCAGCAGCAAATCCCATCTGTTCTGCCTCCAGTGTGAGGTGAATCAACGCCCTTCAAAAGAATTATTGGAGCCCTCGCTGCCGCCAACTGCCAGCACTTGCTTGGAAATAGCGTCTCGGTTACACCAGCTTCTCACAACCTGAGAAGATCAGTATTCTGTAAGAAGAGAAGAAGACACCACATGACAGAGGAGTTAGAGACGCCTACACTGAAGGGTGCAGCTGCAGGAGGCCTCTGGGACAGAGACCAGAACCGTCCTCCTGCCACGCAGCTTCTGACAGTGTAGACTGCTGGCTTCCAACACTGTAGCAGTAAATGTCTGCTGGGTAAGCCAGCCAGTCTCATGCTTGGCTTGGGATGGGCTTCCTCCTCGAACTGTTTCCTCTTATCTACCTAGTGCAGGCTTACCCGGCTCTTTTTTTCTTTTCATCTCCTGCAGACCAGAAAGGTCAAGTTACCTAGGGTACCCAAAGCTCTACCCAGTGCTAACCTCTGCCCAACGTCATTGCTGTGTTCTGAGGGTGGTCACAGAAAGGCCTAAGTCATAGCTTGCTGGGGCAGAGACTTCTACTGAGAGATGCCATCTGCTCCACGGGTCTTTTCTGTTTGTCTGCTGTGCACCTGAAACAAATTTCATTGCTTCTGGTCTTTCTGTGTACCCAAGACCTTTCCTTGTCCCCAAAGCTGATTGGAAAGCGGGGAGTGTGTCTCCTGGCAGGAATGTCATATGCTCAGTCCACAGGGTACACAGATGGCTGTAAGGGCTGGCCTCTGGCTCAGTATAGACAGAGGACTGTGAACACCTGGAGTCAGCAAGGAGAGACACCCCCTGCCTAAAAAAAAACTGAGGCTCTAATGCTTACATTGCTGGATGATTGATTTCCTTTGAGAAAAACTAAGGCTGTGGCACATGCCCTTAATCCCAGAACTTGGGGGGCTGAGGCAGATGAATTTTAAGTTTGAGGCCAGCCTGGTCTACAAAGTGAGTTCCAAGATAGCCAAGGCTACACAGAGAAACCCTGTCTTGGGGGGGTGGGGAAGGAAGAAGAAGAAGAAGAAGAAGAAGAAGAAGAAGAAGAAGAAGAAGA
>NW_022196893.1:4209394-4238118 GCF_008632895.1 Mastomys coucha
AGGAGGAGGAGGAGGAGGAGGAGGAGAAGAAGGAGAAGAAGGAGAAGAAGGAGAGGAGGAGGAGGAGAAAAAAACACAAGTCCAAGTTCAGGGTTTCAGGAGGACTCTGGGTATGTGTCTAGAAGTGAGCAGGGGTATGAGTTACTTGAATTCACCTCTTATTGCTAGCAGTGGAGGAAGAAGCGCAGCCCAGGGCTGGGCAGCTGCCACTTCCTCTTTGCCTATAGACCGCTGACCACAGGCGGCACTTTCTCTGAGATTGCTTCCCCTGAGGTCTGCAGGTCTGAGTGCGGCTTCCTCAGGCACTGCCCTGCCTGCTTCTGTCTCTGCCCTGCCCTCTGGCCTGCAAGCTCCTTGTGACCTCTCTGCTGCCCTGCTGAAGAAGCCGGAACAACATCCAGGAGATTCTGGTTCTTACTGGGTTGCCTTACACCCTTCCAGAACCATGTTTGAGATCTAGGTGTCTCAGGAGACCCTCTGAAGGTATTAGGATGTAGGTGTGGGGGGGGGGGGGCTCATTCCTTGTTCTAATCGTGTCTCTTTGTAGGACACCTAGCACTGGGTTTCAATAAGATGTTATTGACAGATCCACCCATCTCTTCAAAAAAGGGGCCTGTCTGCCAGGACCAGCACCAAACACATCATTTAGCGGTATTTAGCCCATTCCCAGAGGGACAATGATCTGACCCCACCTCTCGGAAGAGGGCTAGGAGAAGCTAGACAGAGAAGCAAGCGGCTGCTGCTTGCTCCAAATAGGAAGTGGGGGCTGCTCACTCCCACCAGCTACAGCAACCCTCTCCAGGAAGAGTTTGCCCTGAGGTCTCTCTTTCCACATGGTGACCCTGCAAAGCTCCCAGGTTACTTTATGTCACTTTTACAGCTGTGCAGTGACTGCACAGGCTTCCTGCTCCTCCCCCAAGCCAGCTGCCTCCTTCATAATCCCAGGCCTCCCTCCCGGATTTCTAATCTCTTCTCCCCACCACCCCTCACCCCTCAGGCTTTCCCTGCCCTACAACAGACCACAGGCAGAGGAAACTGCAAAGAAAGATGGCAGGAAGGTCCTTTGCTGAGCCCTGCTGCCTCCTGGCTCCCTGTGGGGGTCCCTGTGTGATATCTGAGCCATCCTCCTCAGAGGAATGCATTAGGCAAAGCTTAGGACATGGTGGTCTTTAGTGAGAACACTGCGAGTGAGGGTCCTTGGTAATCCTGACCACCACTGACAGCCCCAGAGGCCACTGCTACCTTGAACTCAGGGATCCTGACTCCTCCTGTGTCCTTCTCAACGGAAAGGACCTCTTATTGCTAGCAGTGGAGGACCACCCGATGCCCTTCGTATTCTAGGCAACGCTGGCTACCACCTAGCCTAGCCCACACTTGTTTCCTCTCTAACGTGTTCTGCCATGGACAGTGTTTCACCCTCTCAGGTTTCATGGAGGCAGACTGACTTTGTTCACGGCTTTTAGGTTCCCACCCTTTCCTTCCTCCTTGGGCAAAAGGACCCAAGGACTTCCATAGCGGCACAGCTTGCCTGTGGCTCATAAGGTGCCTCTCTGAGGTGGTCAGGCAGTGCCCTTCTCTAGTTACTGCACATTATATAAAATGCTTGATATCAGACTGCCCTGAGTGACTCCATTTTACAAAACAGCACATCTCTCTCCTTAACTAACTTAACTGCCAAGGACTCCACATCTTTTATTGTTTGGTTGGTTTTGGTATGTCAAGACAGGGTTTCCCTGTGTAGCCCTTGGCTATTCTGGAACTTACTCTGTAGGTCAGGCTAACCTCAAACTCAGAGATCCGCCTGCCTCTGCCTCCTGAGTGCTGTCAGGACTCGGCATCCTTTTTTTGTTTGTTGTTTTAACGATTTATATGAGTACATTGTAGTTGTCTTCAGACACACCAGAAGAGGGCGTTGGATCCCATTACAGATGGTTGTGAGCCACCATGTGGTTCCTGGGAATTGAACTCAGGACCTCTGGAAGAGCAGTCAGTGCTCTTAACTGCTGAGCCATCTCTCCGGCCCCCAGAGCTCTACATCGTAAATAGCCACTACCTGTCCAGTACAATCCATCAGGCACATACAAATTAATAACATTTTTACAAGGAGCTAGGGATAAAAGTCAGTCATTAGAGTGCCTGCCTGGCATGAATAAAACTCTGGTTCCCATCCCCCCCCACCCCCCGCAGAGCATAAACAGAGTGTGGTAGTGTACATCTGTAATCCCAGCATTTGGGAGGTAGAGGCAGGAGAATCAGGAGTTCAAGGTCATCCTTGGCTACATAGTGAGTTCGAAGCCAGCCTGGGCTACATAAAACTTTTAAAAAAGTATTACTACCTTTGGATTTATCGAATGAGCACACAGGAACCTCAAACCATGTCAGAGGATCTAAAGAGATGGCTCAGTGATTAAAAACACTGGCTGCTCTTCCAGAGTACTTGGCTTTGGTTTACAGCACCCACATGACAGTTAACAATCCTCTGTAACTCTAGTTCCAGGGAATCTGATACCCTCTTCCAAGCCTCCACAGTCAGTATGTAGATAAGTAGTGTACACACATACATGCTGGTAAAACACCCATACACGTAAAGAAAAGTAAAGAAAGCATACCAGTAAATTCAGGCCCATGAGCTTATCAAATACTCCAGACCAACAAATGGTGTGGGTACCTTTGCTGGGATGATGAAAGGAGAGACATCCCAAGACAGAGTGTGGCAGACTCTGGTCTCTCACCTGTCACTCATCATGGGCCTTGGCTAGGAAAATTGTCACAGCAAGTAACTTCCTTGTCTGTTCTCTGCTCAAATGTAGTTTCTCCTGCTGTTGACAGCCAGCCCACTTCAAATGGGCATGCAAAACTGCCTGCCCCACCAGGACCTGCCTTTGACAGCTTCGTAGCTGAACAGCTCGGTGACTACAGATGTAAACCTTCTTATCCAGCCCCCTACAGGGCTACAGAGACACAACCTGGCCTGTGTGACTCTCTGCTTCTGGCTTTGATGAGGACTCTCTGGCTCATGAAACTTCTTTGACCCTGGGGGGGGTAGGGTGGGAGAGAAAGAGAGAGAGAGAGAGAGAGAGAGAGAGAGAGAGAGAGGGAGAGGGACTGAGACTATGGGTATGTGTTCATGCATATGTGTTCAGTGTAATACATGATCTGAGAGTTAATAATAGAAATTAAGAGCATGGCAGTGGTGGCACATGCCTTTAATCCCAGCACTTAGGAGGCAGAGGCAGGCAGATTTCTGAGTTTGAGGCTAGCTTGGTTTACAAAGTGAGTTCCAGGACAACCAAGGCTACACAGAGAAACCCTGTCTAGAAACAAAGAAAGAAAGAAAGAAAGAAAGAAAGAAAGAAAGAAAGAAAGAAAGAAAGAAAGAAAGAAAGAAAGAAGAAAGAAATTAAGGTTGTGAAAGAGCCTGGGGCTATAGCTCAGTTGGTAGAGTACTTGTCTAGCATGCCCAACTCCCCCGCCCCTCAGATTTGATCCCCAATACCACCAGGCAAGGTGATATAATCCTAGCACTGAGGAGTAGATGGAAAGGATCAGAACTTCAAGGTCATCCTTAGTTCTACAAGGAGTTTGAGGCCAGCCTGGGCTACATGTCTCAAAAATACCCTGTGATGGCAATGGTCATATCTACCAAGTAAAACCAGGAGTTCTTGAATTAAAGCTCACGAAATTGTAGAAAGACTTTAACATGCCTGTCTAGGCCACTGGCATTGGCCAGCTCTCCGGGTGGGCTCTGCTCCAGTGGATGTGAGCCCTTGACTGCCTGCTCTGCCCTGCTGCTTCCTGGGGTCCTTCTCTTTTGTACAGAAAGAAGCCACAAGAACCGTGCATCTCCTCTCCACAGGCTTCTCATCTCCGTTTCCCAACAGCATAGCCTGGTGACTGTTGAGACCCTGAACACAGTGGTAGAACGAGACAGCACCCTCACCATGCCACCCTGGGTGGTTGGCTATTTACCCCCAGGAGATTAAGAAGGGGACTGAGCTATGAGTTCAAGGCCAGCCTGGTCTACAGAGTGAGTTCCAGGATAGCCAGGGCTACACAGAGAAACCCTGTCTCGAAAAACCAAAAAAAAGAGAGAGAGAGAAAGAGAGAGAGAGAGAAGGAGACTGAGGTCCATCCTGAGCCTCAGTTGGTTGTGCAAATGCAGCACCCAGTGCAAGCTTGAGTAGCCCATGTATAGAGAAATGGAAGCCAACCTAACTTCTGAACACTCAAAACTCAGGCATCCAGGCGTCCTCCACAACCTCGATGCCTATAGATAAGGGATGGTGGGCATCAAGGAATCCATCCTTCGGCCTCATCTTCCCTAACTCCTCTCAGCCTGCTCCCACAGGAAGCCCTCCCTGCAGGTCATTTCCTCCGGAGGAAATTGCCTTTGTCCTGGAAGTGCAAGTCTGGCTCCAGAAGGCCAGGCCTCTGGAGGGCCATTGTTTGCTGCTTCCTTCTTGGCAGCTGGCCTTGGACTCCTGGGCCCCTCACTGCCTGGCTGTCCAGTCCAGTCTCTCCCAGTGGCTGGTAACCTTCAGGCACCGTCAGAGCAGCTGGTTTTACGACTAAGACTTAGTTCCTGCCCTCTGGGACACAAGGGTGTAAAATTTTTTTCAATGCAAAATCCCCAGAATTATCTAGAATCATGTTACAAAGGCTTTCCATAACGTCTCACACTCAGATAGTGGGAGACCTAATACAAAGATTGTAGCCTCCCCAGGCAGTGGTGGCCCACACCTTTAATCCCAGCACTTGAGAGGCAGAGGTAGGCAGACTTCTGAGTTCGAGGCCAGCCTGGTCTACAGAGTGAGTTCCAGAACAGAGAAACCCTGTCTCGAAAAACCAAAAAAAAAAAAAAAAGATTGTAGCCTCTCTGTGTTGTGTGTGCATGCATTTTGTTGTTGTGTGTGCATGCATTTGTTGCTTCTAGAGGACAGCCTCAGGCACCATCCTCAGAAATATGGCCTTCAGTTTTTTGCTTATTTGTTTGTTTGGTTTTTTTGGGACAGGGTCTCAAACTTGCTATGGTAGCTAAGGACAAACTTGAACTTCTTTCTTTCTTTCTTTCTTTCTTTCTTTCTTTTTTTTTAATTCCTGACCAATGTCCCCTCATCTGGTACTCCCTCCCATAGTCCCTGCCCCCATCCCCTTCTCCTCTTCGAGGGTGGAGGTCCCCTTGGATATTCCCCAACCCTGGCACATCAAGTCTCTGCAGGGCTAGATGTAACTTCACCCACTGAAGCAAACCCAGCTAGAAGAATATATTTCATAGACAGGAACAGCTTTGGGGATAGCTCCCGCTCTAGTTGTTTGGGACCCACATGAAGACTGAGCTGCACATCTGCTACATCTGTGCAGGGAGCCTAGGTCCAGCCCATGTATGCTCTTTGGTTGGTGGTTTGGTCTCTGAGAGTGCCAAGGGTCCAGGTTAGTTGACTCTGTTAGTCTTCCTTGTGGGGTTCCTAGATCTCCTCTGAGGCCACAATTCTTCCTCCTATGCTTCCATAAGAGTCCCCAAGCTCCAATCAATGTTTGGCCGTGGTCCCTGCATCCATCTGAGTCAGCTACGGGGTGGAGTCTCTCAGAGGACAGCCATGCTAGACTCCTGTTTGCAAGCATAACAGAGTATCACTAATAATGTCAGGGTTTGGTGCTTGCCCATGAGATGGGCCTCTAGTTGGCCAGTTATTGGTGAGCCATTTCCTCGGTCTCTGCTCCCTCCCCCATTCTTGCGAGACAGGATACATTTTGGGTCAAAAGTTTTGCTGGTGGGTTGCCATCTCTATCCCTCCACTGAGGTTCCTGGGTGGCTATAGGAGGTGGCCTCTTCAGGTTCCATATCCCCCCTGCTCTGAGTCCTACCTAAAGTCACCCCCATTGATTCTTGGGAGCTTTCCCTATCCCAGGTCTCTGGTGGATCCTCCAGATGCCCTCCCACCACACACACACACACAAATACAAATACAGACACAAGTCTACAGATTTCCATTTATTCTCATGACCCCTTGCCATTTCCCCTTTCTCTCCCCACACCTAATCCTGAACTACTCTTCTTCCCCTCCCCACTCCCCCTCCCTCTCAGTTCCCTCCCTCTGCATCCTATGATTATTTTATTCTCCCTTCTAAGTGAGATTCAAGCATCCTTCCTTGGGCCTTCCTTCTTGTTTACCTTCTTTGGGTCTGCGGATTATAGCATGGGTATCCTGTATTTTATCAGCCTTGAACTTCTAATTCTCCTGCTTCTACCTCCCAAGTGCTGGGATAACACATATATGTCACCACACCCAATTTATTCAGTGCTATGGACTGAACCCAGAGCTTTAGTGCGCCTTAGGCAGGCACCCTATTTACCAAGCTACATCTCCAGCTAGTCTGAAACTTTTGAGACAGTCTCTCATTGGCCCAGAGTTCACCAATTAGGTTAGGGTTGGCTGATAAGAAGAGTCCCAAAGATCCTCCTACTTCCACCGCCTCAACACTTAGGTTACAAGCAAACTCTTGTTGTTTTGTTTTTTTGTTTTGGTTTTTGGTTTTTGGTTTTTTGAGACAGGGTTTCTGTCTGCCTGCCTCTGCCTCCCAAGTGCTGGGATTAAAGTCGTGGGCCATCACTGCCCCCGGCTACAAGCAAATTCTTAACATTTACAAGACTTTGATATCCCACCCACCAACTCGTGCTTCCACCTTTTGGCTACCTGCTTTAACCTGTGTGTATAAATATCTGTTGGAGGTCCTGCTTCTAATTACTTGGGGCTAGCCAGGCAGGGCAGTGGTGGCACATTCCTTTAATTCCAAGCACTTGGGAGGTAGTCTAGGCAGATTTCTGAGTTCAAGGCCAGCCTGGTCTACACAGTGAGTTCCAGGACAGCCAGGGCTATACGGAGAAACCCTGTCTCGAAAAACTAAAAAAAAAAAAATTAAAAAAAAAAAAAACCCTGGGAATGCTGAATCTATCATATGCCAGCTCTATTTTTAATTCTTCAGGGTCCACCATGTTTTCCTCAATGTCGGCCTGGGTTTATAGTTTCCACATGGTACTTGAGGCTCTGTTCCTTTCAATCAACGATGCTAGCTAGCACTTGTCATCTTCTCCCTTCTGGTAACAGTCGCCATCCTGATGGGTGAGGCAGTATATCACTGTGGGTTTGTCTTACATTTTCTTTCGTCTCGTGATGAGAGGTTCCATGACCCTGTGGGCTGTTGCACATCTTCTTTAGGGAAAAAAAAAAGTGCCTGTAAATTCCTTGCCTGTGCTGTAATCTCGTCTTTGGTTTTTCTGGGCTGGCTGTTGCTGGAAACTCCTAGGCTGCCAGGGTAGCTGATGGCATGCTCTTTGTGTGCTCTACCACCTTCATGCTGAACCCCAGTGAGCCTTCTCATCCAATGCCTGGTATACAGGAACTGGTGGAGAAGATGCAGAGTGCCTACCTGCCCTCAGTGTCTGCCTGGGCTGCCCTCCACTCACCTGTCTCTCTCAGCCTCCTCTGGTTGTCTCACTAATCCTCAGAGCCCTTAATCATCTGGTGCTAGACTCAAATCTAGCCAGTATGCAGGAGACTCCCAAGGAAACACCAGACACTGGTGCAACCTGTTGCCTTCTGTCTGCCTCGACCCCAGTATAACAGACAAGCAGTAAAACATCCACTTCTTGTTTTATTTTTCTGAGACAGGGTCTCTCAGTGTAAGCCAGGGTGATCTGAAACTTGTGATCCTCCTGCCTCTGTATCCTAGTCCCTGAAATACAGGTGTGAGTCACCATGCCCAAGGAAACAGATAGAGAATCACCTAGGAGACCCACCTTTGGGGGTACCTATGAGAGTGTTTCCAGACAGCTTTAACTGAAGTAGAAATACTCACCATGAATATGGGTAGCAGCGTCGATGGGCTCAGGTCCTGGGTTGAAAAAAGAAGAAGGAAGCAAATTGAGATAGCGTTATGACTCTGTTCCCTGACTTAGGGCCTCATGGACCAGCTGCTTCACACTCCTGCCACTATGCCTTCCTCACCAAGATGGACTGCACCCCAAAACAGCAAGCCTGAATAAACTCTTCCATAAGTTGCTTTTGTCAGAATCTGAGAGATGCCGCCTGATGGTTAAGAGTATTTACAACAGCATATCTATATCCGAGAGGAGTCTCTGTGAGGATCCAGTACTGATGGTGCAGCAGAAGCCAGAAGCCTCCAACCAGACCGATGACTCATTGCAAAGAACAGTTTTGTAAGTAATGCTGTTTGGGCAAAATGGCATACTGTGTGACACACTGTGACACACCACAGCTTCCAAGGTGAAATGTTTTGTTTTGTTTTTGTTTTTTATTCTTTATTACTTATTACTTTCCTTTATGGGGCGAGGCTACAAAGGAAGAGGATGGATATGGAAGGACAGGGAAGTGAGTTGGATTGGGGTGCATGATGTGACATTCACAAAGAATCAATTAAAAAGTATGGGGAAAAAGAATGCTTACTGTTCTGTCAGGGGACTAGAGTTCAGATCCTAGTGCATCCAGCATCCCTTTCTGGTTTTCATGGCACCTGCACATATGTACACTTGCATGCGAGCTCGCATGCACACACGCACACGCGCACACACATACACCATTTTCTTTCTTTCTTTTTTTTTTTCAGTTTTTCAAGACAGGGTTTCTCTGTGTAGCCCTGGCTGTCCTGGAACTCAATCTGTAGACCAGGCCAGCCTCGAACTCAGAAATCTGCCTGCTTCTGCCTCTCAAGTGCTGGGTTTAAAGGCATGTGCCACCACTGCCCGGCTACACACACCATTTTTTAAAGTTTTGTCATATATTGTCTTAGCACTGAGCCAGCCCTCAGGGTCACAATGTGGAACCTGGAACCCCCCTCCACCTTGGAGCTCATGCCCAGAATGAACACCAGCCATACCTTGCATGTCCTGGCCACCAATTCTCTGCCTTTTTGATTCTGAAAGTCAAGCACCTTCCAGCCACCCTGAGTCTCCATCTTGGGACCAGTGCATGGCCCAGCCCTCCTGGTTTTTCATGGAGACATGGCCTGTCTTCAACTTCACCAGACCTCATAGGCTGCTCTTCCTCACTCACTCCATGGAGTCTCTCTGCCAGGAGAGAGGATAGCTACCCACTCCTGCCACAGGACTAGCTTCACCTAGTTCTCTTGAATCCTCTCTGGGCTTGGACTCATGACCCCAAGCTGTTCTTTTCCTTTCCCTTAGGAGGCCTGCTCCCATGGCCAGTCCTAGCCTGGCAAGCTGCAGGCCTCCTGAATCACTCTGGCTACATATCAGACACCAGTTCCTGTGCTGGAGCTACTTAGTCCACACTGGGCCCTGGTGCAAGGCAGTTGCTACAGAGGGCCTCCTACCCCATCCCTCTGTGTTCCAGCCTGAGAGGAGCTGCAGCTGAGGACTTTGCCAGCCCTGGCACAGGTAGGAGTGAAGGGTTAAGCAGCTCACACTCCCCAAGCACCCTTAAACAGGGGAGGTAGAGAAGCTGGGTATGGGTTCCCTGGCTCCATCCTTTTAGCCATCCATCCTCCATGTGTTCTCCATAACTCTCCCAGAGGTGTCCATAGAAGTCCCCTCCCCAGTAGATGCCCTTTGCTAATCTTCCTTCCTATTTGTGGAGGACAGCAGTGAGGTAGGAAAGATCCTATACTCGACCATTGGTAAACCTAGTGTTTCATTTTTGGTCTTGCTATTTGTTAGCCATGTAGCTTTAGTTAAATCCCCTCACTCCTTTGTAATGGGATAATGATTGCCCAAGCATCTCCTGGCACTCACTGTTGGATGTTCAGACTTACACCTGGACCAACCCCTGGGACATACTCTGACATTTTGCAAATGGTCTAGGAGGGAAGAGGCCCGTGTTGCAGGTGTTGAGTCAGTCACCTGCCCACCAGCAAGCTGGCGCATGGGAGGTGTAAGCAGGTTCTAGGGGAGGCCTGGTTTTTCCTAATCCTGAAGAACAGCTGGTCGTGAATGGGTAGGAGCCCAGCCCTGCAAGATGGCCACAGTCCCAGGATGACTTGCACTACCATCTATAGCATACTTACTGCCTAAATAGAAGTATAGGAGCATACTGGGTGTGGGGAGGGGTGGGAACTACCTATGCCACCTGTGATGCTGTTGGGGGGAAGCCATAGGAGGTGAGACACAGGCCTATAAAGGAGCTGCTCCCAACCTCTCCGTTCTGTAAGCAGGAAGCCACAGGGAGGAAGGACGCAAGAGAAGTAGAGGGGCTTGGGGGGAAGTGGGGAGATTTAACCATCCTGCTCATCTGGGAGCAGATAGTAAGACAGCAACTTCAAGGCCAGCCTAGGAAACTTTGTGAGATCCTGTTTCAAAAAAAAAAAAAAAAAAAGTTAAAAACTGAAGGCTACAGAGACGGCTCAGCAGTTAAGAGCATTTGCTGCTCTTGCAAAGGACCTGAAATTGGTTCCCAGCACTCATGATCACCTTTAGCTCCAGTTCCAAGGGATTCAACACCCTCTTCTGGCCTCTGCAGGCACCTACACCATGAGACATTCACTGTTACAAACACATTGACATGTTAAATAGAATACATTTTGGGGATGAGAGAGGGGGCTCAATGGTTAAGAACATTGACTGCTCTTCCAGAGGACCTACGTTTGATTCCTAGCATCCATGTGGTGGCTCACAGTCATCTGTAACTCCAGTTCCAGGGACTCTGACTCCCTTTTCCAGACTGTGAGGGCACTAGGCATGTAGGTAGTACACAGACAGACAGACACAACACATAAATAAAAAACTTTTTTTAAAAATACATTTAAAAAAAAAACAAAAACAAGGGCTGGAAAGATAGCTCAGTGATTAAGAGCAATGGCTGCTCTTCCAAAGGTCCCCCGAGTTCAATTCCCAGCAACCACATGGTGGCTCACAACCATCTGTAGTAAGACCTGATGCTCTCTTCTGGTGTGTCTGAAGATAGCTACAGTGTATTCATATAAATAAAATAAATAAATCTTTAAAAACAAAAACAAAAAAGAGGTCTTGGGATCTAACAGTGTCTAGCATTTACCAAGCACGCAGAAGGCCCAAATAAATTCCCAAACAAAAAGTGGAAGGAGGGATTTTTTTTTATTAATACCTTAAGCAGGTAGCATGGGTCAAACCCATTTAAGCAAATAGACCACTCAGAGGCACGTGTGTGACTGAGATCCAATATCTGAAGGCATCAAGCACAGTGCCTGGCATGAGGAGGGTACCCAACAGATGCTGTGTCATCTTCATCTTCATCCCTCCCTAGAGTGCCCACCATCCTGAAGTTCTCAGACACAGGCTACCTGCTTTGCTCCTGGCATGAACCCAAAGGCTCACATAGTCCATGTTCAAGCAGGGGCTGGTGAATTGGGAGGACCTGCTTGGACTTGGCTACTTTCCAAATCACAATGGAGAGAGGCCTGGGGCCCTTTAGCCCTGTGCCTGGCCTCTTGGTCACACCTTGGCCCAGCTCTGGGCCTGGCTCTGTTTCTTTCTCTTGCCTGCTGGGCACAGGGTGGAAGAGAGACTCTTCCAGCAGCCCTTTCTGCAATTCTCCAGCCAGACCGCCTCCTTGGACATTTCTCTTTTTTCCAGCTCCCTTGTTTGTTAGGCTGTATAGACAAGTGAGTCCTGTGTGAATCTGGGATTGGGGAGAGGGATTCCAAGCCTCATATATAACATGATGATGCAGTGTTTTCCTACCTCCAAAAAATAAAATCAATATACAGAAGCCTAATGCTTTAATCAGTACCATGCTACCCAGAGGGAATTCTTTCATGGTTGAGGTTGATTTGGGTGCCTGCCAGGGGAAGTTCAAGTTGTTAAGAGATGTATTTGTGCTTTCTGTGTGCATGTGCTTATGAGCTGCATGTTTGTACATGTGTGCAGGTACTTCTGTGGTTGTAGGTGTATGTGCAGGTCTTGTGTGCATATATGTGCATGCATGTATGCAGCGCATGTAGTATGTAACCTTATATGTATGTGCACATGCTTGTGTGTATATGTGTATGCATGCCTACTGTCTGGAGTCCTGAATGATGGAGGCAGCTCTGACTCATCCTCTCTCAGGCACTGATGTAGTGTGTGTGTGGTAGTGCTTTTTGGTCTTTAGATCTTTTTTTCTATGAACTCTTTTGAACATGATAACATCCAGGTGACCAGAGCTACCGTAGTTTTAGCATTTTTGTGTGTGTGTGGGGGGGGTTCTCGAGACTAGTTTTAGTCCGTTAAGGAATTAATTTGTTTTCACGATGCTAGGACGTGGGAGCCAGGACTGGAGCCCACACACCTCAGTCCTCAACACTCTCCTGTATATCCCTTGGAAATATTTGCTAAGCACTGAGGTACCCAAGAATGCCTGGGCAGATGGGATGGGCCCTGCCCACGAAGCTTCTGTTTTATTGTAGATGTTTGACAAATGTGTGTAGGTGTTTGCTCGAAGATCTGGGGATACAGCCTATGACCTGTGATGACAGAAGAACCACAGTCAAACCCAGGACCTAGTCAATGCATACAACAACCAGGCACAGTAGCTTAACCATTGGGGACTTACTTCTCACACCAAACAAGAAACCCTGGAAGCCCAGGGGTGGAGTAGCTACATAAGAAAGCCACTCAAGGCAAGGCCTCCTCTAGCTCCTGGCTCTTCCATCTTTAGAGAGTGATGCTCTCTTCATGCTGCAATTTCCAAATTCTCCAACCTGAACCACATCTCTAGCTGTGCCTCTCCCCTCTTGAGGTCTGCCTACGTCTGCCTTCTACTTGCTGGGAGTAAAGACATGTGCTGTTTTCCCCAGCTTCTTTGTTTTGCTTTATAAGGTGTATTACATACTAGCTCAGACTGGCCAGGAACTCAGCATGTAGCCCAGACTAGCCTCATGCTCATACATTCTTACTTCAGTGTCTTGAGCAATGGGATTACAGATGTGCACTGTCATGCCTGGCAAAAAGATGCATATCTGTTGAGTCAAGTGAAGTTCCCAGGGACTGGGGCCACTGCTCAGAACACGGTTCCTTTTTCTAGTCACATGATAAGAGAGAGGAGATAAAGGACTTTGAGCTGGCTCGGCTTTGTCTTCTTGGCTGGATAGAAATCCTGATGTCAATATCAGCAAAGAGGAGGAACCTTGAAAAGGCAGTAGTTGGGGATGGCATATGGAAACACAGAAATAGGGGCTCACTGCAGGGACAGGAGGCAGCTGCTCTCAGTGATTTGCCTGTGTACACACACACCCACATATGTGCATACAAGGGCATGCATCTAAGTGTGTCTGTACATGTATGCGTGCATGAGAGTGTGTACATATGCACATGTGAGAAGATACTAGTTATAGCAGTGTATAAGAGCTTAATCATAGCCGGGCGGTGGTGGCACACGACTTTAATCCCAGCACTTGGGAGGCAGAGGCAGGCAGATTTCTGAGTTCGAGGCCAGCCTGGTCTACGGAGTGAGTTCCAGGACAGCCAGGGCTATACAGAGAAACCCTGTCTCGAAAAAACAAAAAACAAACAAACAAAAAAAAAGAGCTTAATCATGGGGGCCTTGATTCCATGTCACCTGCGCCCAGACCAAACAAGACTGAATAAGTGACTTGGTGAGGTAGATGACAGGCAGGACAGTGGGGAGGGGAGAGGAAGGAAGAAGCCCTGTAGCAGACATCTCTGGCTGGGAGGGAGAGGCAGCCTGGAGCTCCAAGGCTAATACACATTTCCACAAATGTGACCCAGGGAGGGGAATTGGCAGCTTGCCAGAAGGAGAGCTGGCAGAAGCTGTAATTGATGGCTACATCTGGGCTTAGGGTCAGGACCCCTGTCACTTCACACCTGGCCACTCATGAAGTTCTCTGTGCGTCTCCCTTGGTGAGAGTGCATCAGAAATGGTCTCACCGGTGCCTGGCAGATGTTGGTGTCATAGCTTGAGCAGAAGAACAGCATGGTAAGACCACTGAATGCCAGTCCCCTGCCCTGTGATTCAGAGCCAGAAGACCCAGCTTCTCTGGAGGTTTATCCCATTTTCTTTAGTGAAGCTCCCCTATCTGTGCAGGTGCAGGTGCACACTGGCAGCACAGACACCAGATTGCATGCAGACCAGAGGACCCATTAAGCCTGGCATCTCTCAACAGCTGCTCTGAAACTGAGGAGCCAGCTGGCACCTGGCCAGGATGCCCTGAGAAGCTGCTTTCAGAAGTCATTCATTAAAAAAAAAAAAAAAAAAAAAATCCAAAAGGCTGGCCCAGTTCCCTCAGCTAACCACGGTTACCACGCAGTATTCTCTCTGCCCTGATGGATGGCTTCTTATTCCCAGGAGCCTGTAGCTGTGGGGTGTCCATGAAGAGTGGACAGCAACCAGTGCTATCATTCTGGAGCTCAGACAGAGCCCAAGGACAGCCTACAGTGGGCACATCAGCTCATAGTCTCCTGTCGTGACATCACTCATGATGAAAGAGAGGCTGACTGTTAAAAGAGCAATGGTCACTGGCAGGATGCCTATTAAAATATTGTTGCAAGCCGGGCGGTGGTGGTGCATGCCTTTAATCCCAGCACTTGGGAGGCAGAGGCAGACAGATTTCTGAGTTCAAGGCCAGCCTGGTCTACAGAGTGAGTTCCAGGACAGCCAGGGCTACATAGAGAAACCCTGTCTCGAAAAACCAAAAAATATATATATATATATATATATATATATATATATATATATATATATAGAGAGAGAGAGAGAGAGAGAGAGAGAGAGAGAGAGAGATGGATGGATAGATAGATAGATGCAAAGGGGCTTCAGGAATGCAGGAAGGCATCAAAACCGACCAGAACTCAGAGAAGATGTCTACACTGAAGGATAAGCTGTAGAAGTGTTGAGTAATGGCCAGGCACTTGCACATGGACAACACAAGAAGCCACAGATACGAGAAACTTCAAGAATGCCAATTCCAAGTGAAGATAGATCCTAGCTAGCACTGGCTGTGGTGATGCACGCCTTTAATCCCAGCACTCGGGACAGGTAGATCTCTAAGTTTGAGGCCAGCCTGGTCTACAAAGCAAGTCCAGGACAGTCAGGACTGCACAGAGCACAGAGAAACCTCGTCTCAAAAAACCAAAAAGGAGGAGGAAGAGGAGGAGAAATGTAGTAAACTTGGCTCGACGCAGAGAACACAGATTGACAATAGATCGTTGTAATAACATGAGGTTTATTGATCCACATACGTGGGGTTGCCCACCCTCACGGGGGGGGGGTCAACCTTGAACTCAGAAAGTACACATCTTTTATACTTTACAGAGGGCAGATTTCTGCAACAAGGCTAGCTGGCTTACTCTGATTGGTGGAACACAGGACGAAGGATCTCATCAGGCATTGGTTGGCTTGCTCAGGGGACTGTTCTTGGCTTAGCCAGCCAACTTCCCTATCCAGCTCTCCAGCTCAGCACCCAGCCTTGAAAAGTCCCTGGGAAGGGGCCGAATAACTAGGTGGTAGGGGGGGATTGTTGGCAGCAAGCTCAGGGTGACAGTTTGTGGTCTTTTTCGAAATTCACCACAGGAGGGGTTTTGGGGTTCTTTCTAGAATTGCTAATCTTGTTTTCGTGGACCTTAACGTCATTGCGACCACCAGTTATTTTTGTTTTGGCTTTACTTAGCTTAGTCAGAATAGCCTGGTCATTCTGTCTCAACATTCTGACCACCAGAACTTTGTTTTTACAGAATGTCCTTGGCTATCTCTGGAACACAGCTTCTCAGTGTCTCAAGCTGCTGCTTGCTACTCTAAAACTTTGTTTCCACACTGCTTGCTGCTTACAGGGGCTGGAACATGGCCACCTGATTTTACTTTATTTCTACATGCCCAGAACTTTGTTTCTATATTCTCAAAAACTTGGTTTCTATATTCCCAGAACCTTGTTTCTACAGCTTTGTTTTTTCACTTTATTACAGAAGAAGGAGAAGGAGGAGAAGGAGAAAGAGTGAACATGTTTAAACCAACTAGAGGGGAAAAAATGGAGCCTGAGACTCACTTTCTAAGCCAGGCGGTGGTGGCTCACACCTTTAATCCCAGCACTTGGAAGGCAGAGGCAGGTGGATTTCTGAGTTCTCCGCCAGCCTGGTCTACAAAGTGAGTTCCAGGACAGCCAGGCTACACAGAGAAACCCTGTCTCAAAAAACAAAATAAAAACAAAAAAGACCCACTTTCTGCTCTTGCAGAGGACCAGGGTTTGATTCCCAGCACCAACATGGCAACTTGAAACCATCTGCAACTGCAGTTCCAGGGAATCTGATACACCCTCTTGTGGCTTCCATTGGCCACAGGCATTTTTGTGGTACACACACATACATGCAGGCACTCACACAAACACATTTAAAAAAAATCTTTAAATAAGCAGAACATGGTGGTGCATACTTTTAATCCAAACAGTCAAGAGGCAGAGGCAAGAGGGTCTCTGTGAGGCAAGCCTGGTCTACAAATCAAGTTCCAGGACAGCTAGGGCCATTACACAGAGAAACTCTGTCTTGAAAAATCAAAAGAGAAAGAAAAATACTTTAAATAAAAAAAATTAAAACACACATACATACACATCATCATAATCGTCGTCCTCAATGAAAGCTTACAATTTGCAATGGGTGGCTTAACTAAGTTTTTGTTGTTGTTGTTGTTGTTGTTGTTGTTGTTTTGAGACAGGGTTTCTCTGTGTAGCCCTGACTGACCTGGAACTCACTCTGTAAACCAGGCATGCCAAGTGCTGGGATTAGAGGCGTGTGCCACCTTGACTAAGTGCCCAGCTTGACTAAGTATTAAAACAAAACTCTCATGCTCCACAACATAGCTATACCTACTGGCCACCTAGTGACAAGATCTAACAGTTGCAGGGGAAATACCCAGAAAAAGTTTTCAGGAGTAGTAAGCAAAACTCAAAGTTATAAAATGACAGTTTCCATTGGAACCTGTTGTCATGCTGTTGAGAAAATATCTGTTGAATGAATAATTCATTGCCAAGCTGTCCAGTCAGCTGCCTTGGTCTCACAGTCTCCATGATTTCTTTATCCTTTTCTTTGAACAGTAAAATAAATAGTTTTTCTTTTTAGAATTAAAAACAAAATTAATTACGTTTGAGTGTGTGTTCTGACACAGGGCCGAAGGTAGCTTGAATTCCTGTTCTTCTGTGTCCACCTCCAGAGGTGGACTTCCAGCCTTGTTCCCTTAATTGCCTCATTTACTTATTGAGTCAGGGTCTCTCTATGTAACTCAGACAGGCCTCTGACTGAGAACCACCTGCCTCCATTTCTGGAGTGCTGAGACTATAGCCATGCTGCCACTAAGCCCAGCGATCTTGATTTCTGTCTTTGAGAGACAGAGTCTCACTGAGTAGCCCAGGCTGGCTCAAACCTTGCATCAATCTTCCTGCCTCTAGCTCCCAGTGCTTAGATTACAGGAGTGGTCCACCACACCCAGCTCAAAGCCACTTTTTAAAAGTCAAAGTGTCACCTAGATGCTTCACTATGTGATGCCCTCGGGGTCCCCCTGTAGCAAGGGGGCCTTCACAGATGGGAGCATGTGATTTTGGACTTTCTAGCCTTTTTTTTTTTTTAAAAAGATTTATTTATTTATTTATTTATTTATTTATTTTATGTATGTGAGTACACTGCAGTTGTACAGATGGTTGTGAGCCTTCATGTGGTTGCTGGGAATTGAATTTTGAGGACCTCTGTTTGCTCTGGTTATCCCTGCTCTCTCTGCTCAACTCCACTTGATCAGTCTCTGCTTGCTCCAGCCCAAAGATTTATTTATTTTACATAAGTACATTGTAGCTGTCTTCAAACACACCAGAAGAGGGCATCCGCCCTCTTTCTAGCCTTCAAAACCATAAACAAAACAAAACAAACCTCTTTATTTTTTTTAAGATTTATTTATTTATTTTATGTATACGAAAACAACATTGCTCTCTTCAGACACACCAGAAGAGGGCATCAGATCCCATTACAGATGGTTGTGAGCCATCTTGTGGTTGCTGGGAATTGAACTCAGGACCTCTGAAAGAACAGGCTGTGCTCTTAACCACTGAGCAATCTCTCCAGCCCACAAACCTCTATTCTTTAACAAAAAAGAAAAGAAAAGAAAAGAAAGAAAAGAAGAAAGAAAAAATGGGGTTGGTAAAATGGCTCAGTTGTGAGATGCCCTAATTGTGGGGGGAGGAGGGTAATGCCCTGTTCCAGGAAATGTCCCCAGTAGGGGTGGATCTCCCCCCACCCCACCTCCTCACCTGGGGCACAGCCTCCTCCTCACCTGGGGCACAGAGGTCAATGAGAACAAAAGACAATGGGCTCCACCAATGAGAGATAACCAACTCATGCTGTAAACCTATGTACTGGGAAGATATAAAAAGTGTGGGCTTTTGTTCCTCGGGGTCGCCTTTACTTGAATGCCGGACAACCCCAGTATACTGGATTATAAAAAACCTCATGCTCATTGCATCGTTCTCCTTCTCTGTGTTTTTGTGAGTGGGGTGACATCCTGGAAGTAAGACTCGGTTCTCCGAATCTTACAACACAGTGAGTAAAGGTGCTTACTGCTAAGGCTGTTAAGTTGCAAACCCAGGACAAGGTGCTAAAGTGCCTACTTAACAAAAGTGGACCTGGCCTCCAGGTTCTCCCAGCATTCCCCAGTCTCCACCTGTTACAGGGAATGGCTGGCATATCTCACCCTCTACCAGGAACTCTCTAGCCCAGGGGCTGGGCTGCCCTTCCCCCAGAGGCTTTTTCCTATATAATCCAGATATTTTGGTCATCTGCTCTCCTCCTGGCTACTGTTTCCTGTGCTTCTGCTCCCCCCCTCCCCACATGGTTCAGAGTCATGACCACTCTGGACTCTTCCAGATGTGTCTGCCTCTGGCTACGCTCTCCTATATATCTAATAGTAACCTCCACTGCACCCAGGGGCAGTCAAGTCCTTTCCTTTCCTTCATATTCTTTTCTTCATTCACTGATAATCTGAGTTAGAATCCCGGTACCGCCGGGCAGTGGTGGCGCATGCCTTTAATCCCAGCACTTAGGAGGTAGAGGCAGGCGGATTTCTGAGTTCGAGGCCAGCCTGGTCTACAGAGTGAGTTCCAGGACAGCCGGGGCTACAAAGAAACCCTGTCTCAAAAAACAAAAAAACAAAACAAAACAAAACAAAAAAGAATCCCAGGACCAACATGGTGAGAAGAGAACTGGTTCCTGAAAGTTGTCCTCTGACCTTCACATGTGTGCTGAAGAATGTACCCACACATATGCAGATAAAATAAATGTAATGTTGTTGTTGTTGTTTGTTTTTATTTTTTTGTTTTTTTCGAGACAGGGTTTTTCTGTGTAACCCTGGCTGTCCTGGAACTCACTCTGTAGACCAGGCTGGCCTCAAACTCAGAAATCTGCCTGCCTCTGCCTCCCAAGTGCTGGGATTAAAGGCATGTGCCACCACTGCCCGACATAATTTTTAATGACACTTGTTCATGCTAAAGAATTCAAAATACAATGAAAATCCCAAAGGAAGCAGAAACCCAGCCCGAATCCCACCAGTTAGAAAAGTAAGCTAGGTGTGCTGGTGTATGCTTTTGACCCCAGCATTAAGGAGCAGAGTAAAACAGACAGATGTCTGTAAATCTGAGGCCAGTCTGATCTACATAGAAACTTCTAGGCCATAGTGAGACCCTGTCTAAAAAACTCCAGGCAGTGATAACACATGTCTTTAGACCCAGCTCTCAGGAGGCAGATCTCTGAGGCTGAGGCCAGCCTAGTCTACAGAGCAAGTTCCAGAACAGACCGAGAAACTCTGTCTCAGAGGGAAAAAAAAAAAAAGGAAAAAAGGAAGGAAGGGAGGGAGGGAGGAAGAGCAAAAAGGAAGGAAAGAGGGAGAGAAAAGGAGGGAGGGAAGGAATGAGGAAGGAAAGAAGGAAACAGCGTTCTTAAGGGAACAGGCTGTGTGTTCTGCAAGCACATAGAGAAACAGGTGGTGGAAATACGTGGATAAAACCAGAAGAGTCCAGAAATGACTCAGTGGTTAAGAGCACTGACTACTTTTCCAGAAGTCCTGAGTTCAATTCCCAGCAATCATATGGTGACTCACAACCATCTGTAATGGGATCTGATGTACTCTTCTGGTGTGTGTTATTTATTTTAAATAAATAATATTTTTAAAAAAATCAGAAGAGTCATGAAGTTGGGAAGGGGACATGTTAGGAAAGATGCATGGAGACTCAGAGAAGGGGAATAAGGAATGGGTATGGTCATGTTTCATTGTATAAACATATGAAATTCTCAGGAATAAAAAAAAATCATAATGCTGCAGCCAGTCCCACAACACCCAGAGGAAGCTTTGTTCCCAGGTACTCTTAACACACCCAGGATCATAGGATCAGACGTGAAGAGGACACATTTGTCCCAACACAGGGAGTAACTGGGACCAGTAAGACCCAGGCACACAGGAACTCTGCCAGACCAGTGGCACTGGTTCCTTCCAGTCTGTCTGGGCTGGTGCCTTGAGCAGACCTTGGGTGCAAATTCTGCAGTGAGTCCCATAATACCCAGAGGAAACTCTATCTCCAGGTGCTCTAATGGGCCCAGGATCACAGAATCACAGAGACAGCTTGACTCTGAGGAGTTCTGACACAACCAGGATCACAAGAAGGACAGGCCCCAGTCAGATTTAGCCAAGGCAGGTAACACTAGAGATAACCAGATGGTGGGAGGCAAACTTAAGAACATAAGCAACAGAAACGAAGGTTACTTGGCATCATCAGAACCCAATTCTCACACCATAGCAAGTCCTGAATACACCATCACACTGGAAAAGCAAGATTCAGATCCAAAATCACTTCTCGTGATGATGATAGAGGACATTAAGAAGGACATAAACAACTCCCTTAAAGAAATACAGGAAAACACAGGTAAATGGCTAGAAGCCCTTAAAGAGGAAACACAAAAATCCCTTAAAGAACTACAGGAGCCACACAGTGGTGGCACACGCCTTTAATTCCAGCACTTGGGAGGCAGAGCCAGGTGGATTTCTGAGTTCAAGGCCAGCCTGGTCTACAGAGTGATTTCCAGGACAACCAGGGCTATATAGAGAAACCCTGTCTTGAAAAACCAAAAAAAAAAAAAAAAAAAAAAAAAAAAAAAAAAAAAAGAGCTACAGGAAAACACAAACAGGTGAAAGAAATGAACAAAACCATCCAGGATCTAAAAATGGAAATAGAAACAATGAAGAAATCACAAAGGGGAGACAACCCTGGAGATAGAAAACCTGGGAAAGAGATCAGGAATCATAGATGCAAGCATCATCAACAGAATACAAGAGATAGAAGAGAAAGTCTCAGGGGCAGAAGATTCTAAAGAAAACATTGACTCAACAGTCAAAGAAAATGCAAAAAGCAAAAACTCCTAACCCAAAACATCCAGGAAATCCAGGACAGCAATGAGAAGACCAAACCTAAGAATAATAGACATAGAAGAGAGTGAAGACTCCCAACTTAAAGGGCCAGTAAATATCTTCAACAAAATTATAGAAGAAAACTTCCCTAACCTAAAGAAAGAGATGCCCATGAACATACAAGAAGCCTACAGAACTCCAAATAGACTGGACTAGAAAAGAAATTCCTCCCATCACATAATAATCAAAACACCAAATGCACTAAACAAAGAATTTTAAAAGCAGTAAGGGAAAAAGGTCAAGCAACATATAAAGGCAGGCCTAATCAGAATTACACCAGACTTCTCTCCAGAGACAATGAAAGCTAGAAGATCTTGGGCAGATGTCATACAGACCCTAAGAGAATACAAATGCCAGCCCAGGCTACTATACCCAGCAAAACTCTCAATTACCATAGATGGAGAAAACAAGATATTCCATGATAAAACCAAATTTACACAATATCTTCCCACAAATCAAGCCCTACAAAGGATAAAAGATGGGAAACACCAACATAAGGAGCAAAACTACACCCTAGAAGAAGCAAGAAGGTAATCTTTCAACAAATCCACACAAACATAATTCCACCTCTAACAACAAAAAACAGGAAGTAACAACTGCTTTTTCTTAATATCTCTTAATATGAAAATTAATATTATCAACATATTTTAATAGATTCAAATTCAAAAGTATGAGGAATTGGAAATTTGTTGGCTATCATACGGTGGTCTCTCTAATTTGGTAATTGGAGAAATAGTTCCAATATTGTACAATCCATATACACTTTCTGCTTGTTTGTACATGACAGTGTCTTGCTGGGTACCACATAATGGTCTTGAAATCATGCTTCTCTTATCTCAGCCTTTCTATTAGTAGGATTGTTTACTTGATGTTTTTACACTATACTATGGTTTTCAGAACAGCTTACATATTTCAAAATTATTTATACAGCCAAAAGAAATGTAAACAATTAACTTGGGAGGTGGCTTATAAGAGAATAATAAAGAGCTAGACTGAATACTTTGCTTGATGTTTGTAACTATTGTATCAATTTTGAAGAAGAGGACTTTATAAGTTACTCTTTCTCTGAGATGAATGCTTTTCCAAATCATCACAGTCAATGAACCAGATTCTTACCCTCACCTAATGTCTATGCCACCCTCTAAGCAGAACCATTATTCATTGAAACAGTTTGTGAATGACTTCACCAACTTAATATGCACATCTTAACATGCACACTATTTCTTAAATGAATGTAACCTGTTCTCTATGTGCTGAGAATGAGGACAATCACTCCAGTTAAGTAGCTTTGACCATAGCATGAAATCTGTATACAAAAATCATGCCTACAATTTACTCCTTGGAGCAGCAGAACTGTCAACTACTAGCTTAGCTATGATGGAGGTAAAATCCTTTGGTGATGTGAGGGTCATTGAAGTACAGTCTTTTTTTGTTTTTGTTTTTGTTTTTGGTTTTGGTTTTTCGAGACAGGGTTTCTCTATTAGCCCTGGCTGTCCTGGAACTCACTCTGTAGACCAGGCTGGCCTCAAACTCAGAAATTTGCCTGCCTCTGCCTCCCAAGTGCTGGGATTAAAGGCATGGGCCACCACTGCCCGGCTCAAACAACTTTTATAATACTCATTTTTATTGTTACAATATTTTATAAATTTTAAAGAATATGACAAAATAAAAAAAACAAAAGATATGGTGGGTATTGAAGGGTTGTCTCTTGGAGGAGTTGGGGTACTAAAGGGAAAGAATGTGATATAATTTTATTTACTTAAAATATGTTTTTAAATGTTAACAAATTCAGATAAACTGAAATTATGTATCTTTTCTCATCATTATGCAATAAAACTTAAATCAATAAAAAAAAATCATAATAAAAATCCCAGAAGAGTGGGGTTTGGGTAGCAATTTAAATTTAACTTTAAATTTGTATTTTGTTGTTGGTGTTGCTTCATTTTTTTTTAACAGGGTTTCTCTGTGTAAGAGCCCTGGCTATCCTGGACTCACTTTGTAAACCAGGCTGGCCTCGAACTCAGAAATCCGCCTGCCTCTGCCTCCCAAGTGCTGGGACTAAAGGCCTGCGCCACCATCGCCCAACCCGACTGCTCTTTCGAAGGTCCTGAGTTCAAATCCCAGCAATCACACGGTGGCTCACAGCCATCCGTAGTGAGATCTGATGCCCTCTTCTGGAGTGTCTGAAGACAGCTACAGTGTACTTATATATAATAAATAGATTTTTTAAAAAAAGTTTCCCCCAAAATATCCTTTTAAGTCCAAGAAAGAAAGCTGAAGGCATGGCCGGGATGACGTCATCAGAGCTTCCATGAAGGAGGTGTCCTGGTGTTTGTACACACTGACATCTTGCTGTGAGAGATGAGTCAACCGGTTTTGCTGGCCAGCACCGCCGTAAGGGCCTTGCCCTTACACACAGTGCCTCTGCTGCAATGCAGAAGCCCTTGCCAGCTGCCCAGGCTCCCTCCATTTTGCTACTTACCCCAGTTCACCCCATGCCCATCTCTCTAGTATGTACAACTATGGAGCAAATAGGGTTCTGGCCCCATTTCCAGATCCCCTTAGACTCTTCAAGTGAAGCAGCTCAGCTCTTATCTGCTTTACCAATATGGGTGTTTTTGTAAGGCAAAGAATTCAGCAACCAAGCAGTGGCAACTACTTGCTTTGACAACTACTGCTCCAGGCTGACCTGCAGGCTCTTCAAAACCACTACTCCAGGCTAGCCCTCCGGCCCTTGATTCTATGTGAGAACATAGCTTCCCTTTCTGCCTAAGCAGGCTTAGAACATTAGCAGTTGGCCAGGTTCAGGAATTACAGGGTAATTACCTGCCCCCCCTAATTGGCAGCTCATGCAGGCCTTTGGGCATGGAAAGTTCCTGGTGAGACAGCTCCAAACTGGACAAGGCAGGAAGTGTCAAATGAGTTCGTGCTAAGGGCTGGAAGAGAATGAGTTTCTCTCAGGTTTTACCTGTGCTCTGCCTGGCGCCCAGGCCCTCCGTCCCGTGAGGGTCATGAACGTTTGTTTCTGAAGAGGAAATTTGGGAAGCCATCTCTGGAAGGAGTTGTCTAGCTCCACTCCTCAGCACTGCCAGGGTCTTGTTACTCTACCCCAGGTTTCTGAAGGCTTCCCCTTCAGGAGACACAATAGCCACACTGGAGCTGGTACAGTGTGGAGACATTCCCCAAGCACCAGACACCTCCAGTGCTGTGCCCTCAGAGACAGGGTCTGGAAGTCTTGGAAGGGGATTCAGAAAGAATGCTCCTGGTTGGTATGGAAACAAGAGGGAATGAGAGACAAGGGAGGGTTTGGAATCAGAATGACTTAGGTTCAAATCCCCATTCTGCTCCTTATTCCCGAGGCCTCAGTCAAATCATTGCTTTTTAGAATCTCGGTCTCTCCCTCTCGAAATAAGTTGCCACGTTTAGTACTTCAGGTAGGGTGATCAGCAGTTCAATGTGGATCAACCAGTGGGAGAGAAAGAATGCCACAAGCTGGCCTCCTTCAAACGTCTTTGATCTCACAGCTCTCATCTGTGTGCTCTCATCTGCATGTAGGAGTGATGTCTGACTCCACCCGACTCCAACCAGGTCTGTGACTTGGGATGCGGACTCCACTGGAGAAGCAGAGCCTCTCAGAAGGACGCAGGCAAACTTGGCAAAGTGCAAGCACACACACACACAGAACACAAGATCTGACTCGGGTCTGGCACAAGCCAGTTTATGGCTGCTGTCCTGGATCTCTAGCCAAATCCTAGAGTCAGTCCAAGGCGTGGGGAGACAGAAGACCATCCCAGCTGTGCTTCTTACCCCTGGCCTTTGTCATCAGATAAAGCACTCGCCCAGCCCAGAAACAGATAAAGGAAAGGTGAGCCCGCTATCCTCATACTGCCCTTAGGAGATGCCCTCGTCAATGTGGCCTTTTCCTCTACCCACACCCCCGGCATCTTTCCTAGGGTATAGCTGCAGGTTCTAACCACAAGCCTACAGGAACTAGGAGCCCCCAGATGCCAGTGTCCCACTTTAATTTCTGTAACCTCACCCCAGACAGGGTTTCACTGTGTAGCCCTGGCTGTCCTGGAACCTACTCTCTAGCTCAGGCTGGCCTTGAACTCACAGAGATGCAGCTGCCTCTGCCTCCCAAGCGCTGGGATTAAAAGTGCACCATCCATCCCACAGCCTGGCTTCCACTTTATTTTCTGTCTTCAGACAAAACATCCAGACAAAAGTCAACTCACGGAGAAAGGATCCACCGAGTCTGAATTGTAGGTTATATCGTTTCTCAGAGAGGAGAAGCTACAGCAGCAGAAGCTGGACGTGTCCAGCCACACCACAGCAAAGAGCAGGGAGAGATTAACCCTGCATGCTTGGTACTCAGCTAGCTTTGTCTACTCCTATATAGCCCAGGGCTACAAAGCAGACGCTGGGTGCCTTGAAGAAGTGGTCTGGGGGTTTCCACAATAGTTAAGGCAGTCAAAACAAGCCCACCCCTTCCCTCCCACAGCCAACCTGACTGGTCTCTGACACGCTCTTCACCAGTGATTCTGGGTTGCATCAAGTTGACAGCTAAAACTAACTTGTAAGCCGGGTGGTGGTGGCGCATGCCTTTAATCCCAGCACTTAGGAGACAGAGGCAGGCAGATCTCTGAGTTTGAGGCCAGCCTGGTCTACAGAGTGAGTTCCAGGACAGCCAAAGCTGCACAGAGAAACCCTGTCTCAAAAAAAACCAAAAAACAAAACAAAACAAAACAAAACAAAAAAAACAACAAAAAAAGAAAAACTAAAAAACAAAGCAACAACAACAACAACAAAACCCCCTAACTTGTAAGGGTCTGGAAATCACTGAAAGAAGACCCCAGATTCAGTACTCAAAGACAAAGAGCTTGTATTCTACAGAAACAACCGGCATGCAGAGGCCAACCATTCTCCAAAATGGCAACCCTAGATGAAGGCTCACAGGCCTTCTTAAAGCAAATTTTCTAGAAGGATTGAGTAATTTAAAATTTCATTGGTGGGTGCTAGGGAGTCACAGGTGGTCAGTGGTCTGAATTTTTATGTCAGGAATGTTTAACCATAGGATGAGATAGGGCTGCCCAGCACAGATGGCCCCTTCTGAGATAAGATATTTTCCCATTTTTGTGTTTATCCCCAGGCTGTTCTTTGGGAGGGGTTTTTATGACTTATCCCTGGATTTTATGGTCTGTTCCTGGAACTGGTACCTTATGGTCTAGTTCCTGGCTGTTCTTAGAGTTAATGCCTTATGGCCTCCTTTTCGAAATCAGGCCTGGTCCTTAAATGGAGACAAATGTGATTTATGTCATCTTTTCAACCAACAGGGCTGGAGAGATGGAGAGATGTTTTAGCAGTTACTGCTCTATCAAAGGACCAGAGCTCAGAAACCTGCATCTAAAACAGGCAGCTCACAAACACCTGTAACTCCAGGTCTATAGCTTCTGATACCCGTGTGTGTGTGTGTGTGTGTGTGTGTGTGTGTGTGTGTGTGTGTGTGTGTTGTGTGTGTGTTTGTGTGTGTATGTGTTCTCTTTCTCTCTCTCCTCTCGTACATACACTTTATTTATTTATTTATTTTTTATTTTCCTGAGACAGGGTCTTACTATGCCACCCTGGCTGTCCCAGAACTATATCAACCAGGCTGGCCTTAAACTCACAGAGATCTGCCTGCCTCTACCTTCCTAGTGCTGGGACTAAAGACATTCATCCCCACACTTGGCTATATATTTTCAAAAACAAAACGACAGTAACAAAAGCTAACCATTACACCAGCCAAAGGACTCCAGGTGGGAGGTGCCACTCCACTCAGCAGCACCTCCTTCCTGGAACCTCAGTTGGGGTTGGGGTCCCAGTAATTCCTCTGATTTGCCTGTGGGGGTACCGAGGGTACATTTGGGGTACAGAGCTAGTGGGTTCAGTGAGCTGTGTGTGCTCTGCCCCTCTCCTGCCACCACCTCAGACCTTGGAGGTCTCTACTTGATTTGCCTCTATCACATTCCTGAGCCCTGCTCTCTCCACTTCTGGCTCCTTCCTCATCTGGCTCCTTCCTGCATCTGGCCTCCTAGGACTTGTTCCACATGGTGGCCTCAATGAGATCCTATCAATTTCCTATTCTATGTGTTGCTCCAGCAGTGGCAGCATAAGTCCATGTGGAGACTCTCAGAATCTGTTGGGAACTTTTAAGAACCCTGTAGGTCCAGCCCCACCCAGGCCCCCACCCAGGCCCACTGGGTCAGAATCCAAAGCCAGAAGTCCTGATAAACCATCCTGCCTCCATCTTAGACTTAAAATCCATCTATTTTTGTTTTTGTTACAGGTTTTTCTTTTCTTTTCTCTTCCTTTTTTTAAAAAAAGATTCATTTATTTATTATATGTAAGTACACTATAGCTGTCTTCAGACACTTTTTTTTCTCTCGGCCCGCTTGCTCTGGCCCAAAGATTTATTTATTTATTATATATTAGTACAGGGTAGTTGTCTTCAGACACCCCAGAAAAGGGCATCAGATCTCATTACTGAGCTACCATGTGGTTGCTGGGATTTGAACTCAGGACCTTCAGAAGGGCAATCAGTGCTCTTAACCCCTTAGCCGTCTCTCCAGCTCATTACAGGGTTTTTCTGTGTAGCCTTGGCTGTTCTGGAACGTGTTCTGTAAACTAGACTGGCCTTGAACTCGGAGATCTGCCTGCCTTTGCCTCCCTGGGTGCTGGGATTAAAAATATGCACCAGCATTTACTGACTGAAAGCCATTTTATAGTAAAGACAAACTAGGTTCATTCCTGTTTATGATTAAATCTTTGTTTTTCAAGGATTGGGTGGTGCCCCACCTGTAACCATTACTACTAGTGGTTCAGTACTGCCTGTTGCAGGAAACAACCATACCTTTGTTTCAAAAGGTTATTATGAGCCAGGCAGTAGTGGCTATGACTTTAATCCCAGCACTTGAGAGGAAGAGGCAGGTGGATTTCTGTGTTCAGTACCAGTCTGGTTTACAGAGTTTCAGAATAGCCAGGGTTAAACATTGTCTCAAAAAAAGGGAAAAGTTCTTATGAGCATGCATCTTGCCATTACCAGCTTGCAAGCAGGTTTTAGTCTCAGGAGGTTATTACGGCTAACTTATCATGCTTGTATGTTCCGCTTCTGTAACCCCTCCTATTTGTCCACCAAATCCCCAATTTGGAAACTCCCTACTCCTGAACTCTAAAAACCCTTATTTTACCCATGTCCAATGCTGATTTCTTGAACCATGCCTTTAGGGAGAGCCTTTGTACACAATTTTTTTTTTT